>NC_134867.1:40939520-41239520 GCF_049852395.1 Peromyscus maniculatus bairdii | reverse complement strand
TACATGTTTCATAGAAAGTTGCTTGTCTCTGTGCACAGGACAAGTTAATGTTGGCTGGGGTGTGCCTTAGTAGGAGAGCAAGTGATTAGCATTCACAAGGCTCTGAGTTCAGTTCTAAGCATAGAAGAGGAGGAGGAGGAGGAGAAAATGCTAACAATGGGTTCTTCTTTTTTTGCTAACTGGTAGAGTTACAGGCTCTTTTATTTTATGAGACTGTATGGTTCTTTGTTTGCCGATCTACGTTTTACAACATTTTTATGACTATGCAAAATACAAATAAGAGAATGATTCCAAAATTTGCCCAGCCTTGAAGTTCCATATAAAAGCCACTCTGAGGTAATGTTCTATAATTTCCTGCCTATAATTTCTACCCAAATGAGAATGAGGGGCTATTTCCTCTGAATTCCTGTAGCATGCCGGTTAATCTAATACCGGCGGTTATTGAGTCAACTATGTATTCTCTCTAAAATAAATCACAGAGTTGTCAGTTGATTTATACAAGAACTCATTGAGGAGACACACACACAACCCTGACCTCTGCTTTGACTCACGATTCTGTGAGCTATGCTTAGCTGACAGAGCCAAGGGCCTGGATTTGCTGCAACCTTTCATACAGTTGGATTTCAACTCTAAAATCCATGTGGATTTTAATCATCAAACTTGGTGGTGGTGGTGGGTTTCTATTTTGTTTTCCTTTTAAACTTCATAACATATGCTTATTGTTAATGTTTTTATAGCAAAAGACAGAACATTTCCTTGTTTTTTAAGTGTATCTAAAATTTTAATTTTGACAGCTTTGTACATGTATATAATGTATTTTGATCAGATTATACGCACCCTCTCATTGCCCTCTCATCCCCTCCCCTCCTACTGAACCCTCTTCTTCCCAGCAGGACCCCTACTTTAATCGTGTGTGTGTGTGTGTGTGTGTGTGTGTGTGTGTGTGTGTGTGTGTGTGTAGGACCCACTGAGTTTAATTAGCATCGCTTACAGGAGCAGGGGTGGGGAGTTATTTACTGATGGGCGATTAACTAGTGGCTACCTCACTGAAGAAAAGGACTCCCCTTTCTCAAGTAGCTGCCAATGGCTTCTCAGGGGAGGGTGGGGTTAATGAGCTCAGTCTCCACCATGATGGAATGATGAAGGGCCAGTCTCATACAGGATATCTGTGATTCCATGAGTGTAAGAGATGGTATTGGGGCTCCATAAACCACTTAGCCAGCTCACATTTCACTACCCAGAACTTTTTTGGGGGGACTGAGGGGAAGTGAATCCATGACCCATAGTCTAGGCCAAGGCTCTACTACTGAACTACACCCAGCTCTGCTCAGGACGTTTACGGCTTGGTGTGAAGTACAATACCAGGGTTACTGTCATATCAGCTCCTTCTGGTCTCCTTTGGAAAGCTTGAGTAGAGAACTCTATTTCCTATTTCATTGTCTTCTCAGACCGACTTATCTTTCCCCACTTTCTTTTTCTTTCATCTCCTGTGCTTTGTATAGTTGATTTGCTACAGTGACTTTAAAAACAGCTGAGATTCCTGGATTTTTCTCCTTTTATTAGTTGTGAATAGAGTTTGCTCTGTTTCATATGCTGCTTTTGGGGCTAGCAATGACGAAAACTTCCCAAGACACTAATAGGAGATTAAAATGAACCAAACAGAGTGTAAAATGGTAGACATTTCCCCCCATATTAAATTTCTGAGCTGGTAAATACGTTTGAGTCTTAGTAAACAGATCAACACACTGTCTTAAGATGTGGTTACAGGAATTAAATACGCTTGTATCTGATTAGGGAGACAGACAAACTAATCAGCAGACTGCAGGCACTGCTGTGACAGATCACCCTGCCTGAATCAGACTTCCATGGGGATCCAGGAGGTCACCCAAGGGTCACATATCTGGTGGGGTCTTGCTGAAGGCTTGTCTTGATAATCTGGAAGGAAGCGACAGTTTGACTGAATCCGCTGGCAACATGGATGAAAGAAGACTAAACCCTGTGGTCATTTAAAAAGACAATAGCACAGAATGGCAATAATAGAAACTATAGATATGAAGTTTACTCTGGAAGACCGTAAGCACTTATGAGATTGGAGGTTTTCATAGACAATTAAAAGCTCTAAAGGAATCATAAACATAAAAGGTAAAATACACCCACTGTTGGGTAAGAAAATTAATAGGTCCAAGATACTACCATATTCACGATAGCCAAGATATAGAATCAAAGTATCTAGTAATGATAAATGGATTTTAAAAAAATGGAGCATTATACACCATGAATGAACAGTCAGCCTTAAAAAGAGAAATCATGTCATTTACAACAACTCGTGGGAACCAAGAAGATCTATGTTAAATAAACCAGGTGCTGAATGTCAAATATCACATAATCTCACTTACACGCGACATCTAGAAATGTTGAATGTCCAGAAGCAAACCAGAAGGGTGGTGACTAGGTGCTGGGGGCCAGGGAGATCAGGAAGTCACTGGTCAGAGGGTACAAATAGATAGAAGGCCAAGAGCTGTGAGGGAGAGCATGAAACACAGACAATAACAGCAGCTGTGCACGCTTGAACATTGCAGAGTAGATTTCCTGTGTGCTCATGATGAACATGTGGGAAAGGGCAGTGAGAATGGTCTTAAGTTCCCAGTCAACCAATTTTGATGATTTTGTCCACTCTTACAGTCACCATTTCAAAGACGGAAAACACTCAGAAATTTCCTTCCTGCCGCTTTTTTTTTTTAAAGTCTTTTTATTATTTTATCAGTTCACCATTTTTTTAAGTTCTATCTACAATGGAGAAATATTTTTTTGAGATTTCATTTTACTTTTTTTTTAGAATTATCAAGGAATAGGATATGAAATTTATAAACTTATGGTATGCTATAGTATATATTTCCAAATAGTTGGCATTTATCTTGTTACAGCTGAAACCATGGAAAATCTAGTCATATTTAAATTAGAATAACAATCACAAATGTTTCAAAATTAATTAGTACTTTTTAAAGACTTATTTTATTGTACATGTGTGAGTGTTTTGTCTGCATGCGTGTATGTTCATCACATGTGCGATCAGTCTCACCAGAGTCAGAAGAGGGTGTTGGATCCCCTGTAACTCGAGTTACAGATGATTATAAGCTGCTATGTAGGTGAAGCAAAATTCTCTAAACCACTGAGTCATCTCTCCAGCCCCTAAATAAAAATTCTTGAATTGAAAACACTAGTGGGCAGATACGTTTTTATGAAAACCTTTATCTAATTTGTCTATGCATATTTTGCTTTGAAAAAAAACTGTTGACATAGTATTCATACGTATATATGAGACAAAATGTGCTGTTTTGATTCTTGTTATGCATTGGTGATTTTTCAAGTGTAGTGAGCATGTCTACCACATTAAGTTTCGTCATTTCTTCATGGTGAGCACATCCTAAGTCTTCTCTTCTAATTTGGGAGATATAATGCACTATCTAAATGTACTCAATGTTACACCCCAGAACAGCAAAGCTGAGTGAGCTCTGTAGCCACTGGTTGACACCCCTGCACTGTATTTCCTTTACCCATGAGTATGACTCAGAGTGGGTTAGATGGAGTGAGGAGCATCATCACTCCATCTAACACCTTACTAATCTCATGTTATAATACATAGCTGGCATTTTTTTACTCTTTGGGGGCCCACCACCCAACTCCCAAATAAATACATGAAGGCTTATTCTTACTTATGAATGTCTGGCCTTAGTTTGGCTTGTTTTTAGCCAGCTTCTCTTAAATTATTCTGTCTACCCTTTGCCTCTGAGCTTTTACCTTCCTCTATTTCTGTATACATTTTCTTTTCTTCTTATTCCATGTCTGGCTGTTTGGCTGGGTGGCTGGCCCCTGGAGTCCTCCTCCCTTCCTGTTTTTACTCCTTCCTATCTTTTCCTTCTGTTTATTCTCTCTGCCTGCCAGCCCCACCTATTTCTCTCTCCTGTCTCTCTATTGGCTGTTCAGCTCTTTATTAGACCAATCAGGTGTTTCAGACAGGCAAAGTAACACAGCTTCACAGTCAAACAAATGCAACATAAAAGAATGCAACTCGTCTTTGCATCATTAAACAAATATTCCACAGCATAAACAAATGTAACACATCTTAAAATAATACTCCACAACAATAATACTATCTACTTCCGTAAAAAAAGAAACAATACTAATATGAAAGGATCATTTTTATTTTGAAGATTAGGAAATTAAGAAAATGATTTTCAGGAGATTTTATTATTCAAAAGAGCCAGGTCAGAATGTAATTATACTCTACAGTTGATGAAGCCAAGGTGATGGAGACATGTCGGATGAATTAATTAATCTAACTGGTTTCTGATACTGTCATGTAAAGTCATGGGTAGTTCTGAGAAGCTACCTGAGGTCTGGGAGGCAGAGGGCATGAGAGTCTATTGGAAGAGCCATGGATGGAGCTTCCTTAACCCAGAACAGGTAGAGATTAATATCTTGTAATTTGTATCATTTAAACACATTAGTGAGAAACGCAGTCAAAAGTATGTGTGAACATCATACTTAAGAAATCAGAAACTTCATCTTGGAGTAGTTTGACCAAGAACAAGCCCAAATTTGCATTCTCCACTTCTCTTGGTGTCTTCCATTTCTCTAGCTTATGGTTTCTGGCCTGTCTGTAATCTGTCTGTTGTATGAGTTCGCATCTGTGTGTGCCTGAATGCTGTATTGCCTTGTCTGTCTGTCCTTGTATTTGTCTCTAACAAAGGGCTTTTTGCTCTCTTTTTTAATAGTACAGAAAGTCTAACATGGAGAAGGAATGAGGGATGCTTTATAGAAATCTTTGAGTTTTATAAAGGATTAATTCAGTGGCTCCAGTTGACCCAGATAACAAACAGTACTATAAACATCATTTATCAAGCAATATCTGTATGCTGTTTTTATCATCTATTGTAGCAGGAATCTTAGAAGTTCTTATTAATAAAATCAAACCTGAGCCAGGTATTGGGGTAAACTGGAAGATCAGAGAACCAGAACAAGCCACAGCTACCTCACCTCGCCAGATCCTCAGCTGGTCTTGTTTCCTCAGACTGGAGGCTTCTGAGTCCTCATCCAGAATGGGTTTCAGCTGAACTGTGCTGCTCAAAACCTAAAAGCTTAACCAGCCAAAATGCTTCCAGTTTCTGGTCCTCATGCCTTATAAACCTTTCTGCTTTCTACCACCACTCCCTGGGATTAAAGGCTGCTTTCTGGGATTAAAGGCATGAGTCACCATGCCTGGCTGTTTCCAATGTGGCTTTGAACTCACAGAGATCCAGAGGGATTTCTGTCTCTGGAATGCTAGGATTAAAGGTGTGAGTGCCACCATTTTTTAGCCTTTGTATCTAGTGGCTGTTCTGTCTCTGACACCAGATAAGTTTATTAGGGTGCACAATATTTTGGGGAACACAATACCACAATATCACAATCTATGGTGAATAATTATTGTTCATTATAAAAACCATGCATATAAATACACATCCACTGATGTTTGAGTCAAGGGCATGGAAGAATACATAATACTAAATCTATGCATTAACTTAGGTTTTAAAATTAAATAATAAGATTATTACATGGGAAATCCAAGGCAAGTAAGGTTGGTTGTTCCATTGTTCTCTCAAAGGCAGGTTAAACAAACAGGCTCATTACACAATACTATAGCAGTCTTTAGTGATCTTAAGGTGTATTATTACATCAGCTCTGAGGTCCAGCAAAAGTTCAAGTCTCTTAGAATATATACTAGCTGGTTTTGTGTGTCAACTTGACACAAGCTGGAGTCATCAGAGAGGAAGGAGCCTAAGTTGAGGAAATGCCTCCATGAGATCCAGCTGTAAGGCATTTTCTCATTATTAGTGATCAATAGGGGAGGGCCCAGTCCATGATGGGTGGTGCCATCCCTGGACATTGGTCTTGGGTTCTATAAGAAGGTGGGCTAAGCAAGCCATGGAGAACAAGCCAGTAAGCAGCACCCCTCCATGGCCTCTGCATCAGCTCCTTCCTCTGGGATCGATCCTGCCATGTTTAAGTTCCTGTCATGACTTTCTTCAGATGAACAGCAATGTGGAAGTATAAGCCTAATAAACCCTTTCCTCCCCAACTTGCTTTTTTGGTCATGATGTTTCATTGCAGCAATAGAAACCCTAACGAAGACTGAAGGTAAGAGACATTTTCACAATATCTGTATACAACATGAATGGAATAAGCAAGCAGCATCATTACTTAAATGTGGGAAGAACTGACGATCACTGTACCCCCTGGAATTATAACTAGTCAGTTCTGGGGGATCTAAATCCAAAATTAAGGTGTCTGTGGGGAATTGTCCCTTAGCTCTGGCTAGCCTCTGACACTCCTCGTTAAAGTCTGGTTTTGCTTAATTTTTTTTCAGAGTGGGCTCTGCACTACCCTCTGCGTGTTTGGTAACTTTTAGCAGGAGTTCAGATTGTGTTGACCCCGATCTTTGGGAAATTGAAGGAATTAAATGAAGGAATCGTTCTTTAGAGCTGATCTGTGTTAGGACTGCTGGGCAATCACCCACCAGAAAGCATTTAGAGCCACATTTAAAAACTGGGGATGGAAAGTGGGTGATTCAGAAGCCTTAGCTCTGTCTCCAGCCCCAGGGTGACAGTGGCACCTTCAACCCTGCCCTTTCTGCTCAGGTTTCAGATTGGCTTCCCAGGGCTTCCCAGGGCTGGTGAGTGCTGCCAGCATCAAAATAAAATGAAGCACCAAGAGAAACCAGACCCTCTGAGCAAACAACATTAAACAAGTAAACAAAAACCAATCAATTGTGCTGTGGGATGTCTTTCTCTATGCTATGAATCTGTTTTATTACCATTGGTTAATAAAGAAGCTGCTTTGGACTACAGCAAGGCAGGATATAGCCAGGAGGGAAATCCAATCCCAGATAGAGGGAGAAGAGGGCAGAGTCGAGATGCCAGAGAGCTGCCCTAGAAGCAAGATGTGAAAGTCCCAGTAAGCCACTGGTCATGTGGTGATACATAGATTAATAGAAATGGGTTAATTTAAGATGTAAGAACTAGTTAGTAATAAGCCTGAGCCATAGGCCAAATAGTTTGTAATTAATATTAGGCCTCTGAGTGATTATTTTATAAGCTGCTGTGGTACCAAGCAGAACAGAGAAAAGTCTCCGGCTACACAATTGAGCAAAATCTCAGGCTGAGCAAAATGGAACCCGGACATTCTGGGGAGAATTAGCTGCCTAATCTTGTGGGCAAGATGAGCTTTTATGTGTGTCTGAAATAGTTACAGCATTTTCATCTTTCCCAGAAAGGGATTCATCCATGTTGAAGTTCATTTGTGTGTGTGTGTGTGTGTGTGTGTGTTTGGTTTTTCAAGACAGGGTTTCTCTGTGTAGTTTTTTACCTTCCCTGGAACTCGCTCTGTAGTCCAGGCTAGCCTCGAACTCACAGAGATCGGCCTGCCTCTGCCTCCCGAGTGCTGGGATTAAAGGCGTGTGCCACCACCACCCAGCTCATTTATGTGTTTTGATCTTGTGTGATTTCATTCATTTTGTAAGGGTCTGAGAAAACACTGAAGACCCAGACTCAAACAGTATTCAAGAGCAAAGAGCGTTTATTCTAGCCTGCGGGCTAGAACACCTGTACAAAATGGCAATGACCCTGAGGAGTATGCAGGCCCCTTTTAAGCATAACTAGGGGAACTTCAGGAACAGTTAGGTCATCTCAAACATAATTGGTCAAGCAAGCAGCAGTTACACTAGTATCCTTTTAATTGTCTGAGGTTCAGTTTTACCATTTTTGGACATAGTTGAGCAAGTTTGGGCAATTCAGGACATGACTCCTGACCCCACAGGCAAGAGAGTCATTTGTGGCATTTAAGGTGTGCCAGAAAAGAGATAAAAGCCGGAAAACAAAATGCCAAGTGCTGGCACTCGCTGACTCCCAAAAGCTGTTGGATCCCTGTTTTAAGTGAGGAAAAGGCCACAACTAGCTATTGGGGACAAACTTACGATTTATAAATTGAGTAAAAGCTTAGATTTAGATGGAGGGCAATGGCAGTGAGAATATTATAAAAAAATGTAGGGTGTAAGTATTACTCTTGGTTAGGAGCATATACTGTGTGGTTTCCCAGTGGTCAGGCAGATGCTTTAGCAATATGTTTATGCACCTGGAGTATCACTATTGAAATACTGAGAAGCATGGCATTCATACCAAGTTCAAGGCCCAAATTATCCAGATGAAAGCCTTTGAATTGAAATGTGCATTATTTAACAGTCCTATTTTGGGATATGCAATTGGGATACTGGTGATTTAATTTGGGGACACTAGATTTAAAATGCCAACTTTAATCTGTATTCCTATTTTAAACCTCATTCCTTAAAAAGGAAAAACTAATATTCAATACATTAAAAAAGTATTTTTTATTCAAAATAATTTCTTCGTACAATATATTTGGATCATAGCACCCCCCCATCTCCTCCAAAATCCTCCCCACCCATCCTAATCCACACCAACAAATAGGGAAATAAACAAGACAGACTAAAACAAAACAAACAGAAGAAAATAAAGAAAAAGCAATGAGAAACACATACACAATCCATAAAAACACAAAATAGGAAATAATAACAAATAAGCAAAAATCTAGTAAGGTAAAAGTATGTCCAAACAAAGCATTATAAGAAAAAAAGTCTCCAAAATACCATTGTGTTTGATTTGTGTTGGCAGCTACTTCTGAGTATGGGACCTGCCCTTAAGTATGGTTTGAATACCCAGTGAGACTTCACTGGAGTGTCAGAGTCCAGCTCTGACCTGTTGAAGGGTTCTTCGGAGGAGGAGAGAGGAATGAGGAAGTATTAGATAGAAATATAGGCAGAGACTACAAGAAAGATAGAGACACAGGATAGCTTCGGGACGGCCCTGGGTCAATACCCAGCCACCTCGAGATTTATTCTAATGGGATTTTTATACACTACCAAGGGGAGAGGCAAAAGACCTCTTTAAGTCTTTTAAGATCAAATCACAACATACAGCCAAGTGTAGAGCCTTCAAAACACCTGGTAACTACACCTGTGGCCAAATCATCCCATTATGCAGCCCTGCTGGGTAAAGCAAGCTCAGATTCTCTGACCTTGAGTAAGGCCTTACTAAAGAGCCTCTGTGAGGCCCCCACACTGGAGAAAACTAATTTTTCCTTTGCAAGCAGTTGTCAGTTGGAGGTAGCTTCTGGGTTAGGGATGGGAGCTTGCGTTCACTTCCTCTCTCAGTGCTAGAACCCCATCTGGCTTGGACCTGAGCAGGTCCTGTGCATACTACCACAGTCTCCATGAGTTCATATGTGTGTCAGTCCTGTTGTGTCTGGAAGATACTGTTTCCTTGGTATCAACCATGTTCCCTCTGGCTCAAACAATCCCCTTTTCTTCCACATAGCTTCCTGAGCCCTGATAGGAGGAGTCTGATGAAATCCCATTTAGGACAGAGTGTTCCAAGGTCTCTGAACTCTGAACTCTCTGAACATTGTCCAATTGTGGATATCTGTATATTAGTTCCCTTCTCCTTCAGGAAGAAGTGTCTCTGATGATGGCTGAGCTAGACACTGATATATGGGCAGAACAGAATGTCATTAGGAGTCATTTTATTGCTAACATCCCTTCAGCAGAATGATAGTTGCTGTGGGATGTCCTGTATGTTGAGAATATATGTTGCTATTATTGATTGATAAATAAAACACTGATTGGCCAGTAGCCAGGCAGGAAGTATAGGATAGGTGGGACAAACAGAGAAGAGAGGCTGGGGGGTGGAAGCCTGGGGGAGATGCCAGCCTGCGGCCCAGGGAGCAGCATGTAAAGGCAACAGGTAAAGCCACGGAACATGTGGCAACATATAGATGAACAGAAATGGGCTGAATATAAGAGTAAGAGCTAGACAATGGTAGGCCTGAGCTAATGGCCGAGCAGTTTAATTAATATACGTTTCTGAGTGATTAACTTATAAGTGGTTGAGGAGTCCGTGGTACTGGGCAGGACTGGAGAAAACTCCAGCTACAGATAGTGTTTGATTTTCGCCTAGGTCCATGGATTATCTAGTCTCAGGTTCTTGGCCACCCCACATGTCAGGCATGGGTTCCATCTCATGGAGTGGGCCTTAAATCCAATCAGAGAGTGGTTGGTCACTGCCACAGGCTTTGTGCCCCTGTTGCATGAGTGTGTCATGCAGGGGCATCACCACTGTAGATTGAAGGTTTTGTAGCCGCGTTGGTGTTTAGCTTTCTCCCCTGGGGGACTGCAGAGTACTTTCCAGCATCATGAACACTGATCAGTAGGGGTAATGACTCTAGATGGGCACCAGCACGACTTCTCCATGTTCAATGAGATATGTACTCTTCAGCAACAGGGCCTTACTGTCAGTTTGTGGAGAGAAACCAATAGCCTTGACAATTGCCTGAGTTGTTTGGATGTTTCCATGGATCCCCTTTGGCCAACAACTCAATTAGACATAACCCATTCATTTAAAAATAATTAAAAAGTCATGTCGGATGAATTGATACTAGCTTAAGAAATGTTAACAGTGATTAAAAAAAACCATTTCATAATAACAGGGGGTTCATTTTGAAACAGGAAGTGGTGCTTCTTATAATATAGAATAGTACCTTAATCTTGAAAAAGAAAAAAAAAGAGGAAAAAAAGGGGAAAAAAACTTGAGCTAAATTACACACAAAGTAAGTAATGGGAAGGAAATAGCACAATATAGTAACAAAACCCCCCAAAAGATAGTGGGTGTAGAAGTACAATCTATCATCCTGGAATGCAAGATGCAGAGGAAGGATGATTGACTGAGACCAACCTGGGCTAAACATAACAAGACCTTGTCTCCAAAACAGATAAGCATGTGACATGCACAGCCTGTTTCTATTTAAAGAATGAAATAGTTTACAATTTTTGGAAGAAGAAAACTACTGTCCCACATGAATCCATTGATGAGTTCTACTAAATACTTAGGAAAAAAAATCAATTTTAATTTTACAAAAACCTCCCCCAATAGAATAATCTTTTCAAAATTAAATACATGAAACTGTCATCTCCTTGATGTCAAAATTGAAGGTATTTCAAGAAATTTATAAACCAACAATACTCATAAATACAGATGCAGAAATCCTTAGTATAATTTTTTTTATAAATGAAACCCAGCAACATACAGTAAGTAACATCATGCATGGTCTGGACTGAATGGTACCCCTTTCCACAGTTATACTTTTTACCCTTAACCCCCAATAGGTCTATATTTGGAAATAGTGCTTTTAAGGAAGGAATTAAGGTTAAGAGAAGGCACAGGGTAGAAACCTAACCCAGCAGAACTGGTGTCCTCCCAGGAAGAGAGGGATCCAAGATCTGCTTCCCTAGGCTCACACACACAGGAAAGGCTATATGAGAATTCATAGAGAAGGTCACTGTGTGCAAGCTATGGAAAGAGGGCCACCACATCAGAAACCAAGCCTGATGGCGTCTCAGACTTCCAGCCTCTACAATTGTGGAAACATACATTTATATTGTTAAACCACCAAGCCTGAGGTATCTCTTACAGAAGCCCAAGCATACAATAGGGATCAGTGGTGTTTATTCCATGAATGCAAGATTTTATGTACTGGAAATCAACACTCTTCACTCTATTAATAAAAGTAAAACCTGGAAGGAATTTTAACAGATGAAGAAAAGCTATTTTATTCTCTACTTTTTTTTTTCCCCCCGTTTTTTGAGAAAGGATTTCTCTGTGTAGTTTGGTTCCTGTCCTGGATCTCGCTTTGAAGACCATGCTGGCCTCGAACTCACAGAGATCCTCCTGGCTCTGCCTCCCAAGTGCTGGGATTAAAGGTGTGCGCTGCCGCCACCCGGCAACAAGTTATTAGAAATATTTTCTCAAATTAGTAGCGGGAGGTGCTCTCCCACCCCATAAATGCCAGCTAGCCCCCCCCCCACACCACCAATTATAAAAGATTGACTGCTTTCCTTCAAAGGTCAGAACTGAATCAAAGATATCTCCACTCCCTGTTCCTATTCCACATTTTATGGGAGGTGAAAAATAGTACAATAAGATCAGCAAAAGATATAAAAGACCTATAGATTATGAAATGGAAGTAAAGGTGGTTCACAGGTAATAGATTGTACATGGAGAAAATCCTATGAAGTTCTCTCTCTCTCTCTCTCTCTCTCTCTCTCTCTCTCTCTCTCTCTCTCTCTCTCTCTCTCTCTCTCACACACACACACACACACACACACACACACACACACAGGAGAAAAAATGTCTAGAAACAACTGACTTTAACAAAGTCATAGGATATAAAATCAATCATAGCATATAAAAATAAAAGTCAGTTGTATTTCTGAATATGAGGAAAAACATCATTGGAAATTTAAAAACTACAAATTATAATAGCATAAAGACATGGATTTTAAGTTAATTTTTGGTTGTGTTATATTAAAAACTCTTTTACTACTGTTAAAATTTTCATGACTTCTACTTCACTCAGTTACCCAACCCATATTGACTGGTGACGCACAATTTAAGAAATGGTGGCATTCTTAGTTAGGGTTTCTATTGCTGTAATAAAACACTTACAACAGCAACTTGGGGAGAAGAAGACTGATTTCACTTCAACTTTCACATCACAGTCCATCACTGAGAGGAGAAGTATTGGCTCTGGACCCCCAAGACCAAGTTCTCAGAACAAAGGAGATTTATTTGCCCCAGGGGCACAGAGGGCAGGTTTAAGGGACAAAGACATGAGGGAATGAGGAGAGAAAACCTTGAAAGGATCGAGTGAAGGGAGGAGTCTGGAGGGCTGGTCGTGTACTCTGACTGTGGGTGAGGGAAGAGCGTAGAGAGAAGGAAAGGAATCCGAAGCAACTTTGCATACACCTTAAATTACTTTCTCAGGCCTTCATGACTTAAACTTTTGAATCTTTAGACCTTAACACATCCTGTCATAACTTTAGACCTATCGTAGACCTGTATACCTTGTATCATTCATCTTCCTTGACCGACATAACTTACTGGTCTGTTTCTCATAACCTTCCGTACCTCAAATCTCTCTCAGTCTGAAGCCTGTCAGCAAGGTAAACTGTGGGACTAACCATGTAGCTGGGTGTTTGCTGTTGTTAAAGCTACAGTTAGTCATCTGTGTCCTCAAAGAACTGGAAAAGGATAAATTTGGGTAGGAAGTATAATTTAAATGGTTGTGGGATCAATTAAAATGGCAGAGACTTACTGGCTACCTGGACAATCACCCTAGGTTCCTTCATGGTCATTGGGGGCAGAAGTCTCAGGGCAGCATCAGTTTTTGACTACTAGGTCCAGAAGATCCAACAGACTTTCCTGTGGAGTAGGAACTTGGGGGTGGGTTGGGGGGGACCGGCCTATGTTTTCTAGGCAAAGTGGGGCAATCAAATCCCCAGTGTCTTGCTTGTCCACAGTTTGGACAGGGTCAGCAGTCAAGATGAAGGGCAGTTTTGCACCCAGGGACCAGCTTTGCCACATTTAAAACAAGCTCCGTATGGAGGTTCCTTTGTGCCCTATTATCTTCTCTGGAGGAGATTAGGGGTACTGCCAGAATCTGGCATGCCTTCCTATCACAAAAAGTCTTTTTCATTAAACATTTTAAACGTCATATTCAGCAGATCTCTGAAGAGTTTGAGGAGCAAGTATCTATTAAGTATACCTGATTTTCACACACACACACACACACACACACACACACACACACACACACGAAAAAATATATATAGGAGGCTAAATAAAGCTTATTTCTGTAAACTATAAATGTAGTAAATGTTATGTCCAGATCGAGGGGACCCCAAAAAGACCACCACAGAGACCAAATCCCACATGTAAAAGCAAAGAGCCTTTATTATCTTCAAGCTCTGAGCTTGGTCCCTCTGTCAGTCTGATGCAGCGGTGAGAGCAGAGAGCCCTGAGCTCAGGTAGGGTAGAATTTTTATCATAGCAGAGGTTGGGGTGAGGGAATTTCCAGAGTTCAGGACCCTGATTGGCTGATAATTGTCTAGGGGTATCTGTAGAACAAAAAGAGGTATGTGCTAGAGTCAGGGACATCTGGCCACCCTATCTAATGGTTGCAATATTTGGGATGTCAGGTACTTCCCCATCCCTGGGTGGATCCCTGGGTGGTGTCACCTTAAGACTTTTCCTGGATCTGGGTGTTGCCTGCCAGTAAGCCTGTCACAGAAGCTGTGTCTGGGCCCCTAAGCCTGTCATGGCAGCTGTTGTGGTCAAGCTGTTTTTGGGGCCGGCTCCACAGTAAACTTTTGTTATTACAGAACATAACAGTTTGTTTTGTATGACTGACTTTATGCTGTATCAGGACAGGAAAGGGTTAATTAATTGGGAAAGTGGCCAGGGCCTTGGCAGGGAGGTGTGAGATAAGAAGGACCATAAAGTAATTAAAAGTGGAGGATTTGGCTTTCGGAAGGGAGCTGAGCAGGGAGGGGAGGCGGGTGGTGGCTGTAACAGTGTGGCCTGGAGGATGGGCGGGGGATCTGGTGTTAGGACTGTGTTGGGCTGGGGGGCTTTTTGGAGTGTCCGCCCAGAGAAGGGAAGGAGGATGTTGGCGATAGTTTGAGGAGGAGAGAGGGTGGGAAAAATGAACTTCTGTTGAGGGGACGTTTTGGAAGTGTAGGACAGGGTTATGACATAAGAGATTTGGGGGTCCTGTGTTTGTGTAAGCTGTAGGAGTTTCAGGACAGGAGCGGCTTAAGCTGAGAAAGTGGCCAGAGGGAGGTGTGGCCACGGGGAGTCAGTGACCTGGGGCTGGGATTGGGCTGGATAAGGACAGCAGGGGGTGGGCGTGGGGGGGGGAAGAGGGCTGCAGCTGATGAGGAGTGGGCAGGTGGATTTGTTTGCGTTATGGGTGCTAAGGGGAGGTGGAGCGGCTTCAGAGTGGGCAGGGCAAAGAAAGACCAGGTGGCAGGGCAGGCTGGGAGAGGGGATCTGTCACCCGCAGCATTCTGGTTTCAGAGCGGAAGGAAAAGCAGGTGTCTGCTGCTCAGCGCTGCAAGCAGCAGTGAGACTTTTTGCCTGTGGTGCCGAGGAGGGACGTGGCCATGGCGACAAGGGATGCTGCCAGGGGATTGGGTGGGAATGGGAGGGTGGGGCGGGTGGGGGCGTGGCCTGCGGTGGTAGCTTCGGTCTGAAGGGCGGGACCTGTGGCTCGCGTGCTTAGGGGAAGGGGCGGAGTGGCCGCACAGCTACCCGAGAAGTGGAGAGCTGGCATGCCACCTGGGCGCAGGGCGGGTCTTTCCCTTGGTGGCCACAAGGCGTGGGCTCCATGGCGGGGCAGGACAGTGAGCTGGGGCAGCAGGGGTATGGCTGGCTGGTGGGATTCTGCTACTGTGTCTGCGAGCTAGGGGCAGAGTAGAGAGCACAGGGTTCCTGCAAAGCTGCGGCAGAAGTTTGGATGACCAGAAAGTGCAAGGGGAAAGTTTGGAGCTGTGATTAGAAGTAGGCAGAGAAGAAGGCAGAGACGAGCAGGGCTGAGAAGTAGGCGGGGACAGGAGGAGGCATAGGACGTCCCAGAAGTGGTCGGGACAGGTGGAGACTTGGGATGTCTCATCGAGGCAAAGAGGGGGCTATATCTCTTTGTTTCGGTCCTTACGTCCATAGTACAGGTTGCCCTTTTGTTTTTAGGGAGCATCAAGGGCTATTTTTGAGTGTTGGGATGTATCAGTAATTTTGAGTGTGCGTTGGAGTTTTCAGTCCCGACGGAGAGAACGGATTCCCTTTTGTTAATGGTGACCTTGGGCCCGAGTCCAGAGCCTAGGGCCGCCCCTGGTCTCAGCCCTAGGAGACCTCTGGGAGGGAGGAGTTGTCACTGAAATTCTGTCACCAAAAAGGGGACAACAGTCCAAGGAGAAATCCAGGACCTGTCAGACCAGGCTTTTCAGAGAGTTAGGAGTGGACACTGGATTCCAGCGGTGTGGCCACCAAAGGCAGTCAGGGCAGGAACCTGGAGGCAGGAGCTGATGCAGAGGCCATGCGGAAGTGCTGCTGACTGGCTTCCTCCCATGGCTTGTTCAGCCTGCTTTCTTGCAGCACCCAGGACCACCAGACCACATTGAACATTCATCATCAGTCATTCACTACAAGATTAGTAAAAAGTATAAAAATTGAAACACAGATGCAACTTGGGTATAGTTGTTAAACAAGTGAAAATTTTATTTAAGAGTTACTTTGTACTAAGACTGATGGGCAGGACTCTAAGTTGGTGGTAACGGGTGTAAGGGCTAGAGCCCAGCACTTGGGCTTGAATTCTGCTTGTGGGGTTACCACTCTTGTGCTGGTTAGTTTTTGTGTTACAAACTAGGGGTGCCTGGGAAGAGGGAGCCCCAATTGAGGAATGGTGTCCCCCAATTGAGGAACTGCCTCCATTGAACACGTCTGTGGGCTTGTCTGTGAGGCATTTTTTAAATTGGTGATTGAGTAGGCAGGCCCATCGTACTGTGGGTGGTGCCGTCCCTGGGCACTGGGTCTGGCTGTATAAGAAAGATGGCTGATAGACCGGGCGGTGGTGGCACACGCCTTTAATCCCAGCACTTGGGAGGTAGAGGCAGGCAGATCTCTGTGAGTTCAAGGACAGCCTGGTCTACAGAGTGAGATCCAGGAAAGGTGCAAAGCTACACAGAGAAACCCTGTCTCAAAAGAACCAAAAAAAAAAAAGATGGCTGAGCCAGGCAGGGGAAACAAACAGGTAGGAAATAGGAAGATTCCCTTCCGCGGCTGTGCCTCAGTCACCACCTCCACTTCCCCTGATCATGGTGTCTAACTGTAAGTTAAAATACACCCTTTCCCCCACAAGTCAGATTTTTTTTTTTTTTTCTGAGACAGGGTTTATCCTTGTAGTTTTTAGTGACTGTCTTGGATCTCGATCTGTAGACCAGGTTGGCCTTGAACTCACAGAGATCCACCTGGCTCTGCCTCCGGAGTGCTGGGATGAAAGGTGTGCGCTACCACCACCACCCGGCAGCACCCATTCTTTGTATACGCTTGCTCTTAACTTCTCTGCTCCATTTCAGCCTGAATTTAGTTTACTTCCCCAGATTGGCAAAACACAAATACAAAACCAACGAAACAAGGCTCCCCTAAAAAACCCAAACCAAACCCGTACAATAGAAGGGGGAACAGCTCCTTTGAAGTCTCTGGCATTGAATTAGTGGAAAGTGCTTCCTTCTATAAGACATGTAATGAAATGGATGCCTATGATGAATTGAGATCGATGGAAGAGACATTGGGTGATTTCTCGTATTGACCCTCTTTAAAAGCTGAGGTATGACATTAAATCTTAATTTAGTGAAGTCATTCCTAAAGGAAGCCAGCATGATTTGGTCTGAACACATTATTTCTCTACAGTATGGTCTAATGCAAGAACAGAATTTGAAATTTTAAGATTAGTGCATAGTTGAAATGGCTTTTAGTTTTCTCTGGAATATTAGATCACTCAAATTATATTTTGGCAAAGGCTAGGTGGCCAGGTTGGTTACATCATCAGTGGTGTCATAGCTGCTTGTTTCTGAAGCAAGAGAATTTATTTTGTGTTTCTGTGGTCGAGACCAGACCTAGCTCCTGACTGTGGTGCCTGGTACAGAGCGCTAAACTTGAGAGTATAGATGTAGAAGAAGATTCGAACTTGAATTTGGGGGTGATTTTCAGTGGAGAGGTTGGAGATGCTGTGCTGGGCAGGGCTTCAGCCTGGCTCTAATTTCATTTTGCCTATTTACAGGAAGGCTTCCTGTCACAGGAAGAGCTTGGCTTTGTAGCTAGACTGACTCAAACTGGCCTCTGCAACTTAGTTCTTTGACATTGCTGTTGTACAGAATTATCATCCTCCAGCAGTAGTGCCACCATTTTCATGAGCTCCACTGTGCATGTTTGCCAAAAGACCACCAAAGCTGGGCTTATTGACTCTTGACTCTCATAGAAGGACTGGCGAGTATGGCCAATGGACTGTCACCGGAGTATCCGGCCACTCTTCCCAAAGAGTTGTGTGCAATTATTTGCTCATTACATGAGACCCCAGGGAGGGCCTGGAGTATTTAGGCTGGGAAGGCTTAAAGGAGGTGGGTGCTCCATCTGCGCCGCATGGTCATCCATGCAGGGTGTAGACTTTCTACCCAGCTACACGCCTGCTCATAGCCTCTCTCCCGTTGTTCTCCAAGTAGGCCTAATAAGCTCACAGGTTTTTCAATGTGAATTTTTTTTAGGATTGTACTTTATTTTGACCTTAGGAGGAGGGCTAGACACTGTTTACATATTCCCCAGGGAAGATTTTAGCAATGGAGCCTTTTACTTTCTCCACCTGTCAAAGGTGACCTGGAAAACATACTCGACTACTGTTGATGAGAATGAAAGAGTATAGCACAAGAAAACTGCTCTGAGTATTGAGATAGGGAGAATATAGGTTTGGGGGTTCCTTTCAGCCTGC
Source organism: Peromyscus maniculatus bairdii (assembly GCF_049852395.1). Lineage (NCBI taxonomy): Eukaryota > Metazoa > Chordata > Mammalia > Rodentia > Cricetidae > Peromyscus > Peromyscus maniculatus. Next base: position 41,221,037 of record NC_134867.1, on the reverse strand, counting down.
AGTTCAAGGCTCTGTTTATGGCTGGTTAAACTTGAAATAGAGAGACTTGTTCCTTCTGAAAGAGCTGACCTCTCTGCCTCACTTAAGGAAGCAATTGCTCTGGTAGCTTGAACATTCACTCTGCTTAAAAAAAAAAAATTATTTTGAGAGATGGAGTCTTGCCATGTAGCTCAGGCTGGCCTTGAACCTGTGATCCTTGTGCTTTAACCCCTCTAGTGGTAGTGTTGCAGGCATGTGCTGCCAGGCCCTGCTTGCCTATGAATTCATTCTTAAAAAATGAGGAAAACAAAGAGGTAAGTATTAGAGAGTCAACAGTGGGTGATCTATCGCTGACATCATAGAGACAATTTACTCAGATTTATTTCATAGTCCCTTGGTTAATGTTGTGGTGCTAAATCAGGTTGCCTATTTATATATCAGCTTTTTGGCAGAGTCATGGTCAGTATTTGTAGCCGTAAGTTTTCTCAGGTCCTGCCTGGCCCTGTTGTCCCTCAGCCATTTATAGAATAATCACTCAGAGGTGTAATATTAATTATCAACTGTATGGCCTATGGCAGGCCTCTTGCTAGCTGGCTCTTACAGTTTAATTCAACCCGTAACTGTTGATCTACATATCGCCATGTGTTCCATGGCTTTACCTGCGTCCCATTACATGTTGCTCCTGGGATGGCAGTCTGGTGACTTCTTCACTCTGCCTTTCTCTTGCCTGTCTCTCTCCTTGGATTTCCTGCCTGCCTCTAAGCTGCCTTGCCATAGGCCAAAGTAGCTTATTTATTAACCAATGGGGACAACATATATTCACAGTGTATAGAAAGATATCCCCCCAGCAAATATTGGTAAACATTTTAGAGTATACAGTAGCATAATTGTTATCAGCCAAATTAATTCCAGACATTCTAAAGGGTTGTTTTATATTCACTGTTAAGGAGCTGGCCTGGATAGAAAACTAATGTATTTGAAATTTATCCATTTCATTTCAAAACATTGTTTTTTTCTGGGGTTGGGGATTTAGCTCAGTGGTAGAGCTCTTGCTCAAGGCCCTGGGTTCAGTCCCCAGCTCTGGGGGGGGCGGCGGGGGGGGGAATTGTTTTTTCTATTTTTTTTTAAATTTATTTATTTATTTTGTATACAGCATGTATGACTACAGGCCAGAAGAGGGCACCAGATCTCATTACAGATGGTTGTGAGCCACCATGTGGTTGCTGGGAATTGAACTCAGGACCTCTGGAAGAGCAGTCAGTGCTCTTAACCTCTGAGCCATCTCTCCAGCCCTGTTTTTTCTATTTTTAATTTTTGGGAATGTTCCTGAATAGGTTTTCTGTAACCTGATAATAGGTTTTCCCACCAACAGAGTAAGCCACATCAAGCCAAAATGAAAAAGTGTAAGTTTGAGCAAAGTGACTCCTGGTTGGAGCAGGTTCTCCAGTCCCAGGGATCAAGGCCAGAGAAGCTTCGTACCCAAACTAAAACAGGGAGATTATATAGTTTGCAGGTGTGGGCTGATGGTGTGTCCACCACAAGCTGGGTTTGTGCTGAATGCTTTAGGTAGGGACTTGGGCTGCTGGCAACTTCAGAGGAGGAGCTGCCATGGCCACCAAGAATGCGGAACTGAGCATTTTGGTGCCTTCGCTTTATTGGAGATTCTCTGAGTGAGTGGGATTTGGAGGGAGGGGGAGGGAGGGAGGGAGAGAGAGAGAGAGAGAGAGAGAGAGAGAGAGACAGACAGACAGACAGACAGACAGACAGATAGACATTGCATAGACAGAGACAGAGACAGAGAGACAGGAATGGGGCTTTCTGAATGAAGCAGGAGGGAGCTCGAACATTCCTAATCTGAAGCCAATATTTTAAACTTAGATGAGTTTTAAATTTTTACTTAAGGAGTCAATCCTGACACAGAATACTGAGCTTTTCTAGTTAAACAATGGGTGCAAGGATCTGGACACTAACAAGTTTAATGATCAACAACTGTTGATTCTTACAGATGTTAAAATTTGAGACTGTCCAGGTAGTTGAGCTGGCATGAGAGAAGTTTTTGTAAGTAGAGATGAGCTTTGGTGTTGAAGGAACTGACACACTGTAAACTGGTGTGAACCTGTCAAAATCCTTAGGAAGTTTATAGAGCAGAACACTGTGATCTTCTCAGGTCATATATGACTATAATTCACATGGAATTGGAGGCATCTATTTGCTGCTCAGCCAAGAGGAAATGGGCCTCTGGCAGAGAGTAGATGAAAAGTGTCTACATTTGCCGGGAAGCTGAGGCATGGGATAAACCAGCATGTATGGATTGTCTGTCTTAAAGGAGACCTTGCGGAGTGGGTAGGGTCTAAATTCTGCTGCCCAAATGTCCTTGATTGTGCATAGAACAAACATTAGTGATGTTGGCTTTCCAAGAAGAATTTCTAAATAGATTTGATGTGAGAACTCGTTAGTAATAGATAATAAATCCCTTCTGCTGGAAAAAGAAACTAAGCATCATGAGAGTATGATTTTATCATTCATTGTTACTTTAGAAAAGGACAAGTGTTCCCTGACTTCATGGCTCTACTGGGGAGCACCTTGAAATAAACCTTGAGATATTAACTTTAAGATACTATGTAGCTGGGATTTAACTATGCCATTACAATCTCTGAGCTGGAATGAGATCATGAAACTGGAGAGTTTCTCTGACAACCAAACATTTTGAGCAAGAGGATTAAGTTCAAGGCCAGACTTGGAGCACAAATGACTTGATGCCATAATTAGGGAAACGAGGAAAATAAGAGGCTTTCAAAGACTTGAGATAGCAAGGATGCTGGTCAATATGTGAAAACCACACTATTGCATTAGGCTTCAATTTGATTTTCACTTAACTACCTTAAAGCTATATGGGAAAGTGAATTTTCTAATCTACAATGTGAAATATTGATGAGAGCTAAATCATAATACAAGCTTTGATCGTATGCCAACCACGTGGAGCATCTTAAGTCTCCACTTTAAAGAAATACAGCTAGAGTCACGAATGTGGTGTATTCATTGCTGAGGATCAATAATGGGAGGGTTGGCTTTTTGAATTTATCTGTAAAATGGTTTATCAGAGAGGTCTGCTTTCAGTTGATGACTGCTTAGTGTCTGATGAGGGAAGACTATAAAGGTTTCTGTTTTGAGTATATTCATGGTTGTATATTCATGATTGTATGTTCATGTATATGTGATTATATTCATAGGTGATGTAATGGTTTCTTTTATTGTTAACGTGGCTTTAAACTCACCATAGGAACACATCTCTCCACGAGTTTCTATGGAGATCTTTCAAGAAAGGCTTAACTGATGAGGAAAGCATCACCTTGGATCTGGGTGGTGTAATTTTATGAGCTGGGGTTCCAGATTAAAGAAACAGGGCAGAGAGCTGAGCAACAGCATTTGCCTTTCCCTGCTTCCAAACTCTGGATGCCATGTGCCCAGCCCCCTCCCGCTGCTTCTGCCATTCTCTTCCTGCCGTGATGGTCGCAAACCGTGAGCCAAAATAAATCCTTCTCAGCGACGTCTTTCTGGAAACATCCACACACACAAACACTTAGACAGATGTGCTTCCATGTGGATTCTAAATCCAATTATATCGACAATGAAGATTAACTATGATGGTATGAATGCCAAGGACAGGATACATACATAGATTTCAAAATTTCAAAAAAAAAAAAAAAATCTGCAAGACAGTGAAGCTAGTCATTGTCCTATAGAGAATAGAATGTTGGGCCCAGGGGGATGTGCAAAATAATGGGGTGCAAACCACAGTCTAAAACCAGAAGCAAAACTTTATTCCAAAAAAAATCACCGCACGGCACAAAATACTCATCAGCTCGCTGAGACCACAGCGATTCAGGATTCTGTAACTGTGGCAATTGGAGGGGGGTTCCTTTTTATAGTAAGAGGAAAGCATTAGGCATGGACAAAAGAAGTTTTACAATTTCGAAGTTAAACTTTTAGAGACAAATTGCTTTTTAGGTTTTACAGTTTTCCACTAACAAGGTTTTAGAGGGTTTTAGCTAGCTGATATTGGTACATCCCTCCAGTCTTTCCTGACACAGCGAATTGGTGTTTTCCCCAAACCTGCAACTTTTCCTGGCACAGCTGGGTTCCCGTGCAGGGGGCATAGGAAACAATGCAAAGCAGGTTGTCACGCAGAACTCATTAAAAGTGAACTTTGGTTTCAGTAGTGAGTGGTAGGGGGCTATTGAGAAGAGCAGACCCCAGGGCTGCAGAGCGCAATCTTTAGTAAAAAACTAACATTTGGGGTGCTGACAGAGCTGCCCATCATAAAACACAGAAGGATCCAGTTAAAGGCTAATCCCTATTTGCTGACAGAGCTGCCCATCATAAAACACGGAAGGATCCAGTTAAAGGCTAATCCCTATTTGCTGGCAGAGCTGATGGCTGTCAGTTTCCATCTCTTACGCTTTCAACTTTTTATTCCTATATTCCCATCTTATTCCTGCATTTCTACCTTATTTTTTTTTTTTTTTTTTTTAATTTTTTTCCGAGACAGGGTTTCTCTGTGTAGCTTTGCGCCTTTCCTGGAACTCACTTGGTAGTCCAGGCTGGCCTCGAACTCACAGAGATCCTCCTGCCTCTGCCTCCCAAGTGCTGGGATTAAAGGCGTGCGCCACCACGCCCGGCTCTCTACCTTATTCTTATATTTCTATCTTATTCCTATATTCCTGGATCCTTCATAGACAGCGTTTACTTGGCACTAGCCCGTGTGCAGAGCACGGCGCTGAGTTTTCATTTTACCTTAGAAATATATTTGGAGGAATCTTTTGACACTGATGCTTGAAGTGGCCAAGCGCTGCTGTCCATGCCTCCCACTACCAGGGAGGGACTGAGGGTGGGCTGGGAATCTGCTGGTAGGGTCCCAAGACCATTTCTATTCTTCACAGTAGGACCTTCTTTATCTATTGTCTTCACTCTTCCCTTCTGTCTGTCAAGGACAGCAGGATCTATTTTTGTTTCATTTTATCTTTGATTGAAGAGGCTGTTAATTTTCTTTTTTTGTGGTACCGGTGATGGTGCAAGTCACCATGATCCATGGAGTGTAATAGGACAACAGAAGGCTATGTAAATACAGGTTCCATTTTTGCGGCATTCTGTGTGTCTTTTTCTCTTTCTTACCTGTTTTCTATGATGAGAAGCTGGTGACTCCTAGACTTATCTTTTCATAGTGCCCTCAAACAGTCTTAGAACATACTTTGGTTTAAGATCATGAGAAGTGGCCATATTTTTTCCATACTAAATAAGAGATTTTGTGTATGAACAAATAAAGGTAATAACTTAGTTTTTAAATCAACAAACTATGTGAATTTAATACGTATTCTTACAACTTATGAAGATGTGAATTTGATATTTGTTATAAAAATGAAGACTATACTGGAAAAAAAATTCTCTATTTTAAAGAGAAAGAGACAAATTGCCATGTCTTGCGTGGCTCCAGGGATGGACCTGACTAGGGTAGTGAGGGAAAGAAGAAAAAACAGGCAGACTTGAGACACGGAGAAAAACTGGGTTTGCATGGACTGGACTCTGCTGGAGATCCCTCAGCACCCTGAAGCCCAGAGGGTTTATTATATAAGGCTGGACAGGGAGGCAGAGTTATTACAGATAAACAAGGAGGCCAGGTTTATGGGGTGCACCTGGATTAAGAAGGCAGGTTGAGCTAAACTCAGCTGGAACAGTCTCTCTGTAGGGGAGCAGTCTTCAGGCCATAAATATCCTGGGAGAGAAAGCCATGGTGGACATTTTCTGCACCCACTATCAACACATGGATGCCTGGAGGAGGCTTTTTACATTTCCTTCTGAGTCTCACTCCAAAGCAGGGGAGGAGGTTTTGCTATTTTCCTCTGAGCCTGAGGTGATGGAGTCTATAAGGTGATCAGGTGCCCTTGTCGACCACACACATTCATTCAGGACCTCACTCAGGTCTTCCTATGCCCCACTCAGAAATGTGGTCTATATTTCTGCAAATTTCTTTTTGAGATAGAATGATTAGTGGGCATTGTATTCATCTGATAAGATTGAATGTAAAAGACCCCTTTCCAGAGTTATAAAATGCCATAGAAATGGGACCTAGTTCTTTGAGCAGAGTCCTATAAACACAGGCTATTTATACAAATAATATTAAGTGAAGAAAATTGCTCCCCAAATCAGATTTTTGATGCATTTGAATCTTTATTCTACAACACAAGCGACATAAATACAGTATCTTTTAAAATATTTTCTCTTTAGAATTCGTTTTTCACTTCAGATAAAATATACACAAAATACACTTGCAAGCTTGCTTACAGAGACCTGGAAAACAGTGAACTGACAGATTATATCAAACCAAACAGTTATATCAACACTTGAAGGAGAGTGGTTTTCAGGACTTGGTAAATGTGAATGTGGCTAAGTATTAAGTCGAAACAAAAATGATACTTCCTGGACAGGCCTTTGGAGTAAACAAAACAATTCAAGGCTCCTGGTGAATTGGTTGCAAAGATGAATCGTCCATCTTAATAGGTAAAATGGTAAATCTACTCAATCGTTATGGCTATACTTAGCTTCATTTATTCATAATTTTTAATGAAAATAAGTTCATTCTTTGGTATAATACAAGAATGGATAAAAGGAATTCTACTCCCTAGCAGTTGTATTTCAAGTGGGGATAGGAGTAGGGGACCTGTCTGAAATGTAATTTGTTTATTCCTCTTAGAAAAATCATTGTGAAATATAAGATATTTGGCATGGTTAGGGGAATAAACATTTGAGTTTTAGCTCCCCACCATACCCAAGCACAAAGAAGGGAAGAAAGAAGAATAAGAAAGAAAGAAAGAAAGAAAGAAAGAAAGAAAGAAAGAAAGAAAGAAAGAAAGAAAGAAAGAAAGAAAGAAAGAAAAGTAACCTTTCCTTTCCCCCTGGCACCCCCTCCTACCCTATCAGGCCACACTGAATATTCTAACCACAGGGTCCCAATGGAAGAGGAACCCAAACACCCAAATCATTCATCTTTGATTAAAAGTAACCACATAGCAGGGAACTGATTGTTACCATACTGATTTCAAAGTGAACCAGAGGAAAGAACCGTGCGGGAAAACAGTGACAGAGGGTGAACACAGACCTGAGGTGAGTGTGGATGGTCACTGGTAGCTGATGGGATCAAGGGTTTAAACCTCCCTAGGTCTAAGAGAAAACCTAGGCTGGCTTTCAGGTTCTCGTCCTCCTTTTTGGCAACAGTTGATGAAATGGCTTAGAAATAAATTCTCCACAGAGATTGAGTTTTAAAATGTAATTGAAATCAGAATTAAATATGTGCATAGCTTTTAAATTGCTACGGGAAACAAAAAGGAAATAATAAAAACAATTATTTTCAACCACAAAGTCAAAGATGAATCCTTGACACCATTAACATTCTCATAAGCTTTCACTGATTTCAAGTATCTAGAAATGATCGCCTTCCATTCAAATAACAGTCTAAATGACGTAAATAGAAACTTTATTGGGTCATGAGAATTATACGGAACTAATGTAGTTTATAAATGGGCAATATTTAGAGTAATTACATTTCTCTTGAATCCTTGATTTGTTCCTCTTTTTTTTTTCACTTGTGTTTATTTCTTATTTTTGAGATGGAATCTCACTATGTTGTCCAGGCAAGCCTGAGTAGCTGGGATTACATTAATCGATTTTTAATTTACTTGGGTGTTTAATTTAGTAAAAATACAGATCATCAGTTCTTCCTCTTCCTATTATATGGTCCTTAAGTTTTAATCAAAAATGAATTTCTAGAGCTCATTAACTGAGCAAGAGAGTTAAAGTATAAACTTAGGCCCCATCTGTATTTGGGTTAACATTTCACTGGATTCTCAAAGTACAAAGATTGACTTTTCTATAGTCCCATCAGATGGAATAAGGATTAGTTTACATTGTGCTGATATCTTTATAAACACAATATTTACTGAAAAGTCAAGACAGTTATATCTACTGCTCAAAAGGAATTGTTTCATTTTGGAAATTTCCACAAAGCCATTTAGTAGACTCTTTACAAATAAACATGAAACTAAAACACTAACTTACACCACACAGTTAAGGGAAAGACAAGGGTACCCCCAGAAGTGTCAGAGCATTTTGAAATGCTGAAATGTTAATGACCAATTCAAGATGTAAAGGAACTGACGAGCAAGCAACTACTGAAAAACCTCTGTAAGCCAGGAGCCAGGCTGTAATGGAGCCGTACATGGAAACATCTCATTAAAATGATATAGAAAGGAATGCAAAAACCACATAAACTTGATTACCTTCAGTACAAATCAAAGGGTCAACAGGATACAAACAATCATTCATAGAATTAATTTCTAAATACAAAGACGAGAAGCTTGGACTTATCTCACTGTTCCATACAACATATACATTCATTGTCTTCTAGTATATAGGGACCAATTATTGGTATAATAAAACTGGGAGCGGGGAACTGGAATGTTGTAAGTAATCTAATCCCAAACTGTCCGCCCATGGGTCAGTTTAGTTTAGTGCTTGATAAGTCAGGTTGATGTGAAAAGTCAGTGATTTCTAGCCTGTGGTTCCCAGAGCAGCAGCAGCAATGGCTTCACCTGGGAGTTGGCTAGAAATGCAGATAGCTGAATGGAGAGAATCAGAAACTGGGCATCTGTGGTCTAACAAACCCTTAGGTGAATTTGGATGTATGCTAAAAGTTTGAGAACCACTGTTCTTCAGACGAAAGAAACTAGACACTGTTGGCTCAACTGACAGGACAGGAACTCACAGAGCAAAACAGTTCTTGAGATTTGAAGGACCTTGACTAGACGGGACCTTAAGTGTTGAGGCCAGCCAGCCCCTTCTCCCTGGAACCTCACTGCGTGATGATAGGAAGATACAGTGACAGGTTTTGTAGGGTGCTACTGTTGTCATAGTTTTGTCTTTTAATAAGCGGTATCCTGTTCATAAAGAAATGAAACATTGTTCTCAACTTAGTTTCTCCTGAATCATCTTGGGTGTGCATGATTTTTGTCTTTAGGAAAAACAGACAAAGTAATGTGTTTATATTTTGAACATCTAATTGGTGTTTCTAGCCCAACATGTCAATGAAATTTTTAGGTACCTTTATATCAACTGCAAACACTACAAGATGGCCCGAGCAAGGGGATTTCTTAAAAACAACCTTTTCCTAGACTGATCTACTATGAATAAGGGCAATTTATTTTCTAAGAGGGCATAATTATAAATCAAACCCTTTACCAATTTTATAAATCTTTCCCAATATCAAGTTCATATTTTCAATAAAAAAAATGCTAAAAAAATGTGACTTTACTATTCTAAGGCCACCCTAAATCTTGCTGGGTTCCTGCTACGTGGTTCCCAAACACATTTGTGTCCTCAGGTTTCTGCAGGACTCTGGAGTCCTCACCTCCTTCTTCACCTATGGCAGTAAGCAGAAATGTTGGGGTGTGGCACATGGTCCCACACGTACTGTCCTACCTGGAACTTAGGTCTGTTTTGTACAAATTGCTGTTTCCTACTCCGAGGATGTGTACATTTTTGGGGATGGATTATTCTGTGTGTCTCCAAGCTTTGATGGGGACCTTGGCTTGGCACTTGCCAGAGAAGCTGGCAAAGGGGCTCCACTGGCTACGGGGCACTTTGTTGATTAAATGATACGTGAAAAGGTTCCTGAATTAATTACACATGCCCATGCAGGCTGCCATGTTTCTCTGTATTTACAGTCATCCAGGCGTGGCAGGGACCCCATTGTTTCTAACATTACTGGGGTTTTAATGTAACACTAAATATTTTCTTTAGGGTTAACATCTAGATTTTGGTATACATTATAAAGACATTACTTTTAAAATCTGCATAATACTCCAGATAGGTCCAGGAAGCAAATATTTTCATTTTAATCGTCTAAGGAAGGCCTTGCAGTTTTCCCATTCTCTCTTGCTGCAGATCTTACTCAGTATTGACAGTTCAATATATGAGAAAGTGTGACCTTTGTGTTCAGGGATACTTCTTTGCAAACCACTTTGCCTTTTATTTGTTATCCTGAGCAAATCACGAACCTCTCTGGATCTGTGAACTAGACTAGGAGAAAACCCTGGTTTTATAAAGTAACCCAGGGTGTCACCTCTTTCAAAAAAGATCTTCATTCTGTTTAGTTTGGTTGGACTGATAGAAGATTTTTCCTTTTTTTTCAGCAACTATTTTTATTTTATGAGTATTTGCATGTATGTATGCATACCATGTGTGTGCCTGGTGCCCCCAGAGGCCAGAAGAAGGCATCATATTCCCTGAAATTGGAGTAAGAGATAGTTCTGAGTCACCATGTGAGAGCTGAGAACCAAACCCGAGTCTTCTGCAAGAGCAGCAAGTGCTCTTAACCCCTGAGCTATTTCTCCAGCCATAGGTTTTCTGGCTTAAAAAGGAATGATTTCTAAGTAGTGCTGTTCTCTTTTGGGGGAGACGATGGATCTGTATTACCTTCCTGTAATTAAGGCTATTGGACTCTCTTCATTGACTGTGGAAGTATTTTTTTTTTTTTTAAACAAAAAGCATGTGTTGATCATCATACCAGCAAATCTAAGTTAAAAGGACTTTGGACATTAACATTTGTGGTTTTGAGACAGGCTCTTACACTGTAGCCCAGGCTGTCCTGGAACTCACTCCAGTTGGCCTTGCACTCATTCCAATCCTCTTGTTTTCTTAGCCTCTCCGGTGCTGGGATCAGAGACGTAAGTCTGGCTTGATTTAAAATATTTTAAGTTGAGCTGTAGTGTCTGTTAGCATCTTCCTGAGTCGCTAGTGACTAAATGACCCCCAAAATGGTAACATTTGGCATTCATGAAGAAAGCTGTGTCTCTCGTGAAGGGAACAAGAAAACAGCGTGTCAAGGGACAGCCTAAACATGGCTAAAAACTGAGCTGCAAGGGGCTAAGTGAGGCTCTGTGATCCACTATTAAACCTGACAGCTTGCTCTACAGGCCCTCATGTAGCCCAGGCTGGCTTCAGCCCATGTAGCCCAGGCTGGCTTTGAATTTCTATCTTCCTGCTCCCACCTCATGAGGACTGGGATTGAGAGTGTGCACCCTGCTGGGCTGATAGCTAGGCCCCTGGGCTGCCTGGTTTTGTGGTGCTGGGTTCCCTGTTTCATGATGCGCAGTTCTCTAAGCAAAGGAGGCAGAACATTTCAACCTCAAGCAATAAAACTTTGGCAGTAAATATAAGAGAAGCAACGTGCAAAACCGTGATCTGCTCGCCTCGGTACATACAGAGATGATGACTGTTTTAAAGTTCAAAACCCTACCTTGACCTTCAGCCTATGTGACTCAGGAAACAACACTGGTTCCATTCAGACGCTGAGTGAGAGAAGGGTAGAGGCTGAGACTAGCTACTGAGAGGGACTGATTGGCAGTGAGGGGAGGGGCCTGGTTACCTGTGTGTCCTCTCACCTGAAGGACGGACTACTCACTCACTGGCCATTACTTTGCACTGATCAATGTTCCATTTGAAACCATAAATCCCTCCCTCTAGCTGGACTCTGAAGGATGCAGATGTCTTCTCTGGAGTACAGAGAGCTTTGGGGGCGGTCTGAGAACAATGTGGGACTTGGAAGGGACTCTCAGAGGATGATGGGAAGATCTGCCAATGTTGCCAACATTGCAGGTAAGGACATCTTGGGTCCAACATTGGCTACATCTCATCTTTTTATTCTCAGGCCACACTCGGGATGTTAGAGAACACTTTCACAAGCTAGTCTCGCATGCTTTTCTAGCCAGTCTGTGAGAGAACAGGGTTTTACTTCTGGGACATATGTACAAGGAAACTGGCTAATATACTTCACGAAAGGTCACATTTTGTGACATGCTGTAATTCTGTAATGTGGTTAACCGCGGCTCTCTTTCCAGTAAAGTGAGGTACTTATAGGCAGACCAAGAACAGATCCCCGAAGAATCTACAAAATTAAACAGCTATAACTCAACAAAAATTATACTGCTTTTGTTGAGAAAGACAAAGCAAAATCTTTAACTCTCAACTACATTTACAAGGTATATAAAAATCTAAAATTGTAGATAAAAGAATTCATTGCTTATTCAAACAAATATAGTTGAGAGACGGGGATGCATCTCAGTGGTGGGGAACATTTGCGTGCCTTTTATGGGACCCTGGGTTGATTCCCAGCACTAGAAAACAGAGGAGCCAAAACATCTGTTTAGATCAATTTTTAAACTTGGGTAATAATCTAAGTTGAGTCCCTGTCTCTGAAGGCAGAGATTGTTTTGTGGGACTAGGAAAACGTCCCCCAGATTCGGTGATCTGCTTAGGGGGCATGCTGAACGGAGATTTCTTTTTGACCACCCAAGCAAGCCAAAGCACCTTGCTTTTGACCTTGTAGATAGTTACGTAGTTCTCATGGAGGGCAACATTTATGAATATTATCACTGGATAAAGTTCAACCTCTGTTAACTCCTTCAATACTGAAGCGTGGAAGTTTCATTTTTAGAGGATGCTGTGTGAATACATTTTTAGGCCACATCTGCCTCAGTAACTAATCCTACACTGTGGAGTTTAAGTTGGCTTGTCTGAAAAGCTTTAGTTTTTATTATAATGTAAGAAACATACAAAACATATGGTAAGGGCTGTGGGGATGCTCAGTGGTTCCTAAGTATGAGGGACTGACCCTCAGACTCAATTCCTAACCCCCAACGGATATGATTCTATGTTTCAAATGAACTTTCTAATAATACTTACAAAAAGAAATAGACATTTAAAATATTGGCCTGAATCACATGAGTTAAAAGAGAGTAACTCTGCTAGAGAGAAGTGTTTCATATATAGAAAAAAAAAATAGTTTCCTAAATTCATTTTGTCCCTTCCCACTCGGTCTGGAGTTTGCATAACCGACACCAACATTTCACAACTGTATTGTAGTTGAAGATTTACAACGATTCTGTCACAGTCCCTAGCCCACCCCTTCCAGCTGTATCCCCCACCCCACACTTCCTGCCCCTCCCCTGAGAGGTATGCTCACCAGGTGGAGGACTGAGTTCACGTCCTCCCAAGGATACTGATATAAAATGAATTGCATCTTAATCTTTCTTAAGCTCCGAGTGTCATACCTTATGTTCAGATAATGTTGTGGGGCATAGAAATGTCTGTGCAACAAAAGACTAAGGCACCATTTTTCTTTGCCTGCCTTGGGAACAGAAGCAAAGACTCATGGGACACAGGGTAGTCAGTATCAAAGTCTTGTGACTGTGCGCACCCCTGGGTGCTTCAAGCGCTGCCGAGCCACAGACTTAAAAATCATGCTAGGAAAGAATTTCCTTCCTTTAGAAACAGAGAAATAAAGGCACAACTGTACCTTACCTGGGGAAGTTGTGAATAATAACCTGAAAATCTTAACAACTTAATCATAAGGTTGAAATGTTCCTGAATACATTTTAGAAGTCATTTTTCTTGATTAGAACATTGGAAAAATACACTTTTGCAGTTTTCTTCCCAACCAAACTATAATCAGAATATAAACATTCTTCTGATCGAATGTGTATCAGCTTGACTTACCAGCAAATGTTTCCTTAGGACTTACATTGATTTTGAAAATGATGGATTAAATGGACCGGCCTAGGGCTTCTAAAGGAGAGTTGTTGAAAACGACCCATTTTGGGTATAATACTGCAAGCAAATGCACTTGGAAATTAAGTTTAGATTTAGAAATGTATCAAGGAATGCAGACTCTTCTGTAATAATGTGCAAGGCCAGAGATCACCGTGTCACTTGGATACCACTTTGGCATCCAGACTAGCCCAAGGCTAATTAGGGAGAGCTTGGAAAAAGCTTTGTCCTAGGTTTCAGAGAACTAGTTTCTCAGAGACCTAGTCTGAGTGGGCTGGTGGGAGGAAAAATGCAATCAGCTGGACGGGCAGGCAGACTCTGACCACGGGGATCTGAGTCCTCTAAACGATGATGTCGTAGACACGGCCCACTCTCCCCAGCCATTCCCTCACAGCTTGACGGACTCTGATGTCAGTCACGTGACAGGTCAGCTGGCTGATGCACGGGAACACCGCTGGCTGGAGCGCTGTGAAGGTCTGGTCTGGAAGGATTTGAATCTGATTGAGAACGGTTAGCACCATGTTGGTCCATGCCTATGAGAAAAGGATGTAAGAGAATTACTGGCTATCTCATGGTTTTGCACGGCAGTGTTGTTAGGCTCTGGAAATCGGTAAATGGTTTTCTCAGGATTTAGCTCTAGTAATTTAATGTGCCTGTAAGAAACTGGTTTTCACTTCACATATTGAAGGAAGGGAAGAGAATCATCTAACATGAGGGATGTCTTAGGTTTAGCCTTCACAAACTATTAAGAATAAAAACACAGGAGGAAATGTCTATGGGGCGTTGATAGTTCAGTTAGCTATCTGCTAACACCTGGATCACTTGGGATAATTCTACCTTAATTTAGGAGATTAAAACCCCAATACATTTAAAAGCAATTAAGATATAGGAGTCACCAAGAAACTGATCTGCTAAGGAATACACAAGTGTCTCATGGCTACTAGATACTTTAAAAGATCAACCTACTCCAAACCATGGATGTTCCTCAGCATAGAGGGCCTGCCTCGCATGCATGGGGCCTTAGGTTCACCCCTAGTGCTGAAGAAAATGGTCTAGGAAACTTAGGCAGATTCTGTCTTACGAAGTGTACTTCGCTGTTGAATATGTTTCCAAGGAAAAGGCATGACTCCTGCAAGAGTCATGCTCACTTCAAATGTATGCACACGCAGAGGTTCCTAGGGTCCCCCCATCCTCTGAAGTACTGCATCTCTAGCCAGACTCTACAGTAAAGAATTTTCACCTAGAATCCCCCTAGTTCTTTGTTTCCATATTTTCTTATACCGAATAAACACCATTGATGCTGTTTGCCCCTCAAACTCATTTTGACGCGCTCTATACGTGCTAAAGATGGTTAAAATAATTCATCTTAACCCAGCAGCATTCACTCTGGCCTTTTTCTTTATACACTGCTTCAGAACTACAGAATATCCTCAGTGCTGGATTCAAATAACAGAAGGAAGGCTCAAGGCCAGTTAAAGCCCCTTGATTCTTATCCGCTTTAGCATCTTAATTATACAGGTGACTTTCTACTTCTCAATTATGTGTCACATATAGAAAAATGGCTTCTGAAATGATCTGAGAAGAAAATTTGTTTCTCAGGCAGATGCTACACCTCGGTCCAGTCATTCTGACTTGGAGATATGATTTACATCTCCTGCCATGCACCAGTTCGTTCTCTCTCTCTCTCTCTCTCTCTCTCTCTCTCTCTCTCTCTCTCTCTCTCTCTCTCTCACACACACACACACACACACACACACACACACACACACAGCCTGAGCTGCCCACAGCATGTAGCTCAAACATAGCCAAGGAGGCCTTGAACTTATGATATCTGTCTCCACTTCCTCTGGGCTATGATTGCAGGACTGACCATACCTAGTTTAGGGACGTGCTGGGGATATAACCCAGGACTCTTTGCATGCTAGGCAAGCACTCAAACTTCATCCTCAGTTTCCTTTGCTGGTTTCACATCTTTGAAGGCACAGGCTGTGCAAGAGGACACCTCTGGTTTCTGCAACCCAGAAAACTGCTAGCTGGAACTCACCTGGATCTGTGCCTCTGCATCTCGAATAGAGACACTCAGGGAGCTCCCTGTGGAGCCGGAGCGGGGCCTCTTTTCCTGCCTCAGCAGCTCTGGGCCTGCGCTGAAGGAATGGCGCATCTGCCCTTGGTCCATAAGATGCTGTGGCCGCTGAAGCAGTGGTGAATCGGGACCGCGGGGCCCCAGGGGCTCCCCCTTCTTATCCACCTTGACGTCCTTGGGGAAGGCAGGCAGGTTGTGCGGCTGCCTCCTTTTCTTGTACTCAGTCATCAGCTTTGAGATGGTCTTGTCCGCAGCCATGGTGCAAATCTTGTTCCCGGCGCTTTCCCACCACTCTTTCTTGCGGCCTGGATCCTTCTTCTCGGTCTTGGGGCTGGGAGGCAGCATCAGCATGTCCCCGCTGCCCACCCTCAGGCTCAGGGGCTCACTTAGGTGCTCCCTGCGGTCGTCTTCCGAGGGCGTATTTTTCCCGGAGAAGCCACCCGTGGACGGGGTGGACGACTCCGACTGGAAGGAGGGGAGGATGAAGAAGGGGTCGCTCTTGAAGGTGGGTGGCTCCTCCAAGCTGCTCTCCAGGTCCAGGTGCATCTGGATGTAGTGGTTACAGAGCTCCATGCACAGCTTGTGCAGCCTCTTGACCAGCCACGCCCAGTCCGCGTTGCTCACGGGCTGCACGCTGAGCGACGGCAGCCGTGCCCTCCACTGCCTCTTCTCCTTGCCTCGCGGGGGGCTCACCTGGGCGGTCTCCTCAAAGATGTCTTCATCCTCCGAAGAGCACTGCTGTGAGGAATCTGAGCTTCTCTCCTCCTCGTCGAAGAGGACCTTCTTCACTTGCTCGGCAGTGATGGTTTCCTGGTTGGTGAGGACCGCGCACACCAGGGCGTGGAAGTAAATGTTAAAGCTCATGGCCGACTGGCGGTACAGGTTGGCGGCGCCTCCGATGCCGGACACTTTCTTCAGCAGGCACTTCAGCCCTGGGCTCGTGTCGAACTCCCGGGCAGTCCTGTAGGAGTCCAGCAGCAGGTCAAATATCACAGCCAGGTTCTGCATGGAGATGTATCGGAGGAAGCCGGCCAGCTTGGTGTCCGGCACTTGGACCGAGGTCTTCTCCTCTCCTGGAGAGGGGCCTTTGACAAACTCTTCCAGCAGGACATCGTACAGGTTCTGGAGCAGTACTTGGTGAGAGAGCAAGCTCACCACGATCTCCCTGAAAGAGACGCTTCAAAGGCAAAGACAGGGAGTAGTTAGTCAGTCCTTCCTTCACAGCAAGGTAGGCGTGATCCATTTCAGAACATGTGACACTCCAAACTAAATCCACTGTGTTCCAACAATTATTTTTAATTGTGTGTGTGTGTCTCCACCAAAAATTATTTTTAATTGTGTGTGTGTGTGTGTGTGTGTGTGTGTGTGTGTGTGTGTCTCCATGCTGAATATGTGTAGGTCAGGGGACAACTTGTGGGGTTCAGTTCTCTACTGCGACCCCGATGTGTGTACAGGGGGAGCTAACTGAAGTCATCCAGCCTGGCTGCAATCACCTTTACCCACTAAGTCCTCTTGCCTGCCTATTAGTATCTTTGAAAGGGGTAAACTTCCATTTTAATCATGGCTGACAGAATTCCTGGCACTTCTTAAAATCCAGGAGCTGTAGACTGCAAGTTAGGATACTGAATGATCAAGCCATAGGAAATAAACGCAGCACCTTCATTAAAAAAATTACACATGATTCATAAGACAGGACATCCCTAACCCTTCCAAACTTCTACTCTGTTCTCTTACACACACATATTGAAATCTTACTGGTTTGGTTTTGCTACCAAGACAGTTTTCAAGGGTCAAATGTTAATGCTTTAGGTGCTGGAAAAATTTATGCCACTGCTATTATGGTGCTAACATTACAAGATGAAAAATATTGGTAACATAACTCATAACCTTCTACAGCAACCCTGGAAAAACAGCATTCACTCCCATAAACCCTCTATCTGCCAGTCTGGCCACTGGGACTGCGGCACAAACCTTGTGTAGTCATTTGATTTCCCTGAGCCAAATTTCAGGTCAGCTGTGTGGGACCGAGAGATGAGAGAGGACTCATCCTCTGTAGACATCAGTCCAGGGCATCTGGCTGAGGGGTGGGCAGGTAACAAATGATAATCAAACCCTTTTCTAATCAAGTAACAGTTCAGATATGGTAGTTTATATGTAAGTGCTTGAATGCTTGGTTTGGCTGCTTTTTGTGCTGAGAAAATACTATTTCAGGCACTGTATTTACCACTCTAATGGACCAGTGTGGTTTGTGGCTTTGTGTTCCTTTTACTGTTCCTAGAATTTTGTGAAAATAGCTTAGACCATTATATCACCTGTATCATTATACTGCCAACTAATTCCTTTAAATGATACAAGGTCCAGACTTTTTTTGTTTGTTTGTTTTTTCAAGACAGGGTTTCTCTGTGTAGCTTTGCGCCTTTCCTGGAACTCACTCTGTAGCCCAGGCTGGCCTTGAACTCACAGAGATCCGCCTGCCTCTGCCTCCCAAGTGCTGGGATTAAAGGCGTGTGCCACCACTGCCCGGCTTTTTTTTTTTTTTTTTTTAATTTAAAAGATGGGCTGGCCTCAAACTTGCTATGCAGATGAGGATGGATGGCCTTAACTCCTGATCTCCTGCTTCCTAAATGCTGGTACTATAGACATGGACCACTGAGCCAAGACTCAGGACCATCTTGTTGGTATTTTCTTGCTTTAGTCTGCCTTACTATGAACTCGAATTTTAAAATTATTTCTCTCCTTAGCAAAAACTATCATTGTCCATTAATCTCAATACCGACTTTTCACTTCATATGGTTGTCACGGAGGGAAAACCATGACTCTCATTAAGGATGAAATGAACAATAAAAGACTGTCACCCCTGTGACAGTAACCCTGTCAGACAGCTGAAATGACTTCTGCAATGTATCCATACATTGCACACATAGTCACAATGTTGTCTTTTAGTGATACAATTCAGTGGTGCTAAATGTAGTCACTATGCTGGTATAAACATCACTCTCCTCTAAAAACCTGCCATCATCTCCGGCAGAAACTCTGTACGTTAAAGAACTCACCCTCCTCCAGGTTCCTATTTAAATAGTGTTTTGATAAGTTACTCAGTCTTAGGGAAGCTCTGCAGAAGGTTCTATGTGTCCTTGTTAGCATTAGCAGCCACCTTGACAAATGTCTAGACTTATCTGATAAAAAGTTTCAACTGAGTATTTGTCCTTATCAGATTGGTCTATGGCTATGTCTGTGAGGGTTTGTATGGACCCCCTTTGTTGTTATAGGAGCCTCCAGCTCACTGTGGGCAGCACCATTATTTCCTCGGCAGGTAGTCTTGGGTAAAAGAAAGTTCAGCACGAGCCTGGGAGAGCCAACAATTTATGGCCTGTGATTGAAGTTCCTGCTCTGACGTCCTTCAGTGACGGACTAGGATCTGGAAGTATGAGCCGAAGGAACAAACCCTTTCTTCTTCTGGTTACTTTTGGTCAGAGTGTTTTTATCACAGAAACAGGAAGGAGACTAGAACACTACCAATCTGGTCTAAGTGCTTCAAGTCTACAACTTTAGGACCAAACTAAGAAGGTAAACCCTTTACAGACCGGCTCAGATTCTGGTATCTGTGCTTAGTAGTACTGTCCTCAAAAGGAAGGCAGTATCTGTTTTCATTATCTTTAACCTGTAAAGTGGACAGTAATGACCTCCACTAAAAACTGGTGTTAGGGGAAGCAGGAGCTAGAATTGGGGGAAAAGAACATGGGATACTGTTAAAGTTCTCTTTTGAGTGACAGGCTGATGAATATATTATTTTCCACATTTCATTCACACACACACACACACACACACACACACACACACACACATACACACTCCATGTATTCTTTTGTGTACACTAAATGCTAGCTAAAATATTCCATGGAAATGTCGCCTGAATGGTTACGGTATTCAGATGGCTATATTAATTAACAAGCTGTGACACAAATTCACCCAGAGCCTGTGCAATGATAACAACTGCCTTTGTTCAGGTTGCTATAGTGAAATCGCACAGACTGGGCTGTCTTATAATCAAAGAGGTTGATTTCACATTGCTTGGACGTCTGAGAGTAAAGTATCGGTATGGCTGGACTCTGGTGACATGGGAGTACTTCTGTTTCTCTCAATGGAATTAATCCCACTCATGAAGGGCTCAAACCTCATGATTTGCCAAAGGCCTTACCTTCTACACGTAACCTGGGGAGTTAGGATTAAAACACAAGTTTGGAGGAATGCCAAGCCAAGGCCATTGCACCAACTTGCTCCCCAAAGTGGTGAAGGGCAGAGGTCTGTGCTCCACCAGACCTTGTTTGGCTTCTGGCCTTCTCACTTAGTGGTTGTATATTGTTGGATATGTAACTTGGCTCTTCTTGTCCTCATGGGTTAAAGTGCAAGTGGGATGCTATCTGCCATACCTCTACGCAATGTTAAATAAGCAACTGTTACTATTAATATGCCAAAGCAAAGCCAGGTAGCTTTGTATCCAGGACTGAGGATTTTGAGGCAGAATGATAGTATTTAAAAAGAGAAACTTTTTTCCTCCTTTGGTAAGATATGGATCTTTTGGCCTCTTGACAGCATAGTTGTATGTATTATTCATTGAAATGATCTGACCTGTGCCAATCTGAAATTTGGTAGTTACTGTATTTTAAAGTCTTGTTATGATGCCCAGCTGGCCTTAGATTCCTTGGCACAACTGACTGCCCTACCTTTTGTTTAAAAATTTAATTAACCCTTTAAATAAAAGTTTATTACACCTACGGTTTCATGAACTGGGTTGTATCCTGTCCTAATGCATATAGTGAACTCCTAATCCCTAGTTAGAACAGATCATATTTACAGGAAGGGGCTTTAAGGAGGTAATTAAGTAAAAATGAGGTCATTTGGGTGGATCTTAATCCAGTATAGACACATCCTTTGCTAGAGGAAATCTGAACAGAAACATAGAGGAGTCACCACATGTGGACTCAGAAGACAACCATCTACAAGCCTAAAGAAGAAGTCCCACCCACACCTTGACCTCTGACTCTTAGCCTTCAAAACATACTTCTGGGCTGCCAGTCACCTAGCCTGTGGGTGGTTCCTTATGGCAGATTAAACAGTATACATTGTATGTGTGAAATGTGGTTAAAAGGCTTAGCATTTTTATGAAAACCTTTGCTAGGTAAGTCCACAATGCTGCTAGTGTCGATAGCTAAAGCTTGGATTAGAAAGAGTCAGAAGTGGGGCTGGATGCGCTTCCTTGCTTGTGAGCTTTCTCTGTGTTTACAGCGGCATTACCTTTTCTTGGCGTGCCCATTGGGTTTCTCATCAGGAGGCAGTTCAATGATGAGCTGGCAGGACTGAGCATGATCGAAGTTGTTTGGAGTCTTCGGTGAGCACTGGGTGTCCAACATAAATACCTGGAGGAGGATACAGAGGGACAGCTCAGAAGCCCACGTCGCCAACTCCACGGACAGTTTGCTCGTGGCCCTGGGTAAGTAGTTTATTCTCTACCCATGTCTTTACTTATAAAGTGGGATGGCGATGGCTTCCATCTGATACAGCTGATGAAATAAATTGATGCATGTATATTACATAGGCAGAGCATTATAACAGAGCAAATAATGCATGTTGGCTACCAACACTAATAACACTACTACTTCTACCACGTGTCAATTCATCACACTTCAAATACTGACACTAATACGAGGGAGTTGGTATTAGTTAGCTTTCGATTAGTGTGATACACACAATGACCAAAAGCAACTTGCGGAGGAAGGAGTTAATTTCATCTTACAACTTTTAGATCCTAGTCCACCATGGAGGGAAGTCAGGGTTGGAACTCAAGCAGGAACCTGGCGGCCAAAACTGAAGCAGAGGCCATGGAGGATTGCTGCTTACTGACTTTGTCTGATTGCTTGCTCAGCCTGCTTTCTTATAGACCCAGGACTGCCAGCCCAGGGGTGGCTCCACATCAATCATGACAGACTTGATTACATGCCAGTCTGATGGAGACATGTTTTCAATTGCGGTTTCCTCTTCCCAGATGACCCTAGCTGTGCCAAAAACTAACCAGGATACAAGCTATGTGTGTAAAGGCTCATATATATGTGTGTGTATATGTATGTATATATTATACAGAACTGACATACATACACATGTGTATATGTATTTTAATAAATATATACATATATAAGATATGTATATATTTATCAGTTCTGGAGGGGCTTGCACATGCTAGGCAAGCATTCTATCACTTTGCTACATCCCCTTATCTTTGGATATAAAAGTCAAGGCAGGAATAAGAAGTGGAGACTCAACTAACCATGGTGAAGTACACCTTTAATCCCAGCTCTCCGGAAACAGAGGCAGGCAGATCTCTGTGAGTTCGAGCCTAGCCTGGCCTACATAGTGAGTTCCAGGCCAGCCAGGGCGATGTCTCAAACAGATAAAGCTAAGATTCTCAGTTCCTTTCCGGACCACTCTCCTATGGGGACTCCTGATGTGGCTTGGGCAGAGGTGACCAAAAAAAAAAAAAAAAAAAAAAAAAAAACCAAACATCTATCAGAAAAAAAATGGTACTGGCAAGAGCTTAGAGCCTTAATGTGTATGTCTTTAAGTGAGAGGTGGCCTGGGGATGCAGGACATTTGGGATGACTCTGAGCATGCATCTCAAGCTTCTGAAGTCCCAAGATGCACAGTTCAACTCTTACCTGCTGGGCCATGGCCCGGATGCGCCAGTACTCTGCCTCAGCACTCGGGGAGGAGGATGGGGCTGCTACCCGTACCTGGCAGCCTTCGCCACTGAAGCCCTCCGTGGCACTGTGGAAGCAGCCTAGCAGGTCCTAGGGAGGAACAGCAGGCATTCATGGGGTTTGTCTGGGTTCACAGGGCCAGGCCCAATCTCGAATCGGATACTGATAAAAAAAGAACCAACCCAGATTCTTTCTTTTTCCTCATGTTCTGCTACTGTGCAGCTGCCTCATGTGAGGAGGCAGGCAGAACTCAGGTGCCCAGTCTGACCAAGCATGGGGGGGGGGGCTAAGAAAGAAACAACTCTGTGTCCCTTCCGGGGGCATCTTACCTTGACTGGTTTGAGCGTGGCAGAGAACGCATCCTGCAGGGCACAGCACGCAAGTCGCCACATTTCCTCAGTGAACACAGGACCCGCGGTCACAAGGACATACCTGCCAAAAGGCATGTCCTGAGTCCAGAAATTCTGCTGTCCTCAATGCTGAGTGGAGCACAGGTTTATCCTGTGGTTGCTCTGAAAGCCTCCCCGTCTCCTCACTCCCACCTTCCGCCATTCTGCTAGTCCACTGCCAAGATACTACTATCTCAACTATTTTAATGTAGAAACATCAATGGGTTTCCATTGCAAACAGACCAACGTTTAACTCTAGGCTTGTATGCGGGGCTATATACCATTCATTCATCTTCCCATCCCGGACCCATTTATTACCACTCCTATATAAACCCTAACTGCATAAAACAAGACCCCAACTCTTACTGGCCCTTATCATCTCCTGGTGTCTGTCGTCTTGTTTTCCCAGCTGGAATGTTATCACCTAGTGAAGACTTACCATTGTGGTTTAAATGGCATGTTCCCAGAAAGTCGCTAGCTTTGAATACAGAGTCTCCAGTGAGTGGCTGTTTGGGAAGGATTAAGAGGTGTGGCCTTGTTGGAGGATGTGTGTCACTGGGGGTGGGCTTTGAGGTTTCAAAAGCCTTTCCCCACCCTTCAGTGTAGTGTACCTTCGGCTTTTTGCTATCAGTTTGAGATGTGAGCTCTCGGCTATTCTCCTGACATGCCCCTGCTCCCTCATCACGGACACCAACCCTTTGGAACTGTAAGCCCAAGTCATTGCTCTTTTATAAGTTGCCTTCATCACAGGTCTTTTCATTGTAACAATAGAAACATAAGGAAGACAATCACTTTGGAGTAGGAACCGGGTGTCACCATTATTACCATCCTGAACCCCACACTCTCATCCTTTCTGGGTATCTCTCATTACCCCTCTGTGGGGGTAAATGTTATCACTTTTCAGTGATCCTCTCTCTGCCGTTATTATTTTTCTTTGAGACATGGCCTTGCTGTGTAACTTAAGGTGGTTTACCTTCTTTGCTCTACCTTCTGAGTGCTGGGACTACAAGTGTGTACCTGGTGGTTATATCATCACTCTCAGTCTCCTACACTAATGGGATGGGAGGGCCTAGGTATCTATCTAGTAACATTCTCAGGAGAAGGATTTATGTCCTCATCATACATAGGGACAGTACTTTGCGCCCCATTTGGGGCTTGTTAGGAGTAGAAGTAGGGCACGAGAACAAGATCCTAAGACCTGAGAGAACCCCCCAACAGGGTCCATAGGACCCAGGGACAGATGGAGGCAAACTACCTGGGGGCTGGCAGTGGGCACCAAGTCTCAGGTTCCACCCAGCATGCTCTACCATCACTTCTGTCCTTTGCCTCCAAGGAAATCATCTGTCATTTTCTCTTCCTCCACTTTCTCTACCCACCATCTACACCAAGTGCTTGCAGACTGAACACCAAAAGAGGACCATTAATTATAAATGGTTTATAAAAAGCAATAAGAAAGTGAGTTACTACCATAAAAGATAATGCCTTTGGGTCCCATAATAAAATTCCGCCCCTGTGGAGAGCCAAGGGACCTTTTTTTCTCACCTAATGCAGGAACAGCCAACTCTGGAGATGGTTTCTGTGGGCTTGGCCACACATGCCACCAGTAGCTCAAAGAGATCCTTCAGCATGGTGTTGATCATGCTCTCATACCTGATGTCTACAGGAAGAAGTAATAAAGTTAGGACTCTGGTGTATAGAGAGAGAATGAAATGGCCATCTCTAGCAAAAGAAGAATGTCTAAGATGAAAAGATATATATTTGGGAAAAAGAAAATAAAAATAGCATACCTTCCCTTATACCCCCTCAAAACAAACAAAAGACAGCAAAGCAATGTTTTTCGTGGAGTTTTTTTTTACCCAATTTTGGCATGTTTCATCCCATTTATAGATACAGCAAGATGAAGTATATGGTTTGCTTTTTTTTGGTGTGTATTGATCAAAGTTCAGCATATAATCAATCTACTCAAACAAGACAGAATATAACATATGGCCTGAAAGTGAATTGCTGAAAAAAATATGTCTAAAAAGGAAAATTTTAATATGCTTTCCTTGGTGCTGAAAACTGAATTACATGTAAGTGCTCTTGGAAAACAAAACTATCTCTTCTCAGTTTGGTGACTTCTGAACTTTGTCAATCTGGCTTCCATCTACACATCATGTGCAGACTGAAGGAAAGAGATAACCCCAAACCAGTCTATTTGCCACCCCAAGGAAAGCATCTACATGTTCTTCCTAGGGTCCTTGTGATGCCACAGAAGCGGTTTTCAGTGGTACTGTCCAGGCACCCCCCCAACCCCCACCCCCGTGCAAAGCAACAGCCTGCTCAAGAACATCAACATCCATCTCTTAAGACACACTCCCAACCTACATGTTCAAATCCCTCCCTCCTCCACCAGCTGTAGATCCCCCTCCTCCAACTGTGGAAAACCCTCCTCCATCAGCATTCTTATTTTGAGGACAGTTTGTCCTCACTTCTTATTCTTGCTCTAGACTCCTTGGGGCCAACACCCTGCTTGGCTTCTTCTGTCTTTTCTAACAAGGAGGCCTCTTGACACTTTGTTTAGAAGCATTGCTTTTTCTTCCTCCTAAACCCTCCAAAGCAGCGCATGAGCAAGAATCCCACTTTCACAGAGGTCCCCGCTCAGGTGCCTGGGCTGCTGTCCTGCCTATCTGTCCCTTTCTATCTGCTACTTTCAATATAACTCTCCCCTAGCATTTTTTTTTTCAAAGTGCCACAGGCATTAAGAAACTTCTCATAATCCCTGTCTGTTCTTCCTGGCAACTGGAGCCTTTCCTAAATTCTATTTCTTTTACTCACCCTCTCTAGATAAAGAAGAACACAAGACATCCCACTTCTGCATACTTTGACTATGGACATTTTACAAAGTTATGTATTTGAATAGGATTTCCCTCTCCTTATACATTGCAATGCTAGACCTACTACTAGGTATTGTATCTTCAGCAGCAAGCATAGAGCATTCTGTTTGATAATTTTATAGAATTTATGGGTATCAGCCTATCCAATGGTATGTGCTATTAGATTCCTGGCACTAACCACGTGTTTCTACTTCATTTATTCCCTGGACAAAGGCCTTTGCATCAGTCATTCACTAAGCACTTGGAGGCAAAGCCCCCCCAAGGGCTGGCTCTGGTGCTGTAGCTACCTGAGTGTAGGAAGCTTTGAATGTGCTCCACCACCAGCTCGCAGGACAGACCGATGGCATGCTTGAAGTTAGCAGATGCCACATCCCAGTAGGAGTGATCCTTGTGGCTACGACGGAGCCACAGGGACATCACAGGAAGAAGAAGGTGAACGACCGCATAGATTCCAAACCCTGGGCCTGATAAAGAGAGGGAAGGGGCAGCATTGTGATTTCATGGGGAGGAGGCGGTTCTTGTCATGGCTGGTATCAAATACCTTTTCCAAAAGATCTACCCAGTCTCCAAGAAAGTGTGAGAAGAATCGACAACTTCCTAGGGGTAATAATGGGGGCAATCTTTCTTTTTATAATTTTAGCTCTGTAGGTATATGAATACACATAAAAATTCAAATATTACCAAGCTAAAATGTCGCTTGATCTCTTAGTCCCCAGATTCAAACACATAAATACATACATGCACAGAGGAAAGAAGGTCAGAATATATTACATATGTATTTATATGGAACACAGTTTTGTTTATTAACAGTCTGGGTCTCATTGTGTTGCCCAGATAGGTCTTGAACTCCCGAACTTAAGTGTTTTCCTATGCAAGCATTTCTCACCACACTGGCTGACAGCTCCAAAGACTACTTGTTGACAAATATGAAGAACAAAGATTATATTGTAAACAATCCTTATTTTCACTGACATATACTATTTCCATTACATACAGGTATAATTTATCTCTTTCAGTATTGATGGGCATTTAAGATGTGATTATTTTAAAAATTCTGTAGACAATGAAAATCTTTGTGCTTCTTTAAAAAACATGAGTGGATTTAAAAACATTTTTTGATTTTAAAATCAAGGCACAAGTAGGGTGGCCTGGCACATGCCTCTACGTTGGTGGTCACAACAGCTAGATTACAAGTTTCAGGCCGATGTGGGCTAAACGTAAGACCCAATAATAATAATAATAATAATAATAATAATAATAATACAGCAACAAAAACCCAAATAAATGAAAGACACAAAAGATAACAAACATGAAAATTACATAGTATATAGAGAGACAAAACTTACCTACAGATAATATTCCACTTTAACATATTTCCTTAAAGTAGTTTTTGAATGCATATGTATGCATGTGTATTTATGTATTTATGAATACATAAAATTTCATATAGTAGATTCCACATTTAAAATAATGTCTTATAAATGTCACTCACTTATTAACTGCTTCTCAGTGTTCATAATTTTTATTTTAGCATTTAAGAGACTTCAACAAATAGATATTTTTAGCACTAAACACCGTATGTATCATGTGGTAATTAATATGAAAATTGAAAATGGCACTTACTGATGAGATGTATTTGGAAGTGGAAGTGTATAGCTCTTCAATGGAATGTTTTTAACTATTTTAACTATGAGACTAGCTACAGACTTTACAACAGGTTTTAGACGGTGTTAATATCAAATCTTCATAACAACGAAGGGACATCATCTCACTGTGGAATTAACTAGTAGTTTCCTTAAGGTTCTAGTTCTATTAGTAAAAACTAAAATTTCACTTTTGGAGAGATGGCTCAGCTATTAAGAACACTGGCTGCTCTTAACTGAACCCAGAGGACCCGAGTTCAATTCCCACCACCCACATGGCAGCTCACAAGTGTCTGTAACTCCAGTTCCAGGAGATCCAATGTCTTCTCTGGCCTCTCCAGGCACTGCATGCACATGGTACACAGACATTTATGCAGGCAAAGCACCCCCAAAATAATAAAAACACCTTGCATTTCTATAAGAATTTCTTTGACTGAGGAAACTTTGGAAGGAAGAATATGTATGCTAAGTTTTTAAAACTCATCTAGAGATGCATTTCTAAGGCCTCTTCTTTCCAACGCAGGGGACTGTCTGAGGCATTATGTGTCTTCTATACCTCTAATCACCAAGACAAGAGGCTGCTCGGTACGGCACGTGCTCATGAGTGATGGATCTATTGAGCTCTCCTGACAGCCCCGGGGCTGCACAGGCTCTAAGATCTGGCCAAGGAAGATGGCGGCAATCATGGCAAATGGCAAAGCCATCTGGCTTATGGAGACACCCATGGCACAGATGGATCAATGTGGGAGTCCAACAGCACCAAACCACACATCTTTTGTAAAAATTTCAGGGACATACCTGACCTATCACTTCACTGTAGCCATGCAGCACATATCCACTGAGCATCTCCTTTCCATTAAATGTAAGAAACAGTGGTAACAGGTAAGCATCTCAAGAGACACCTTCTTGAAAATAGTAACATGTCCAACACTCCCTCCCCCAGTAGACACAGATGTGGGCATTTACCGGGGGTTTTGGTGACATCTCTCAACAGCTCAAAGAGTAAATCTAAGGTTGGTGGCTGGTGCTGCCGGGGACAGTTGGACACAGCTGCGGTTAGCTGCTCCAGCAGGATGATCCAAACTTCTATCAGACCTGGAAAACAAAAAGCAGATCTCTCGGAAACCCAGATATCCATCACAAAGAATCGTCACAAGATCCAAGTGAACACTGCGTATGAATGGCAAAGGACACTGGGATTGACAGTCATCACTCAGAGTGTTAGTCCACAGTGCCTATGAGCAGGCAGAGATTGGTTAATATGGTCCAACAAAGTCAAAGAAAACACAAGTCAAATTCTCCCCTAATTCCCCAATTTAAAAATGACAATATTATATGTAAATTCTGTACTGAAATGACTGTCAGACTTCTTGGGAGCTAATGATAAATGATAGTAAAAGTATAAAATGATTCATTTAGTTTTATTTCCTGTCTGCCCAATTGTTTGTTTTTCCTCATGAGATGGGGTCTCTTGTAGCCCATGCTAACCTTAAACTTGATATTTAGCAAGGATGACCTTGAACTTCTGATTGACATTTCCCATCTCATACATATGCAACATACAGACACCTAAACAGTTCTCAGAACTGATATATTCTCAGATGGTATCATAGATTTCCAATATACATAATTATCCTGCCCAGTGCAAAATGCAAACATTTACAAAAATCATAAGCATACATGGAATATACAAAGCTAGTCATGATAGTTGATGGGGGTACTGTTATCAATTTATAGTCAAGCTGTCACTTTTCCAAGTGCTGTGATTTCAGGCACTTGTTATATACCCTATTTATGCAGTGCTGGAAATCAAACCCAGGGCATCATGCATGTAAGATAACCACTATGGAATAAGCTACATCCCCCTAGATTTCCTGTCAATTCTTTTAAAAGAACAAAATCAGCCACTTTCATTATTTTCTTTATAACTTTAGTGGCACCAATTACATGTTTTGTAACCATTGATACTGTGTCCAAAATGTTTGCCATCTCACACATTCTGTGACTATTAATCACTAGCTCTGCATTGCGCCCTAACTCCAGCTCTGATTATCTCCTAACCTTGCTTTGTTTGCTCTGGTAGGATTAAGGTGATCTATCTTCATATGTGCCGAGTTGGTCCATTTCCACTCAAATCACTGGAGGAAGTGTAACCTCAGAAAGGGCCATGTGGCCTGTCTTTCTATGTTCAACAAGCCATACAGGCTATTTGATGAGGGATACTGTTACGTCCAAGGCTAGAAAACAGCCTTGCTCTCCAGAGTGTGGTCATTAGGGCTGTAATGAGCAAGAAAAATCCACATGTCAAGTGATCCTCAGCTCTGCTAGCTTCTGTGTTCTACCATATAATTCTTTGGAATGACCCTAGAATTTATGACCTTGGCCCATATCTCCATCTCCTCGCCAGTCTCTTCACAAGTTTATTGAGCACTGTCTAAGAGTATGGGAGTGTGGTGTGCTATGAGACTGCTGTGCCCTTCACTCTCTCACCTCCCTGTGTAAAGTTCCTAGGACTTTTATGAATCCCTCTGATGCATCAGCCTTTGTATCAACAGGGTTTCTGGATCTAGTCAAAGAGTGTTTTGAGGACAGAGGGAAAGTAGGTGGAGTCTCTCTTCACCTTCACTTTAGAACACACTTACTGAAACAGATGCTACAATGTTTTGGGTTTTGACTTGGGCTACTATGGAGAGAAAAAGAAGAAAAATATACATGACCTTCTTGAGAGATGTTACCAAGATACCCGGTAAATGTCTATATCTGTTTCTATTGGAGGAGGATTGATAGACATATACCTATTTTCAAGTATTTTAGGGTATAAATTGGCAAGGAGATACCATTGTGTCTAGTTCTGTATATTCTATACATGCTTGTTTTTATATATTTTATCTATGGTTGTAAATGTTGGCATTTTTCATTGTGCAGGGAAAGTAATTATGTGCCTTGGAAATCCATGATGATATCTGAGAATACATCATTCTGAGAAGTGATAGGTGTTCATGTATGTTGCATGCATGCAAGTGTACATGTGTGTATGCATGCATGCATATATGGAGTCAGGGGTTAATCTCCATCTTACGAGACAAGGTCTTTCATTGAACCTGCAGCTCGCCATTTGGGCTAGTCTGGCCAGCGAGCAATGAGGACTTCCCTGTCTCCACATCCCTGCCCTCTGTGCTGTGGCTGCAGATGCATGCTTTTATGCCTGCCTTTTACTTGGTTGCTCGGGATCTGAACTCAGGTCCTGATAGCTACACAGCAAGCATTTTACCCATGGAGCCATTTCCCCAACCCTGTTAAATTTTTAATACTAACTCAAAGCTTTTACTTTTATGTTTTTTCAATTTTCACAAATAATTATAATTTTTTTCTGGTTTTTCGAGACAGGGTTTCTCTGTGTAGTTTTGGTGCCTGTCCTGGATCTTGCTGTGTAGACCAGGCTAGCCTTGAACTCACACAGATACACTTGGCTCTACCTCCCGAGTACTGGGATTAAAGGCGTGTGCCACAGCCACTTGGCTCATAATTATAATTTTTAAGTCCTTAATGAATTGATGATTGATCACTAATAACTAATGTGGGGAACTTTAGATAGATACTTGGCTGACTTTAATCTGTAAGAAGATGGGCCTTTGAAATAAAATTGATTACTGATTTGCACAAATAAGTTCAGGAATGCTTGCTGTAATCTCCCCCACTCTTGACTATTATCAATTTGTAGCCAGCGGGTCATGAATTTTTTTTTCTCTCTCCCTTTAGCTCGAGGCAAATCCCAAGACTTTATTACAGACAATAACATTAGCTTCTGCTCATAACTACATTGGTTGAAGGTTTCAAATATTCAGTCAAAATTATTCTTTCTCATAGTTTGAATTATTTATTACATTAGCTATCTATTCCTGCCTATAATGCTTTCTCTATCTGATTTTATGAGGTTTTACCATTTAAGATATCTATCGAACACTGTAAACTTTTAACCACTCCTGTAATTGAAGGACAAAAATAAAAACATCCTCCGAGAATATTTGAAATGACCTGGTCTTGGAAAGTAGGCCTGTTTAAGAGTGTCATCTGCATTTCCAGATGTGGGCCAGATGAGGTCTTCTGAGACCATAGGCAGCAGGCGCACACAGGAGTCCACACACTGGAAAATCACTTAGAGTCACTAGATACAAGAGGCTGGCTTGCAGGAGATTGCGTGGGACCTAATTTGAAACAAGTTCTTTAAAAGTCTTCTTTTCTGCAGCCTATCAGCTTCACCAGTCACAGATAGTCTCTCTTCAGTAATGGCTTCATTTCCCTGGTCTCTAACCAAACAAGTCTGAGGGGAAGTAATTGTGTTTCCTTGAAGCTAGTGAAGGCATTTGCTCGCCTAGTTAAGCACCAGTGCAATTTTGTCCTAATTTGCTGGATTCAAGAGTTTGAAACTTATTTGGTGGGCTCTGCATAGCTGTGCTGGTTTTGCACAGAGGCGGCCATGTGAGAAGAATGGGTTAGTGCTGACTTTAGGGAGTCCTTGGAAACTCGGGCTAAACTTACCCTGATAAAAATTATTAAAAAAAAACACAACAAACCATAAACATGGATGACCACTCATGATCTGTGAACTAGCTTCATTTATTGCCTAAGATTCTGGGGTTAAGAACACAACAGATCATCCTAGCCAAATCAATGAACTTACCGGTGTCGTCATCAAAATCCGACAGGACTGA
Organism: Peromyscus maniculatus bairdii; assembly: GCF_049852395.1. Classification (NCBI taxonomy): domain Eukaryota; kingdom Metazoa; phylum Chordata; class Mammalia; order Rodentia; family Cricetidae; genus Peromyscus; species Peromyscus maniculatus. The sequence continues at coordinate 41,188,947 of NC_134867.1, read as the reverse complement.
TTCAATTCCATCCTCACTGCTCGCCGACTGCTCCTGAAGCCTTCGTGGCAAGCTGGCAAGTCGCCCGCTTAGGAATATTGGCTTTAAGGGCATCTTGTAGATCTTGGCCAATAACTAAATAAGAAGACCACACCAGACAGTGCACTTATATATTGTGGAATTCTCAGGGTTAGAGAACAGCAAGATTATGAATCACTAGTAATGGGGACTCAACTAGGATTCCAAAAGAATAAAAGTTCATGTGACTTGCATTCACAAGTTGACATGAGCAGTTCTATTAAGGGGCAGATGCAGTAACACTCACTGGCAGCAAAACAGTGGCTGATTTTTCAACATATGAATTTTATACATTTTTATAAACTCACTAAGATCACTGTGAACATGTCAAGTATTTTTGTCTGTGGGGGACCCCAGAGAAGAGTCCATAGGTAAGTGGGCACCAGACTCTGGCTTTCCCCTTCCCATGACCCAACCTCCCGGGAAGCAGAAAAGCATGAGAAATCTGGGAGATGGAGAGGTCTGAGGTCAAGGTGGAGGAAACAAAAGTCTCTCTCGCAGGCCTCAGCTAAAGACATTTGCTGATGTTTTATGAATACGCTCTGAGGCAGACGTAGGACTTGGAGCTGTGTTTGGGCCTCCCCAGTACCTGAGAACAACGTCTGAGGTAATCCAAAGCAGGCAGGCACAGGTCTGTGGATGTGGCTCCCACTCCTGGGACACAGTCTCCAATCTCTTTACAGTCTACCTCCCCTAGGGCAGTGTGGGGACAGAGACAAAGTTATCCATGTTCTCCAGTCATAACAGAACACCTGCTCACTCACATCTTACCCAAGTAAATATACATAAAAGGGGAAGAAAGGGAACAATTACAGCAACTCATATAACCCTGACAAGATTCCTCTCCCTGAATTTTCTCCCTATGAGGAACATTTCGTCCGTTCTGGTCCAGTACTTGTGGTGGCTGAGAGAATATTTCTGAGCGCCAGTGCATTAATTCACTTCTCTGCTGGATGATGTGACTTCTGAGGCTCTGGTGACAGAGAGCAGTCCCAGAGGCAGGCCTTGCAAGGGTGAAATGAGGCTCTTAGCCTCCCTCTTTGGATTTTATCTGCTGCCAGCATGAGGTACTGAAGGATGATAGCAGATGAAAAGCCCAGAAAGAGTAAACATATGGGGGTTGCAGACACTGGCAACTTAATTGGAATTGAATTCGTTTTTTTTTTGTTTTTTTTTTCATATAGTTGCAGAGATTTAGCCCATCTCTGGAAACGATTTTCTATAGGTAAATAAGGGAGAATGATAATTTTTATTCTCAGTGCCATGACTCTATTTCTATACTTCTAATAAAATTATTCCACAGCTCTGTAATTATAGCTAATTGTCTGCAATTGTAACAGCAAGCACCCTTCCCTATGGGTAAACAGACATAATTACTAGGCATTAGTTAAAATTCAGAAGCAATGAGGCATGCTTCTACATAAAAGAAATAAAGGAAGTCACATTCTGGATTAGGGTTGGCAAACTTTTTGTGAGGGGCCGGAGAGCAAGTACTTAAGGCTCTGTAGGTCATCTAAAACTTCATGTCTGTTGCTGTAGCACAAAGGTCGAATGAAATGGTTTTTTTAAAAAAAATCTGTCAGTGAGTGAGATTTGTATTGTAAGTTTGCCAGCTCCTGGTTTACATTCATACACCTTATAACTGAGAACAGAGGCCAGGGAGAATTTTTACTGTATAAAGCAGCTGGAAACGAACAACAGCATCCTTTCCTATCCTCTCAATTATAGCAGGTGTTACCTTTTTTTATGTTGTATACCCAAGTATATATTGGCCTTCTGGAACCCAGTGGTACACAGGAAGCTTAGTTGTATGGGGTGTCCTGTCTTTCCCATGGAACCCCAAACCTTACACCTTGACCCTCTACTTCACAGATCACACAAAAAAGAGAACCCCCCTTTTCAAAATAGCTTCATGTACATATTAATAATCTGGCATCTCTACATTCAGTCCCTAACTTTTTTTCTCTAAGATAAAGTCTCAAATTTCTAGCATGCTGTTAGGCACCTTTACCTGAGTATTTCACAGACACTCGGTGTGCCTAACTGTCCAAGGAAAATTCTTTAATTTTTCTTCTTTGCTGTGGTCTAAGCATGTGTGCCCACACAACATAAAAACACGAGTGGAAAATTTCAGAAATAAGACATTCCTAAGTTTTAAACGATATGTTTTTTGTCAGCAACAAGATGGAATGTCACTCCTGCTCCATTCCATCTGGATGGTGTTCTGCATCCAGGCTGGATACAGTACCTACCTAGTGTTACTTTGTAGCCACTTGGGTTCCCAGACTGCCAGATATGATATCCATGTATTGTAACCATTTAAAAAAGTTTTACTATTTATTTTTATTTTTATGTGTGTGAGTGTTCTGCCTGTAATGCATGCCTGCACACCTCTTGCATGCCTGGTGCTCAAGGAAGCCAGAAGAGGGCATTATAGCCCCTGAACTGGAGTTTCAGATGGCTATGAACTGCCACGTGGATGCTCGGATTTGAACCCAGGTCCTCCAGAAGAGCAACCAGTACTCTTTAACCGCTGAGCCATCTCTCCAGCCTTTATCATTAGGTTTTGTTAGTCTAATATAATCCCTACTTCATAAATTAGTTATTGGTAAGTTTTACCATGTATATATAGTAAAAATAGAGAATTCACAGCCTTGGTACTATGAGTGGTTTTAGGAACCTACTGGTGGTCTTAGAATGTATCCTTGTGGAGGGCAACTGTATGTAACAGAACAGGATAAGGCTTGCCTACAGTTCAGACTAATTGCAGGTAAATCCTGCACTTTCATTTTGTTCTTACTCCAAGAATAAGGGTGACATAAGGTAACACCTTCTTGTGTCCAGTTTCTTTTATAAAGGAATGATCAAGGTATCAATTGTCTATTGAGAAGATATAAAACATCAACTTTCTATTTGCTTTATTTCTAAGCTTCTCAGACTCCACGTCCAGGAGCTCTCTGTGTAAATCTCTCAGGAGTATAAATGTCTCCTAAACTTGTAGTTTAACTCCTGACCCATTCTCTCCATCTCACCCCCATGAATCTGTGCTCTGCAAAACCCAGCTCCAGCAGGTCATGCTGTGTACAAGACTTCACACTATTAAATGTTACTAACTTAGGCATATAACCACTTAGATGGTCCCTAAAATACATCAGGACTTTCAAGAAGGGGGCTGTTGACTCATACAAAGCACACATCACAGTTACGAAGACTAGAGATGGCATTCTTGTTTGTTTGTTTGTTTGTTTGTTTTTTCTTTTTCTTTTTTCCAGACAGGGTTTCTCTGTGTAGCTTTGCACCTTTCCTGGATCTAGCTCTGTAGACCAGGCTGGCCTCAAACTCACAGAGATCCGCCTGCCTCTGCCTCCTGAGTGCTGGGATTAAAGGCGTGCACCACCACTGCCTGGCGAGATGGCATTCTTAAGCTTACTTTTCAACTGCTAATTGTGATACCGAAGGGAAAGGTTAATTACTGAAGACTATATGGAATAGCCTAAGAAGTGTATAGTTTGAGAATGGATTGTATCACAAGATATTTTATAGACACAGTGAAAAAAATCAACTTCAGACAACCCCGAGTTCAGTAAGCCTCTGAACCCACGTGCTCACATCCCAGGATGCATGCTTGTTCTAGCACCGTCTCCAGGGATGTCCCCAGAAAGCCACGTTGAAAGGGTCTACAGTGACAGCGAGTGTCATTAAAAGTGGGTTCCACTTACCCAGCCCTTTGACAAACTTCATAAGGCACATGATGTAACTAGTGGCTGCGTTCGCAAAGACCTGGATGTTGTCGGTGTTGAGGAAGGCTTCGAACACATCAAACACGGGTGCCTGGCCTTTTCCTGAGTGGGGAGGAAGGGGATAGAATCGTAACAAAGGGAGGTTTTAACCCTTCATGGTGCTTACACTTCCAGCACCTCATAGGTAGTCTTAGAAAAGATCCACTGGAGAAATGTCTGGACCTTTTGACCGAATAGCAAGCACATCTTGCTGCTTCACCTAAATGGGAGCTACAGGAAGGCTGGGAAGAAGGCTGGGTGGATGGATAATGGAGGGTAGGGCTGGAGGAACATAGGCCTGGAGCAATGTGTGGGTCTAAATAGTAAACACGGGGCATCTGGAATGTTGCATCACAGAAGACGGTAGAATACCTACAGACAAGGACTATTTAGACAAGCCTCTGGTAAAATACATTTATTCATCCATTCCTGTGCAGGAGTCACAGAGGCCTGAGCCTGCTTGCCTTGGAAAATCATGCTTGCAAGATTGTCAATCAGGTAGCTCTTGACTGACATCCAGGAATTTGATTCTCAGACTATTCCTGGGCAAGTTATCTCATAAGATGCTTTACTATCCTAGACTGTCAAAAACTTTGGTTTATACTGAACATGTGGGATTTGGTATATGCCAGGCACAATGTGTCTATGGGAACAGTTTCCAGCTTAGTCTTTGATTGGCTTTATGTTGTTGATACTTCCACTGCTAAGGGAAGAGTTCTCTGTGTTCCATGGGAAGGCCAGAATGCAAGGGGACCTATAGGACCCTTCCAGATTCTCTGTTTTTTTACCTTACAAACTGGCTGTGTACTTACTATACTAACATAGTGAAACTTAGTCATGAGCCATGGAATAAACCAAGCCACGTAATAAATCTTATCTCAGCTGTATGCTCTGTCCCATGAGTCCTTCTGCCAAGTTTCTGAATGTCAGGGTGGCCTTGGGGATCACTGACACAATACCCCTGGACTCTTGGCATGCCAATCTATTTCTAGCTAGATCCAAACTGCCTAATTATGATTCTCCCGGATTATACTTTTCTGTTTTCTTACTTGAAATAGATACAGGCTTAGTATACTTTCTCCTAAATGCTGGGGACCAGATGTGTTTAAGAATTTGGAGTTTTTCAGAGTTTAAAATACTTGCTAGAATTGACTGAGACTCTGAAATCCAATTTATTTTGGATTTGGGGGGCATTTCAGATTTTCAGATGTTCAAGTTGTGACATTTCCCCCTGTGGTCTCAGGAAGTAACTCTACATAGCAATTCAGAGTGGACCAACAGACCCCTCGGCTCGAGCAGCAGGACCTGATGAGCTCAGAGCTCTGGGCCAGCTGGTGCCCATCCAACCCTAAGTCCAAGCTGCATGCTACTTCCTGCCAACAAAACATGACTGGTGGAATGGCTTTCCTTCTCTTCTTTTGATAACCTGAGACCTGGCATAAAGAATGAAGGTACCAGAGCAAGAATCACCCAACTGTTCTTACCCATGGAGTAGTCCCCAACCAGGTACTCCTTCACCTCCGACTTGTTCCCACTGTGCACTGTCTCCAGAGCACTGAACAGGGGTCTCCAGCCTGACTGGATCTGCGTGGAGCACACCTCAACCAGCTCCCCGATGGAGGTGACCACCTGCACAGGTGAAGGGGAGGAGATTAATTAACACAAGTAGAACTTGTAGGAAAGGTGGTGTTCCCCGCCCCCCATTTCTGAGTTAATTTGAGTGAAAGAGAAAGACACAATTGAGCCAGCACTCACTTGTTTCCCTAGTAACTAATGTCACTGAGTAAATTTCCACAAGATTAGCCTCCCGTTAGTGTGCTGTTTTCTGTATTGGGTGTCTGCCTCCTCATTGCCATGCTTTGTAGATTCAGGTCCTTCGCAGTTCACGATTTTCAAATAACTCTTACAACTTTGAGCTTATCTTTTTTTTCTTTTTAAAGATTTTATATGTTCTAGTGTTTTGCATTATTTGTATTTGTGTTATATATGTTGGTGTGTACACCATATGCATGCCTAGTGTCCATAAAGGAGTCAGCAGAGATTTTGTATCCCATGGAACTGGAGTTATGGACAGTTGTGATACATCATGTGGGTGCTGGGAATTGAACCTGGGTCCTCTGGAAGAGCAGACAGTGCTTTTAACCACTGAGTCAATTCTCCAGCCCTGAGTTTGTCTTTTTATTATTATATCTTAATTTTATCTTTCAGGGGATACAAGTGTTTAATTTTGATGAGGTCTGATTCATCAATTTTTCTTTTTAAAGGTCATGTTGCTGACCCTTGTCTCATGTTCCAAAAAACTTTAGTCTCACTCATGTTTATAATTACTGCTCTTGCTGGTGTTAAGTCATGACCAATTTTCAGGGTGTTGTGTGTGTGTGTGTGTGTGTGTGTGTGTGTGTGTGTGTGTGTGTGTGTGTGTGTAGTGAGAGGTGAGGGTTGAAGCTCATCTTTCTTACAAATGTCCAAGTAAAACTGGCTGAAAACAGTCTTCTTCCTCTGTTGAATTACAATGGCATCTTCATCACAAGTCAATTGGCCAAACACATATGCACTTCTTTCTTTAGAGTTCTTCTCTTCTAATATGAACATTTGCAACTGTAAGTTCCCTATAAATACTGATTTAGCTATATCCTACAAATTCAGTATGTCATGTTTTCACTCAAGACATTTTTTTAAACATTCCTGTCATTTCTTCACTGACTTAAGGATCACTTAGAATTTTGATGTTTGATTTATACATATCTGAACATTTCCCAAGTTAATCATTTATTATGAACCCAATTTCATTATGGCCAGAAAATACACTTCATGTGATTTAAATTAGACTAAACTTCCTGGGACTTTTTTTTATAGGTTTGCATATCAACTCTTCGGAAGGAAGCTCCACCCACACTTGAAGAGAATGTACATCTGTCACTCAGCCTGGCCCACTGTGGTGCTCATTATCTCTACCTGAGTTGCTGTCTGGCTGTTCTATCAATCATTTCAAGGGAGGGGTTGCCATATCTCATTATAATTCATTTTAAACCACAGGACAATGTAGACAGTGTACATTTACCACATTTCCAATTGCATATAGCTCATACAGTTTAACGTAGGGTCCACCCCGTCTATCCCCACAAAAATTCCCTTTTTCAAAAATGAAATTCTGTGCCCATGAAACAATAACTTTCCTCTCTGCTGTGAGCCTTAGATTGCATCTCCATTTCACTGTTCATGTCTTCATGCATTTCCAAGGTTGCATGGGTAGGGGAGGGGGTTGTGTATTTGTAAGTGGCCCTGTGTGAAGACCAGAAGTTGCTCTCCACCTAGTGTTTTGAGACAGAGTCTCTCACTGAATCTGGAACTCGCTGGTTTGACCAGACTAGTTGGCCATCGAGCCCTGGGAGTTCTCCACTTCACCAGTGCTGGAATGACAGTGTGCATCACAGGCCTGCTTTCTGCACAGGGGCTGGACTCCAATCAGGTCCCCAAGCTTAGACAGCCAGTACAGGGCTGATTGAACTACCTCCACAGTGCCCCTCCCTGTTTTTGTCTTTCTAATATACTGACTTAGTTTTAATTATAAAATACCACTTTCTGCTGGGTGGCAGTGGCACATGCCTTTAATCCCAGCACTCGGGAGGCAGAGGCAGGTGGATCTCTGTGAGTTTGAGGCCAGCCTGGTCTCCAAAGTGAGTTCCAGGAAAGGCGCAAAGCTACACAGAGAAACCCTGTCTCGAAAAACAAAAACAAACAAAAATACCACTTTCTAGTAATAGTAACACTCCCTGTTTCTCTTTTGGTTTTGACCTGACACGTATACAATTGCACAAACTCTGTCAGAGTTAGAATCTGCATAGCTCTAGCTCTTCACTGCCTTCTTATCTCAGCCCCTTCCTCTTCCTCCCCACTCCAAGAGAGCAGCCCAGACTGCCTAAGCACTGTCTATGAAGCCCACGCTGGTTTTACTCTCACAATCCTCCTGCCTCCTGGAGTTGTAGGCACAGACCACCACAGCTGGCTTTTCACTCCATCCGATGATGTGGCTGTTGCTACAAATATCTGTGAAGACTCCCATGGATGCTTTTTCATTTCCCTTGAGCGACTGCCAGGCTGTGTCCTGAACCAAGTAAAGTATTTTCTTTCTTAATCCAGCGTCTGATGTTCATTTCCTCTACGTCTCACCTGTGGTTATTATCTTCTCTGTGCTTTCAGCTGCCCCGGCAAGTGAAGCGGTACCCATCATGGATTCAATTTGCATTTCCTAATGATGCTGAGCATCCCACTTGATTCGACCATGCGTGTGGATCTACTTACATCAGCATTTCGCTCTGTTTCCCACACTCACAGGGCCCTTTGTTCATCCATTCTTCTTTTACCACATTCTTTTATGTTAGGCACATGTCTTTTAACATCTCTGTTTCTAAAACTTCTCTTCACGTATGTGTTACTTTCTCCATTTTCGATGAGGGGATTATAATTTGTACCTTCAATTTATTACATTATACTTCTAGTTAACACTAACTGTATTTTTTTGGGGGGGAAGAAGAATTTTGCTTCTCTATAACCTCCTTTCCTCTCTTTTTCTAATGTTATTTATTTTTATGTTTAAGCTTAGCCTAAGTGAAGCCCAGCGATGTCATTGGCTCCTGCAACCTTGAGAATGTCGTGTGACGAACTATGGCTTCACTTGATGGTACAACCCACTCTAGCAGAACCACCCCGGGGGCTGTGTGTGTCCACCCCTCTCTGGCTGTCACTGTGGGGGCATTTTAGTAGGTTTCATTTTCTTGCCAATATGTCAATGCATTTAAAAGGAAACGAAGACGCTTTGTTCAACATCTGAGTCGATTTCAGGAAAGAGCCTGCTGAGTTCTGGGCTCACCATTGCGTCACAGGTGAGGTCACTGGGTTCGCTTCTTTCCATTTATGTACTATTCGACAGGATGACTGCGGTCAGTAGAGTGGTCTAGAGAAGCTATAAATCAATCCAGCCAGATTTTCTAGGTCTGTTTCAGTTTCACCGGTCACTGGTGATCCTGGCCAAACTGTTGGACCTCTCTTTGTCACCTGCTTGGGCAGACAGCGTGCGAACCAGAGGACAGTGCCTGTTTCTCCCTCCCCAAACACCAGCACTGGAGAGGAGGAGGATGCCGCCGCCACCCTCGTCACACTCACCTGGTCTTGGACATCTTCATCACACAGCTCCAGCTGCATGATCCGCTCGAAGGGCCGGAAGAGCGCTTCGTTAAAGTGAAAGTGAGGCGGCTCACTCCAGTCCGTGAGAACCTCGGTCAGGATGTCATGGATGAAGGAAACGGCCTTCTGAGACACGTGGCGCTCTTTATGGCAGGCGGCCTGCACAAGACCAAGAGCGAGCGGAAGTCAGGCAAGGAAAGTGTGGCTTCTGAAGGCCACCCCATTATGTAAAGGTAGGAAGAGCAATTCTGTTCTAAGGAATTTTAATGTATAGATGATGAGTGTACCAAATTGCATCTGGAAATTTAATCGCCTGGGTAGATACAACTCCAACATCAAGTTAAGGTTTCTGGAAGAGTAAGGCTTCCATTATTTTCTTTTTCTTCAGCAGTACAGAGCATGTTCACCGCAACCTATGGAACTGCTCATGGCTCCTCCTTAGTCATCCCCCTAATATATTAAGATCAAGGGAGTCATTTGTCCCCTAGTGAGTGGATCAATTGCAATGAGAACTTGAATTGGTTCACACAGCCTGGGTCTCATGGCCTTTATTGATTCTGTTCTGCATTGGCTCTCAACTTGGACCTGGGACTTGCTTTGGCTACTGGCAAAGCAGAAACCACCCTGTAAGTAACAAAGTGTGATGTGGAGTTTGATAGGGACCTTTTCTTAATTGAGACTTCTTGTTCCCAAATGACTCTAGCTTGGTCAAGCTGGAATAAAATGAGCCAGTGCACTAGTCCAGACCAGAATTACCAGAGCATTTTCTTCAAATTTCTGCTACAGAGGATCAATGAATGAAATGAATGGTCACTGTTTGACGCTCCCAGGCTTTCCCTGTAGCCAATTATAACATAGTATCTAGCTGATGGGATCTTTGGCCTTAACTAAATTGATACTTTCTACCTTTCTTCCTCACTAGTCTAGCCTCTGGTTAGTAAATTAAATTCCATGAAATATTTTCTTGTCTATCTTTACTAAGTAAGTACAACAGGGTGTTTATGAATAGTTACCACTGTAAATAAGGCAATAATGTTCCCTGTTACTTAGCCAGTGGGGTGGTGAGAATGGGAAATGACCCCCACCGGCTCCGGTATCTATGTGAGCACTTGGTCCCTGGCTGGCACACTGAGGAGGTGGTGATGTCTTGCTGGAGGAAGCGACACCGTTGGTAGGTTTTGAGGTTTCGTAGCCTCACCCTACCTCCGGTTTGCTCACTCTGCTCTGTGTTCACTTTTGAAGACGTGATCTCTCAGCTTCTTGGCTCTGCCTCCCTGCTGCTATGGGCTTTTCTTCTGGAACTATAAGCCTAAACCCTGATCTCTCTAACTTGTCTTGGTCACAGTGTTTTACCACAGTAACAGAAAGGTAACTAACAGAGCCAGTCTTCATGTACTGAGAGGATTCGACACAGAGCTACTGCAAAACTGATCCTATAAACCGCTTTCCTTTGGGAAGTGGGAAGGTATTAATGTTCATTTTGTCAGGAAAACCAGGATATATGGTTCCCCCTCCTGAAATAACATGTCCCTTGTAACTGAGTTATCAGAGAAGAGAGACAAGAAGCAAAGACATTGCACCAAAGGAAAGAATTGATTCGGGGCTCTGTCTTTTAGCTCCAGACTCAAGTTAAGAGCAGAACACAAAAACCAAGAACCAGCTTTGAATGGAAGCTAGTTGAGCCATATACTTGGAAAGAGAGACCAGGGAGGCACTGGGTGAGCCTTCAGAATCCTTGATATTTAATCAGAGAACAATGGTGCTTATGAGCAGGCTATGGAAAGTTCTCATTAACCCGTGGCCCTCCAAATACAGCCCCTATGCTGGCTCTGGAGCAGGACTTCCCTGAGCCTCCATTTACAGGCTCCTCCCATCTTCCAATCTCACCTCCACCAGGTGTGGTGCCACAAGGCTCCAGCAGCGCACCACGTGGAGCAGGGGCCGTGTCTTGCTCCTCACGATCCTCAGCATGGCATCCCCCAGGCGGAAGAGATGCAGAGCGCTCTTGCGATCCTGGGTGGACTTAACTTCTCCTACGGGAAGGGGAGATGAGAAAGCCCAAACTCAGGTATAGTTCAAAGGACTCCAGCACAGAGAAGTTGAAAATCAAGGCAGTGTTCTTGGGTAGCAAGATGGCTTCAGACGGCTCATCAAGGAAGGAGAGAGCCTTCCATTCAGAATCAGCAAGGTGGTTCACTCAGCAGGACCCAAACCTCTCCCTGATTCAACACTGTGTCCACAGAGAAGAAGGCATGAAGCTTTGGTGTAAACAGTAAGGCTGAGGAGTTAGACCCATTTAGTAGCTGCATTGGAATGGGCCAAGGATTTCCCTCTTTTCCCCATTAATCTCATGTATAAAACAAGGGGTAAATCTATCTACTTCTTAAAGTTTCTTTGATTATTATATAAACGTGATGGCCCACATCCAGTGCTTACCACGGGGCCCTGCACACATGGATGAGTTTTTAACTGTAATTATTATGACTGCAACTGTTGTCTGTTACACATGTTGCTGGTATCAATGATGGGGCTATTTACCAACAGTGTCTTCAGGGAAAATTACCTGGCATTGCCAGAGAGTAATCGACGGTGTCTGTCACGGAGTGGAAGAGTTGGGACTGAGACGCTTTCTTTAGCTGGTAGAGGAACCCTCCCAAGGCCGACAGGTTCAACTTGTCTGTAGCATCGTCAAAGAGCCTGGGTGCAAGCAAACACACGCATTATGCGGGAACAATTCATCAAGGGTGTTCGGCGGAATAATTACGGCAATTCAGCTGATGTAATTATGAAAAGCGCTGTGTGAACACTGCAGACACATGGATGGTATGATCATAGCTATTATTAATGTGCACAAGTCTGCACCAACCATGAGATTTTGATGTAAAGAATACCACAAAACAGACTTGAAAAAAATAATCTTGGCGGCTTCCCAGGCTAGCCAGTGGTGGTAAGCACTCCTAAAGTGTTTGGCAAGAATGTGAACGATGACAAAGTATTGCTTTCAGAGATTCCAGGGCTCTGGGATGGAGGGTGAGATGTAAAGATCAGACATTAGATTCCTATAGCCCAAGAGCAGTGAGGCATCCATCTATGGTCTACCTGCCAAGCCTACAGTGATTGCAGTGGTATGGGATGCCGTGTGCTGCTCAAGGGTCATTGTTTTGAACAGAAATTGAATCCTGAGTCTTTCTGAAGGACTAACATGCGACATACTAAATTTTAAGACAGAAATAACAAAAAATGAGGCATTAAAAGATACTACATATTTTATAAATCCAGTGTTGAGAAAAAAATGAAGCAAACTTGAAATTTAACATCAAAAGTCAAAGACCTAATTTGAAACGAGCAAAGGACTTGAAAAGATATTCCTTCAAATAAGATACACCAATGACTGAGCAGCTCTCAGGAAACAAAACTCAGCATCAGTCTGCAGATAAGTACAAATCAAATCCACGAGTTAATTCTTGACAAGAGGACCGCTGTGGGTCTTTGAAGATGTTAAGCAAGCTTTCTGATAATATTAGTGCATGAAATAATTTCATATGTAATGAGTATTGAATTTTTTTTAATCAAAATGTCATCCCTTGTCATCTGAGTGTCATGCTTAATTAAGATTCTGTCATTTTAGGGCTGAAGAGATGGCCCAGCAGTTAAGAGCACTGGCTGATTTTTCAGAAGACCCAAGCTCAACGCCCAGCACATGGCTGCTCATAGCCAACGGTAACTCCAGTTCCAGGGGATCCAGTGCACTCTTCTGTTCCCCATGTGTACACAGGCAAACGTGGGCAAAACATAATCTGCCCATTAAAAGATCAAAAATGAATTCCGCAGTTTTAGTAGCTGAGGATGCTGCTCAGTTTGTAGAGGGCCCACAGAGCATGCCTGAAGCCTGGGGCCCCATCATCAGCACCACATAAACTGAGTGTGGTGTCACAAGTCTATAATCACCTTCACTTAGGAGGTGGAGGCTAGAGAGAAGTTCAAGGCCATCCTCAGCTACATAGCAAATCTGGGATCAGCCTAAGATACCTGAGATTCTATCTCCAAAAAAAAAAAAAAATGTGCCTTCACTCTGCCCTGTGATTCTGTCTTAAGTAGCACGAGTCTTTGGGATGAAACAGACTCAGAAGCATTTGCTGGCTCCATCGTCTTAAAGTGGAATGAGTTAACTAGTTAACTTCCTCCTCTAAGAAAGTTAGTAACTCTCATGGTTGGTTGGGCTGTCTGGTGGGTTGTCTGGTCTGTGTGCAGTGTCCAGGAAAGTGCCTGGTACCCTTACTGCTAGTTAATGTCAGTTTTTATTATCATTTCGCTATCATGGCCTATTCAGTGGAGCCTCTGGGAGGTAAGGATGCATTCTGAGCATGGAAGTGGACTCTCAGCAAATGAAGATCTTAGGCTGGGGGTGGGGTGGGGGTGGGGGTGGGGGTGGTGGGGGTGGGGGTGTGTGTGACTCAGAACTTAGTCAGCTTGGATACATATACTTGTCTCAGCTTTAAGAAACCTAGGCAGATCTCAGTGAGTTTGAGGCCAGCCTGGGCTACCAAGTGAGTTCCAGGAAAGGCGCAAAGCTACACAGAGAAACCCTGTCTCGAAAAACCAAAAAACAAACAAACAAACAAACAAAACCAAAAAAACCAAAAAACAAAAAACATAGGGACCATCTTTAATCGTCTCATGAGGATGACTAGAGAATTTCTTAGAGAATTTCCTTTGAGTAAACTGACCACTCCCACACAGAAAGTGAGACAGACAGAAAGACAGAACACCAGACACCCCCCCACACACACAGAGGCACACTCACACACAAAAAATTTTATCACTATGTTTTGCACAAATGAATTAAAAAATTCAATAAGCTTTTAAAACCATAGAGTTCTATTAGACATGTTCTAACTTTGAAATACCTTATTAAAATTTATTTTTGTAGCCAGTATTAATAGATATCTAATTTAATAAAATAATAACTCTTTGACTGTTCATCCAAGACATCCTATTAATATGTCAGCAAAATCTTTTTTTCTGTACTTCAATGATAATTATGTTTATACACTGAGGTCTTTCTTATATTGGCAGGAGATGTCTAAAGAAAAACAAAGCACACACACAGCACACCCACAACACACACCTGCACACACACATAGTACACACAGTAAACACATAGGGCACACATGCATCACACACCAGTACTCAAGCAAACACATAGGGGACACACACTCACACACAGCACACACATATACCAACACACACACAGCACACAAGCATACACACGTATACACACACACCAAACACACACATGCACGCACTCACCACAAAGATACACATAGTTTGGTAAGTCTAAGTGCTCCAAACCTTCTGAGAATACATTTATTACACTGTGTACACTAGCCTCATAATTTCAGCAATAACCGAAGTCTTCTTTTAAATGCTTTCAGTTATTATTTTCTGAACTAAATGCATATGGTTATTAACAGAAATACCAAGATAACAGACATCCTACATGCGTATTACAAAAGGGAATAGTTTTGGATTCAAGCAGTGGACACACTCTTCTGCTTTGGAAATGCAGTCACAGTCACAATGCTGATGTAGTTTGTGGGACTCCCTGTGCTTCCAAGACTGGCCTGGAACACATGACCCTCCTGGTTCAGCTTCCTCAATGGTGGGGTTTCAGGTGTGCACCCCATACCTGGCTATGCATAAGAACATCTTGTAAGGTTGTACAGATGACTTGGCCTATGGTGAGGCATATATTAGTACCATTCCCATTTTATGATAATGAACAGAGACAAATAACATATGGATATACAAATATTGCTCTTATGTTTTTAGGTTACAATTTTTTTAAAGGAGTATCTAATTCAAACTGTAATGTTTAAGAGAAATTATAACTTAATGCCCAGTAAAAGAATATGAGTCAACAGAAACAGTAGTTAAATATTTACAAAGTATTTTCCGTTTCCAATTTGGATTCTATTTTGCTTTTGGGTCTCTTAACCATTTCTTTTTCTTTCCCTCTAGTAAAGAGACTCCAGGAGTGTTATATTCTCCCTGATAACCATGTGCCACTTTCCGGATTCTGAAACACTTCAGTAGCCAAATCACTGGACAAATAGGAACAAGGGATTGTTCTACCAGTCAGAGCATGTGCGAACTGTATGAGTCAGTGGGAAGTCAGTCTCAGTGTAACTGTTTCTATAGACATTGTCAGGCAGGTCAATGTCAAATCAGAACAGGAAGTCAGGGCTCTCTGAGCCCAGCCAGTATAGACTCAGCCTGCTGCCCTAGCCACTTCCTGTCTGTTCTCTTTATAGGAGGCCTAGGCATAATGACCATGTGCTGAGGGGACAGATAAGGCGATGTCATGTGACTGGGGATCACAAGCACTTCCGGCATCAAGACATGTTGCCCAACAGCTGAGGCAATAATTGATTCTCCTTTACCATAATGTGACTCTTAGGTATCAGTAAGTACCACACTTATGGGCTTCTGGGTGAGAAGGTTTTTATTCTTTTCTTTGTGTGTGTGTGTGTGTGTGTGTGTGTGTGTGTGTGTGTGTGTGTATGAGCATGCATGTTCACATGTGTGTAGGTCCATGTGTGCACACGTGTGTGCAAACCTGAAGTTGACAATGAGCATCTTCCTTCATCTTTCCCATGCCCTACATCTGTTGCTGCAGGTTCTCTTACTGAACCCAGGGCTTGCCGATTTCTGCCAGCCTAGGTCACTAACTTGACCTAGGGATCCTGTCCTTACCTCCCAAGTGTTAGGATTCCAGGGTGCTACCAGGCCTACCTGGCTTTTTATGAGAGTCCTGGGGATCTGAACTCTGGTTCTCACCCTTGTGCAATAAACCCTTTGTCCACGGAGCCATCTCCACCACCCATGGTATGGGATTTTGTATCAAGAATCACCAAAATCACCACTGAATCTTTACTGTTTTCCAAGCCATGTTCTAGGTGCTGTACAATGTATTATTTAATTCAACCTTGTAACTGTAACTACCCCATGAGAATCACTTTTCAAAAGGACTTTTTTTTTTTTTAACCAGTGAGGAAGTCAGGGTCCAGGGAGTTGCCAGACATGATAATACAACCAGAGACTTAATTGCAGACAGTCCACCTCAGACCCAGAATTCAGGCATTGAGGACGGTTCATTGAAAGGATGGTGTGTGGTAGGAGGGAGGATGATGCTTTCCAAAGACAGAAGGAGGGCTGGGAGAGAGCTCAGTTGATCAAAATGGCTGCCTTTGCAAGCCTGAGGACCCAAGTTCAACCCCTAGAACCCACATAAGAGCCGAGTGGAGCGGCTCACACTTGTAAGCAATCCCAGAGTGGAGGAGGCAGACACAACTAGGGCCTGCTGGTCAACCTCCTAGCCTACTTGATAAGCTCCAGAGGCCATAAGAAACCCTACCTCCAAAATACATAGCAAATAAATAAATGAGAAAAAAGGTGGACGGTGCATAGATATGTACATATGTACACATGTATACATGTACACACGTATACACGTGTACACGCACGCACGCACGCACGCACGCACGCACTCAAAGGAAAGCATTTTTCAGATTCTGGCTAATACAACAAGTTGTTCCCAGCTGATTTTGAGACCAAATGACTATCAGCATAGCCAATAGGCAATCCCCAGCTAAGCATCCTTGTGTGGTAAGCTGGCCTTGCATACCTGTCGGCCTGGGTGGAAAGGCAGAGTACCACCTTGGCGGCACTGTTCCCACTCAGACTGCCTCCCCGGAAGTCTGAGGTCCGGCCCCGGCTACATTCCCGAACCAGCTCCTGGATGGAGCGTGGCTGGACCACAGGGGCTGCGCTCAGGGAGGGGCCCTGCTCCAGGGTCTGCTCCTGAGATGAGTCCTCACACTCAAGGTCCCCAAGGAGGCCGGAGCTCCCGGATGTCTTCTGTGGCTGACGGATGGTCAGAGGGGGCTGGGAGGTACCGTCGCTGAAGTGGGTGTGCTCCAATGTGCCCACATACTCACATACCCTAGAAAGAGCCAGACAAACAGGAAGTGAGCGCTGTACCCCAGCACTGCCTGCTCTATCCATCCCACGGTGAGAGAAAAGGAAATCCAGCTAACCCTGGAACGAACCCGTTTTTCTCTGTTTCTCTTACCATATTTGGCACTGCCGTTTCTTTATTATGTATGTGTTGTGAGAATTCACCCGGCCAATGACCTGGCGGTATCCGTCCCGATAGAGGTATGGTTTTTCTGGGTACATGAGTGCTTAAAACTGAGGAGGGGTCGTGGGCTCTCGCTCTCCTGGAGTATTTGGAGAGCAGTTAGCTGATTCCATTCACCCCCAGGCAGATTGGAGGATGATGACGGCTGTTCACTTTGTTCTGTATCCAAGAATGTATTTCTCCCCATTTTATATCTTAATAAATCATTGATACCCTTTGACAGACTCTAGTGGACTCACTTCACATGTATGTTGCTACTTAGAGACACAAAATTTGTTTTGAGTTGGACCAATCTTGGCATGGGTGAGGGATTCCTCAGATTCTCTCACCCATCACTCTTCTGGGGAAAAGATAGGCAACGGAACCCTGTTCACGGCTTCTGTGTTGTCTAGCTTACTGTTTTCCTAGACTGCTTATTTGAGAAGTTCCCCTGAGGAATCCCCTCTTTCTCTCTGTACTATGTTCTGACTAGGAGCCGAGAAGCACTTCCTTATGATGGGACCCCAGACCCAGCATGCCCGTGAAGGACAGGCTCTCTCAACACAGCAGAGCTCTACCCAGCTATGACGTGTCTGAAGCTGATAATGCCATATATCTCACGTCCAAGTGCGGATTGAGGCTGAGGGGGCATCCCTGGGCATGGCAGCAATGGAATAGACACGTGCAGCTGCCAGCCCCACCGTGCCTGTGACTAACTGAATTTGGGATGCTTTCCAAGACATCCTTCATCCCAGAGAATCTAGTTGTTGTCCAGGGGCATTCTGGGTAAACCACTCTGGTGTTCTGTGATCTGGGATTTGTTGAACTCATGTACATTGCTTGAGCATCACCTGAGTCTCCCCCCTCTGACCCCTTGTAAGGCCAATGCAGACTATCTGGGCACCCACTTCTCTATCAGACCCCTATGTGCTCCAGGCTGCTTCATCCTGGTCCTTGTCCACGCTCTCCTCAAGTTGGTTGGTTTTACAACCCTTGAATAATCTGCACGTGCTTCTCTTAGGAACTCAGCCAGCGCTTGTGGCTTCATTAGCTTTGGTGACAAGAGACTGAACTCAGATCTTGCTGGCCTCCAACCGCCCTCCTCCCATGGCCAATCTGCTCACAAGGCACTTTGGTGTGATGCCTCAGGTGATGCCTGGTGAAGGCCCAGCTGAGCACAGCTGAGCAGGGCTTCTGTGCCTTCCCTTTGCCCTAGTGCCGATGTCTGGGGAGACATGCTTCTTATCTTGGACTTATAAGGTGGAGTCTGGAGTTGTCATCTTGCTTTTTATTTTATAGGTGCTCACTGGGAGACTCTTCACTTCAGAGCCACAAGACTTAGAGTCAATCTTTTTAGTGGTCTTTCGCAGAGATGTGCTATTTTGTTCTTATTTCTTCATGTCTAGTTAAACTAGATGTCTTTAATGAGGTATTGTATAGAACGATATGTGTTATCCAAGGTTTTTTTTTCTTTCACATAGGAGGACATTCATGAACACACAATAGTTGGATTATTGGCACCTGAGCACATTTTAGACTCAGTCATTTAAACTGCATGGCTGTCTTTCATCCATCACTTAAGAACCCAGCTTTTTCTTCCTTGGTGTAATATAATAATACATCTGCCTCCCACAGCAGTGCCAACAGAAAAATCACAATTCCCTGAATCCAGTTCTGCCATCCTGTTCTCCAAATTTACATACATCCAGCGGGTCCTTATCTCCTGTCCTCCTGTGGCCCACTTGGAGTGTGTCTGAACGGTGGATGCCCATATTCTACTGAGAGGCTGGCAGACCCTGGAGTCCACACCCTCTCTACCACCCCAGGCTTCCCAAGGCAGGGTCTGTGCCGTCAAGGGTGGGGACTCCCATCATGCACCTGAACACGTGTGGCCAGCAGTCCGGGTTGTGGCTTCCCATCTCCAGGCCTACGCTGAGGATGGCGTCCATGCACAAGACGTGGGCCGTGTGCAGCCACACCCCCTGCACCTTCCCCATCTGTTCCAGTTTCTGCTCCACCTTCAGCTTCACTGTGTGCCAGAGAGACATTTATGAAAATAGCAGCCGAGCGAGGGAGATGGACAGGGGGGAGGGCAGGATGGGAATGAAAGGGTGTGTCATCATGCAAGGGCAAAGGGGAGCAAGGCACTTCGCTGGCTGTGAGCGCTGCCATTCAGCAGGTGCCCATGGTTCACATGCAAACTACTGGGTGGACAAGTCCCCATTCACAGGCGACCCCTGCTCTGTGGCTCTAACGTCAGAGGGATCCTGAGCGAGGCCCCGTTCCTCCCAGCACACCCACGGGCCTGGGGGAGACACAGCAGTGTGGGAGGGTTTCATGTGCCAACTCCAGCTATATATCTGTGGCTAGACCCTCGTCCTCCCGGGTGCGCTCGAATTCATAATATCCAGGAATTCTCGGCCGTCCGCAAGTCTCTCTGAGCGTGTTTAGTATTCTTTATGCCTTTCTTACGATGATCATCTCAAAAGCCGTGTCTGTGCATCTGGAGCACAAGCAGGACTTCTTTTCAAGTGAAAATCATGATGTCATTTCACCCCGAGCTCACACTTGTATCCGTGAGTTATAAATAATGCTTCCGTGAAATATAACGGAGTGGCCATAACTGAGGAAGGATGTAAACATTGGCTTAGCATGCCAGTTATGCTAAATGAGAAGGCCAAGTGGTAGTGCCATCCTTAAAGAAAGCTGTCCAGTCACCAGATCTGGTGGGATAAACCAAGTGATAGTCCAGAACTAAAGAGCAGAGAAAACTATCTTCAAGGGCCATTTTCATGTTACAAGGAGGAGGTTATTTTGAGGAAAACACTATTGGCCTCATTAACATGAAACCGATTTTATTTCATATTTTCTTTCTTTTTTTTTTTTTTAAGATTTATTTATTATGTATACAGCATGTATGACTGCAGGCCAGAAGAGGGCACCAGATCTCATTACAGATGATTGTGAGCCACCATGTGGCTGCTGGGAATTGAACTCAGGACCTCTGGAAGAGCAGTCAGTGCTCTTATCCTCCGAGCCATCTCTCCAGCCCCTCATATTTTCTTATCATAAGAACATTTTTAGCTTTGTAAATATGTTGTGCTTTAGGAATTGTATATGTAAGAATTAAACATTTACAAAGACTGATTTTATGTGTATGGGTGTTTTGCCTGTAGGTATGTATCTGGCTCCCTCAGAGGTTGAAAGGGGATGCCAGAACCATACAGGTGGGTGTGAGCCACCATGTGGGTGCCGAAAACATAACCTCGGTCCTCTGGAAAAGCAGCCAGTGCCCTTAAACAGCTGACTCATCTCTCCAGCCTCAAGAATTATTTAAAGATTAATTTTATGTATGTATGTGTGTCTCTGAGTGTACGCACACACAGGCATGCATACCTGTGCACGTGCAGAGGCCTGAGTTAGGGTGTTGGATCCCTGAGAACTAAAGTTGAAGTTCTTTGTATTATGCCTGGCTGGTAATGGGGGTGCTCGGATCTGAGAATTCTTGTCCTTGTGATCGGCACTTTTAACGGCTGAGCCATCTCTCCAGACCCCGGGATTTATATTTTTGAAATAAGTTCTTGCCATGTAGCTAAAACTGGCCTCAAATTTGTGATCCTCTCGCCTCAGACGCTTGAGTTCTGGCACAGAGATGTACACTATCACAGTGGCTGAATGTGAAGATCGTTGTGTGATTGACAGATACACAATACTTCAGCAAACTTTGATTCCTTCTTCCCCCTTTCCTCAGAGCTACAGGAACTGCTTTGCTTGTTAACAGGTTTCTAAACATTACTCACGTTTGTGGAACAGTGACCTAAATGGCTTGTTTCTGCTAAAAAAAATCACTTCTGTGACTAGCTCTTTTACGTATCCATGGATGGCATCAGCATCATTTAGATCATGCTTGTGTTTTTTCCTTCAGCCTGCTGCCTGCCTTGTATCTTCCACAGCCATTAGGAAAGACATTTTCTTTTCCTTGTGTCTGGAAGCTCATCAGCTTCACTGGCCCTTCCCTGTGTCCGCAAAGCTCAGGTTTTCCCGCGTGAAGTGTCTCTGGACCCCCTTTTATGGATTCTGTTTGATTTTCACCCTCAGAGCAATGGCCAATCTGCCATCCCTACTGTAAGCTGAGGGGTCTCCCGTGTGCACTAGGAGCCTGGTGATGACCCAGGAGGCAGCTCAGCCAGGTGGGCCCCTGGCACTCTTGCTAGCAGCCAAGTGTACTTTCTCTGTCACTAGCAGCCAGTATGACTTTCTTGTTGAGAAAGAGACACTGTCGGCACTAGGGAGGTTCCCTCACCCTACACAGACTCAAGCCTGTGGCCCAGTGGGGCTCCTGACGAGTGACGATCACCTCCTGGGCATCACACATAGAATGGGGACTGGTCTCCAGTGGTCTAGGTGGATGTGTGCGCAGGGCAACGAAGGCACCGGGAAGATCCTGCCTGAGGCTGTTGTTACCTTGTGCTATGGCATCACCGGGCTCCTGGGCTTCCCTCTCTTCTTTCTCTTCCTGGACACAGGAGGCGGCTGCCATCTGGGCAAGAGCTGAAGCGCAATTAGCAGCGACCCCTTCAGAAGAGACAAACAGCTACCCCTTAACTGAGTGTGTTCTGCAGATACGTACCGGAAGAACCCTTCCTACATGATGACTTTCCCGGTGCATTCTGCAGGGACCTTCCCTCAGGCCAAGGCTCAGGGATCCCACCCCCCCCACCACCACCACCCACACACACAGGTACCTAGTGCACAGCTCAGCCGTGCGGCTTTCCGAAGCCCGTCGAGGCTCATGCAGATGGCATCCCGTTCCTTCTGGTTCTGCTCTTTGATGCCCTCAGCTCCTAGGATGAAGGCCAGCCCCTTGGAGCTTCCTGCCATTCGACCCGTCAAGGGGGTTGACAGCGTATCAATCAGGTTCTTCCAGCAGCCAACCAAGATATAACGCGCAAAGGCCACACCTGTAAGAGGAGGGGGTGGGGTGGGGGATGACCCAGGTCACTTTCTAGAGACGAAAAGAATGACAAAGGGTCTGGGGTGCTCCAGGCCTCAGATGGGCATTTTGGACTTGCATGTAATTCTACAACAGGAAATATAATGTATTCGAGTGTGTTGGCTCAGGTTTCACACAGTGGTCAATGAATGAGACACGTCACTACCTCAGCTGGGCAATTTTCATTAGCCACCTTCCCCCGCAAGACAAAGTCATCAATTACTTAAGCCGCCATGTAACAGTTTGATTTCTGGTAACACGTGTCATGTGTGTTTATGTTAAACGCAAGGTTGACGACGGTCTTACCTGCCACCGTGGAGTCATCAATCCTCCTGCTCTGGGTGAAAGGCGACTCCATGGAAGCGGATGCCATCAGCTGGCCACCGATGGCACTGCTCTCCAAGCCATCAATATCTGCCAATTCAAAGGGGAAAGTCATCCCCAAGTCTCCCCTTTGAGCAGGCCAATCAAAAACAACCAATGGCCACCATACTATTCCTATCTTTGTAAGAAAAAAATCCATTGGATCTGTTATATGAGTTGTAGAACCACTTTTCTGAGAACATTATAAATGTTGCTTTATTTCCTCAGTCTGTTTTCTTTCATTGTCAAAGCATTCTTTTGCATGCTGTTGTATGCTTTATGTTTGGGGTGGGGGGAAAAAAAGGCCAAACTCTGCCTCTGCCATTGTCATAAAGTATTCACTGTTTTTCATCTTTGGATTGTCGTCTTACTCAAAATCATGGCTTTATCAATAATCCTATGCATAGAGTACAGCTTCGCAAGTGCTAGACTACAAAGAATATACAATCATGCCAGGTCAGTCTTTCTCTTCCAGAGCTGTTTCACTAGAACTAAGTAGAATCAGCCTCTTTGGTCAGGTACTTTCCATTCTAATTTGAAATATACTGATGATAATACTTTACAATTTTCAAACTGTTTCAGTTAATATATTTTTCATCAGATTGTGTCCAACCACTCAAACCCGGAAGTGAGGGCCGTTCGTTTTTCCATTTTACAGGTAAGGAACTTAAGAATTGGGAGCAGGAGAAGGTATCATTTCTGGGTATTTGGACTAAGAGCCAACTGTAAAGTAGGTAGATTTCCAAAGTCAATGAGGCTAGCAAAGGACAGAATTGGATTCAGTATTTGTGTTTTCTGATTGCACACTAGGCCTCTCTACAACACCATTCCCCAGTTCAACATGGGCTCTAAAACTATCTCCTTCAAATTTTTGCAAGAATAAATTCCCACCTACAAAAATAGTTCCACAAACTCCTTCATATTCTGGCAGGAAGGGACTGGTCTGGAGTTGAAAATCTGGGTTTCTGCTTATCTCTGAATGAAGAGGCCTTTTAGGCCTGAGATAGGTACTGAGCCAATTCCCTCACTATAAAAGGAGCTGGTCATTGGATACCACACATGAATTTTGATACAATTGATACAGTCAAATGAAACACAGTGGAGTGTATGGGAAAGGAGAAATTGGATAAATTTCTTTTCAATTTGGAACTTCACCTTTACATGAGTAAGAAATGATGTCAATGCATAGTTTTAAAAAGTTTCATTTTATATGGGATTCTTACAAAATGTCACGAAGCCTTCTAGGCAACACATCAGAAGGTCATTGTGATTTTTTCAAACGAAAATGGCCCCCACGGGGAGTGACACTATTAGGAGGTGTGGCCTTGCTGGAGGAAGTGTGTCCCTGTGGCAATGGGCTTTGAGGTCTTATATACTCATGCTATGCCCAGTGTGGGACAATTTGCTTCCTGTTGCCTGTGGATCAAGATGTAGAATTCTTAGGTCCTTCTCCAGCACCATGTCTGCCTGCATGCTGCCATGCTTCTCACCATGATGATAATGGACTAAACCTCTGAAACTATAAGCCAGCCCCAATTAAATGTTTTTCTTTATAAGAGTTGCTCTGATCATGGTGACTCTTTACAGCAATAGAAAAGCCTAAGACAGTCATGAAAGGTAGAAATTTATATGGCTGCTACTATAGAAATAGGCCAGTTTTCTGGAATCAATTTGGCTTTCAATCAATGGCCTAATGACATTTACCATAAATGATCATTTTATACAGGTTATAATAGCTCCCATGTACTGGGTACACGATGAATGAACTCAGCAACTTGAAATTTATTTAAGTATAAAGTTTTCCATTTCTATGAATGGTTTGGCTTGTTACCAGGGATGGCTGATGGTGAGACTGTTGGTCATGTCTTTCCTGGTATACAATGGGAGGACCAGAAAGTTCCCACACCCTCACCTGTTGGTTCACACCTGAAATTTGCTATAAAGTTTCATGGACTATTGGTTATTTTCATTTATTATCAGTGTTTAGCCTGCATATATAGATATGGACCAAGTGCGTGCCATGCCTGGGTCCCCTGGAGGTCACAAAAAGGCATTGGATCCCCTGCAACTGAAAAGATGGTTGTGAGTTGCCATGTGGGTTCTGGGAACAGAACCTGGATCCTTGGTAAGAGCAATAAGTGCTCTTAACTGCTGAGCTATTGCTCCAGCCCTCACAGGACCTTATTTTTGTTGAATTGTTTTGAAGAGACTACATATTGCTATCATTATCCTAGAACTAAATAACTTTCCTATGGACAGAGCGATTGAGCTTATTCTTACATTACAGCTGATTAGCAGTAATTAGCTACTGTGGATACTCTGTTATTCCTTTCACATCTATTGAATGACTCTTTTTTATTAAACTTTGGGTAAGAGATTCATAGAGATTGCATTTGGCAGAAACCTGGTATTTAAGATTCTCAGCTGAATTCTAAGGTGCTTACACACTCCAGGCAACACTCTCTACCCTAATGAAGGGAGTTTGTGGAAACAGATGGAAACCAAGCATTGCTTATAGTAAATTAAATGAATGTCTCTTACAAATAGGAATGATTGTTTAGTGTGTGTTTGTCTGTGTATATGTTCATGTGTGCCTATGTGTGTGTATGCACATATGTGTAGAGGTGAGAAATTGATGTCAGCTGTCTTCCTCGGTTCCTCTTTATTTTATTTTTTGAGACAATCTCCCACTGAAACTAGAGCTCTCCTATTCAGCTAGACTGGCTGCCAGCAAATGCCAGGGATCCGCTGTATCTACCTCCCCAGTGCCAGAGTTATAGATGCTTATGTAGGTGCTAGGGATCAAACATGGGTCCTTGAGATGGTTGAGCCTTCTCTCCAGATCCCATGATTGATTATTTTTTAAGTGGTACAAATAGAACCGTGATTAATAAAGTACAAGGTGGTCACTTGTCTCATGATGCCAATCCTCAAGAGGTGGGATCTAGATTTGGTTTTATCAGTTCCATCTTGATTCTAGAAGAAAGATCCCAGATTCAAGAAAGTGCCAGACTCTGCTGTCCAGGGAGGGCCCTCATTGCTACCACTCTACCTGGTCCCTAACTAAATAGCACATCCCCTCCAAATTCCTCATTGTTGTTTTTCACCTGCCAGCTGTCTACTTTGTCACCTTTATAAAGGCCTTAGTGTCATCCATGGACACCATGGCGTACTTCTAATCAATAGACCCAACCTCCAAGCTACACTATCCAGCTTTATCCAGCTCTGACCCTCTATAGTAAACAGCTTTGAGAGACAGAAGACACGACACAAAGACATCTTGTGGAGGACCATGTCCTTCTATGTCCCATGAGAGGACAATTCAGGTTAGAAGTCAATCTGGGGACACAGAACCAGTTAAAAAACAAAAAGGCTTGAAGGATTAACGTATCAGGGCTTCTGATGAACATATCAAGGCTTTGAACATGGTTGGTAAGCCATGAAAAAACTATAAATATCTGCTCTTGCCCCAAATCACCCCACCCCTAGATACTAAACATACCATTCTCAACATGTTCACTTGAAATTTCTAGTAGTTAAAGAGGATATTAAGGTTTTTGACATGGGAGACAAGGATGCTGGGAAAGCCAATGTTTGCCATTCATTTATATTCTGGGACAGCCGGGAAAGGAAGGCTGACAGGAAATGGGAATGAGGCCAAGTATAAAATCAATTGCTTCGTATTCCAAGTGGCCAGATCCCAGGAGGACTGAATGATGTGGGGTCTCAATTAGCACGTGAGAGCTTCCAGGAATAACTCTGGGCCCGTGTCCAGAAAACACAAGTCCATCAATGGGCCCACAGCATGACTTCCACAGCTGAGGGTGTTCTGTGCCCACGACAGAAGGAGAGCAAATGCTTGTGAGGCGCTTTCATGGCGCTATCCTGCAACTGTCCCCCAAAGCCTGTTCATGCATCACGACATTTCTAAAAGGCCCCAGAACATCAGCTTCCCCACTCCTGAGCACCCCATGACCTTGGCACGAGCCACTGACCAGTGAGCATGGTGATGAGGGGAAGGCTGTTGTCCTCAGGGCTGCCCCAGTAGCCAGCTTCACCCAGCATGTTTCTGTCGAGCACCTGGTGGTACAGCTCCTCAATCCAGGCCTGGGAGAAGACCATCAGCACGCCGCTGGTCTGCACCTGTTTCATGAACTCTTTCTGCAGAGAGGCCAGGGAAGGAGACCAAATACACAGCCCCATGAATGAACAGGTTCCCAAACTGCCCCCACTCTCACCAAACCAGAGCTTTTCATTGCGGGTAGGAGTGACAGGGAGAAAAGCTGGGGTGCAGAAGCCCCCGCTTCACACAGTTGTCTTATTTGTGACATCATCTGACCGACAGCTTGCAGAGGGACCAGGATGCTGCATTTTACATTCTTGTTATCGCCTGCATGGCCATTTTCCACAGTTTCTTCTTCTTGCTGTCCCAACAGCAGCAGGGATAGAATAAGCTCTGGAAGGAGGGTATGTACCCAACTGAGACTTGACCTACACTCTCATACAGTCATCAGTTAACCTTGGGAGGTAACACATTATTCAAGAAAGAAGTGATGAGTGATTTCATTCTACTGATCCATGATTTAGACTCATAAACTGACATGAAGGGAGTGGCTTCTTCAGCCAAGGGAGCCGACCAAAGGATAGTCAACCCCATCCTCATATTAAGGCCATGAGTGACCACTGGGCAAATTTCACAGCTATCCTCTCCACCCTTCAGACCTGCACAGGCATGGGTATTGCAGAGCAACGGGGCACAGAACACACTGGCCTGTTTCTCCCTCCAGACCTGACACTCCGCTGCACAGCGGCAGCTCATCCTGGGGGAAGCCCATGCCAGAGCTTATGCTCACCATCATGCCCGGTGCCAGGGTTGGCCGCTTCCGGTAATAGTCGCCGTGGGAGAGCTTGAGGTTGAGCAGGAGGGCATAGTGTGCCGCAGTGTACAAGCTGTCTGCATTCATCAGCATCTGGAAGCTCAGGCTGCTGCCTCCATCAAAGCCAGGAGAGTGCATCATGCCTACAGGAAGAAATGGAGACACCCGTGAGGCTGCTCCAGTGTGCCAGGACCTGAAGAGTCTGATGATTCCAGCAACAGAAACTCCATTGTGCAGAACACTGTTCGATAGTGTTCAATACCAGCCAGGATGCTCACAGACCAGAAGCACACTACAGTGTGTGAGGCAGGGAATGTATTCTGGAGTCAATCTGCTTACAACTGGATCTTGAGCTGTCAATCAGCACCAACGGCTTGGGTAAAGCCCTTTGGACCCTCTATCACTTTTTTATGTCTCAAACTTTCTAGCTGCTTTCCATGACAACATAATACCAGCCAACCGCATCTCCCCCCATCCTCAGCTCTCAATCTGCTTGCTATTTCTTCCCCCTCTCACCTACACCTGCCTCCAGGCCCGTGTGCCATCTTTGCCCCTCCTTAGGATGGTCTCCCAGACCTCTGATGAGTTCCTCTTTTGATTCTTTCAGGTCTCAATTCAGCTTCTCAGAGACCTTTCGAGTCCATGGCTTCCTTCCAAGGCACAGTAACTGCTTTCTCTCTCGTACTTCGTACTGTTTTAATGCCATTTATTCTGCTTAGCATTATATTAATAGATAGTTTACATAGGGGTAGGGGTAGGGTGTATGTCTGTGTGTGTGTGTGTGTGTGTGTGTGTGTGTGTGTGTGTGTGTGTGTGTGTACATGTAGGTGGCGTGCTAGGGACTGAAGCTAGGGTCTCACACATGCCAGATCGATGCTTTAGAGAAGCAATCTCTATAGACTTTGGAAACAGGTCTCATTATGCTGCTCAGGCTGGTGTCATATTTAATCCTCCTGCCTCAGCCTCCCAGGCACTGAGATCACAGGCAACGGCCACTGTGCCAAGCTACACGTTTATTTACTGTCTTCTCTCAGCACTCTAGTGCAAGATCTGAGAGAAGGTGTGGCTATTAGTTCTGTTCATTAGGGAATCTTTCGCCTACAATAGTGCCGGTCACAGAGCAGGTTCTTATAAGTCATGTGATGGATGAACGGGAATTCACATGGCTATTATGAGAACCAACTGTAGTCATTCATCTAAGGTGCCCAAGGCAGCACTTAACACAAAAACATACATGTATGGAGCCCCGTGTGGTGCCACATGCGTGTGTCTCAGCACTCAGGTGGCTAGGCAAGGAAGCCCAGGTCAGCATGGGTTTCACAGTGAATCTGAGGTGAACTTGGGCTATAAAGCTCATATTTAAAGAATAAAGTAAAAGTCAATATGGTTTCTCAAAAAATCTAAAGACAAACTGGGCATGGCGATACACACCTTTAATCTCAGCACTCAGGAGGCAGAGGCAGGAGGATCTCTGTGAGTTCATTCAAGGCCAGCATGTTCCAGGCCAGCCAGGGCTATACAGTGAGATGTTATCTCAACCAACCAACCAACCAACCAACCAACCAACCAACCAACCAACCAACCAACCAACCTAAAAATAAATATAAACAAACTAAAGAGCTAACCACAAAATGACTGTAAGAATTAGTCACTCTACCCTGCATTCTATGCTCTGAAGAGCTGAATGTATCAATGCTAATTGCAGGATTATTCACAACAGCTGAAAGAGGAAAAAAAAACCCATGTGTCTAGCAAGGGACATGAGGGTCATCAATTGGGAATATATTAAATGGAATATAGCTCAGTGCTCTAACACAGATGAACCTTGAGAACATTCTGGTAAGTATAATAAGCTAGATGAAAATACTAAGTTATATAGTCTGCTTACATGCACTCCCTAGAATGGATAAATTCACAGAGGTGGTAGATTAACTGGGATTGGAGGAGGAATGATATCTAATTAGGATGATGAAAAGTTCTAGAAATGGTGCTGAGGATTATACAATACTGTGACTATAATTTGTGATACTGACTTGTATCCTTAAAATGATTAAAATACCAATGTTAATGGCATATGTTTGTTAAAAAACAAATAACAACATAACATATCGAAAACCTTGTAAGGTCTGGAGAGACTGCTCATTGGGTAAAGCACTTGCTGCACACACCTGAGGACCAGGGTTCAGGTCCCCAGCACTCACTCAGAAAGCCGGGTGGGCTTGGCAGCCTGTATATAGTCCTGGCACGGGAGAGGTGGAGACGGGGAATTCTGGAGCAAGCTGGTTAGCCATACTAGCCAAACCAGCCAGCTCTGGGCTCAGCGATAGGCCATGCTTCTGTATATAAGGTAGAGAGTGATTGAAGAAGACACTCTGTGTCAACCTTGGGCCTCTGCACAAATGTGCACAAACATCCTCACATATATGTGCACCCACAGACATATGAACACTCACATCCACATACCAAATACACTTCAGGAATACATGTTGAAGGGTAAACTATGATGGATGAATTTGTATCAATAAGCCAGTTTTTAAAAAATGAGGAGAAAAGGATGTCATGACCACAAACTTGTCATTGTCTTGTTCCCACATATTTTCCCCTAAAACACTGTATAAAATGATATCTCATACTTAGTAGGATTTTCATTTGCATGGCTCCTTGGCTGTTCTCAGGTTAAGTGAGAAAGCCACCAAGCAAAGAAGTCCATCCACGCATGCTCTAAGGGCAGCTCAGTCTGCTAGAGGGCTGCTGCGTCTCAGCTTCCAGAGAGCCCCGCGGGTGACATCACCTCATCTGCAGCTTGTACAATGTTAATTGCATTCACTTCTGCAAGCATTCAGAGACTCGGTTCCTGGATGTGGGGGAAATAGTCCATCCTAAATAGGCACATGCCAACTGCTCGAGCCCATGTACTCTTCCAATCATGTCTGAGAGGACCCCTTCCTCAAAGATGCCTCTCGTTTGAAATAGAAACTTTTTTTTCACAATAACTGAGAAATGCAAATCTGCAATTACAATGTTTGTTCATAACTGTGAAGTTTACAAATGTGCCAGATAGGGACCTGAAAATGCTCTCAAGGGTGGAACGGACTGGAACATCAACAGCTTCTATGAGTGTGTATGTCATCTCAGTGGATCCTACTTAGACCACCCACAGCAAGGGAGCAGTCTGTTTGCTGTGCGGGGTGTTGTGGGGTGTGGTCAGAACACCCAGCCCTTCCAGACAACTCTGAGAGCACTTTGTGATCGTGAACACAGGAGCTGTAACATTATTTTATTCCTGCTGTGTCCTCCCCCAAGTCCTCAAATTTATGACCTCTTCTTCTTTAATTATTATTGTTACACACACACACACACACACACACACACACACACACACACACACACACAGTCTACCAAGTTCACTTTGTTATCTTTAATTAATGTGTATACATGTCTGTGTATAGTGTATGTATATATGTATGTATAAAATGCATGTGCATGAGTGCACATACGTGTGTGTGTGTGTGTGTGTGTGTGAGAGAGAGAGAGAGAGAGAGAGAGAGAGAGAGAGAGAGAAAGAGAGAAAGAGAGACAGAGACAGAGACAGAGACAGAGACAGAGACAGAGACAGAGAGAAGACGACATCAGGTGTCATGTTTGGTAAGCCCCAATGCCCCTTCTGTTTTCATACCCTCTCCCACCACTGGGGTTACAGGCACACAGGCGGCCACAGGCAGCTTTTTACACCAATGCTGAGGATTTGAACTCGGGTCCTCATTCTTTCACAGCAAGTACTCTTATTCTGCAAGTCACCTCCCCAGACCAGAGGTGAACTAAAAACTGAAAGTCAGGCCTGAAAGAGGGGTCTGAATAGTGCATTCTTGGTGAGGATATGCACAAGACTGCTCAGCCCTGATGACCCACAGGAACCCCCAGCACTCTCGAAGTGTCTGAGGGTTTGACTGCAATTCTCTGAAAGAGAGAGGGTCCCTAAAATCCATTTCTTCCCATAATGAAGCAGAAAGTGGCATTCAGAATTTGTCATTTAACTGATAAAATGAAAAGGGACATTCAAGTTTATGTCCGGGGGTGGGGAGTGGGGATAATCTGTAAGTGGCTTGATCTTAGACATCAGCATTCGACAGATGTTTTACACCAGTTACTAACTTGGCTGGGAATACGTTCTGGAAAACTGAGCACATGCTCAAGATGCTGAATGTGAACCTACTGCTCTGGAAGCCATGCCATTGGCAGAGATGTAACAAAGCCCGAGGACGCTGCTGATAGATCTGCTATGTCTGAAACAATTTGCTGAACTTAGTAGTGGTTGCCAGCAATGGTCTGTCACCTGTGTGCAGTTTCATGTCTGCAATCACAAACAGCTGATGCATCTGAGTATAAGACAAAATGAAGACTATTCTAGCCACTTAAGGAAAAGAACCGTTTTCCTGCTATACCAGATGTATTCTCTGGTGACATCAGTCACAAAGAAAACGACACACTGGCTGGACTTCATGAAATACTTCTGTTGGGTATTATCAATTCCTTCTCATAAGTTGTTTCTTTTGACTATGCTTAATCTTTTTCAACGAGGAAAGTGCGTGTGCGACATTGATCGATTTGCCTAAAGTTATACAGATGGAACCAGCATTCTGCACAGTGCCATGCTGCTGATGTGAGCCGACTGAACTGCACACAGCCTCCCTACTGGGTGGCAGGTCCTACGCAGTTTTCTGATTGGCCTTGTTGCTGTATTACCTCTTTTGCAGTGATAAACTAAGGGACGTACGACCGTTTGCATATGCTAGCCACAGTGCTTGTATTGTCCAGGTTTCAATAACTATCGTCCATCTTGCCATCTGTAATGAAGATGTTCTTTACTGTCAGGAGCAGGGGCATGGACCACCTGCTTGACTGGTTACCAGTGAACGACTAAATATAAAATCAGCACAATATGGGGCTGGAGAGATGGCTCAGTGGTTAAGAACACTGACTGCTCTTCCAAAGGACCCGGGTTCAATTCCCAGCACCCACGTGGCAGCTCACAACTGTCTGTAACTCCAGTTCCAGGGAACCCGACACCCATGGCAAAACATCAATACACATGATATAAAAAAATAAATTAATTAAAAAAAAGGGCTGGAGAGATGACTTGGAGGTTAAGAGCACCGACTACTCTTCCAGAGGTCTCGAGTTCAATTCCCAGCAACCACATGGTGGCTCATAACCATCTGTAATAAGATCTGGCACCCTCTTCTGTATACATAACAAATAAATAAATCTAAATAAATCTTTAAAAAAATCATCACAGTAGAATTCCAGAAGTCCTTTCCATGAGATAGTGCAATATTTCCATTAAAAATCAGTATTAAATACCTGGTTTAAAACACTTAATAGTTTTATAGACTATAAGAAATTAAAAATGATAAATCCTCCTCTTCTAAGCCTCAGTGATACCCCTCCCAGCAGCAGCACTCTCTTTCTCATGCACATGGGAATATAGTTACCAGTAAGACAGACCACATTCTTTGTACTGCAAGGCGATGCTTCCTACAGTATATTGTAGACATCTCTTGGTACTATCTCATTCTTTTTAATGACTGTACTGAGCACTGCATGGCTGCGTTGCTATTTATGTAATCAATGCTCGACTGGTACCCATGTATGCTGTTTCAGTTGTAAAGGAGCTGATGCAATGAGATAACTGTGAGCTGTTCTGCCAGGTGTGTTTGTGCTATCCACTCCTAAAAGAAGAATGCATCTAGCTCATTATCTCCCAAATAGCTGTGAACCGTGAGAGTGCACCCGGAGGACAGAGTCAATGTTGGCTACCTTCTTCTACTGCTCTCTACCTTACATGTGGCACTCAGAGGTCACCATCTTGTCCTGAGACCAGTCTATATAGCATCTTTAGCAATAGGGTCATCTAGACATGGGACATCTAGAACACTCTTTCAAAGCAGCCATTATTTAGCTCCATGAGAACCCTTTGCTCCTGAGACCAGTCTATATAGCGTCTTCAGCAATAGGGTCATCTAGACATGGGACATCTAGAACACTCTTTCAAAGCAGCCATTACTTAGCTCCATGAGAACCCTTTGCTCTTTTATTCTGCTCTCTCCCCTCCTGGCTGGACAGGAAGGCTGCATACGCAGCTTGGCCAGGGCAACCATCTCAGTTGGAAGAAACCTTAGCATGTCAGTCTCTGCAAACCAGAGCAGAGCGACAGAGAACACGCAGGTCCTGGAACACCGAGGTGCTCTGGATGCCAGCCTCAGACTTAACTGGAGAGAGGAAAAGGAATCCCTCTCCTTCAGGAATCACCGAGTTTCATACTATCTGCGAACACACGATACAACTGACAGAGGCATAACATACTTACTTCCTTTAGAACTCTTCCCAGTATGTTCTTTTCTGAGTTCCACAAAGACATTGAGGTAAATTCGGATTACCATTTTTTTGGGGGGTGGTGATGGTATGTCAAAACCATAGTGTCCTTGACCTCAGGTTTTGCATTTGCAAGGCTAGGTAGGACCTCTTCCAAAGACTGAAACTCATCCCCTGAGGGGTGATAAGAGGAGGGAGTAGAGAGCAAGCCAGAGACAGGAGAGGCCGCCTAGCTAGGAGGGGCTGCAGTGGGTGGCTCCCTGATCTCTGCAAAGACTTGCAGGGTTAGCAGGACCAAGACACATGGAGGTGGGCAGAGCATCCCAGCTGTGCCAGAATCTTCTGGCTCCAGGCCCGGAAGGACACAGGAAGAATAATGGAGGCCCAGGTAGCCTATGAACTGGGTCAACAGGGCTCACTGGAGTTGAGGGTGGTCAGAGGGCCCTCCTTTTCAGATCTTGCATAAGCTCCAACTTGGGGTTTGACCCTGCAATGGGGACCAATTGGAAGGCATAGACTAAATTTCCTGCTAGCTAGGCAGGCTGGGAGTCAAGAGTCAGAATTGTTTTAACTTAAAGAAACAGTTTTTGTTTGTTTGTTTGTTTAAACAGCTGAGCTTTAGACTTTACTGCTTTGTCTTAGGGGAAATTTGGTAAGTTATAAATACCCTATCATTAGCAGTCAGCTTTCCATTCAGCCACAGTGAATCCCAAGACTAACCCCAAACCACTCAGCTAAGGAAGAGCCGCTCCGAAGTAGGTACCTCTGACCTCTTGTCTATCTCTGGGCAGGGCTGGGGAATTCATTTGGTCCTGGGGATCCACTTAACCCAGACGCCACCTTATTCTGTTAAGGATCAGAGAGGAACTTCTGTAGCAGTTACAGCTCAGATCTAGTGCCATCTTATAAAAGCCTTGTGGTCAAGTATTTCCAAGCTCCCCCTCCATAACACCATAAGCCATTTTGCTTGAAATTGCTTTATTCATCTGCAGCTAGAGATGTTCATGCCAAGGACACACTAGCAGTCTGAGGATAGGCGTCCTCAGGCGAGACCTGCTAAGTGACTCATTTAGTTAAGAGAGCAGAGGTCAGGTGACAGGACAGGGAAGAAAAAAGATTTGAAGCTTTTAATGTCTAAACGAATAAATAAAGATCTGTGGGTGGAAGCGGGGGAGGCGGGAGGGGAAGGGAAGTCAACTGAAAATAAGAGTGTATGAAAAAGCCATGAAGAAATATGATACTTGGTAAGATGATTTAAAAAAATTAAAAACAGTAACAGAAAATGTTTGAATAGAGGTACCTTTCTGTGGTGTGAAAAGAAGCTTCCAGAAGCCATTGTTATTAAATAAAAACCCCAGTGCAGAAGGTAGACTGTCTTGCTATGAGCAATTGGCCAAAGAAGTCTCAGAGGTCTCCCAAACAATACAAGCAGGTGTCCCCACTGCGAGCTGCTCATTAGAACTAGAGGGTACGGCCCTATTGTTGAAGCCGCTGTAGAAACCGGTCTCAGGACCCCGAGAAATCAAGCTGGAGCCTGGCTTCTTCCCTGCTGGGTAGCTTCATGGTGCTGAACTGCCCTCATGGGTGCTATTCAGGCTGCGGGGGGAGACGTGACACCAGCACCATTCTTGGATGTGGACCCGGCAAGGCACGCTACTGACCAACCAAGTTGGATGTACCACTGGTGCAATAATGGTACGTCTCTCATGGCAGTAACCAACAGCTTCCTGAGTGGACTTGAGGCCTGTTCACAGCGGTGAGTTAACGTGCGGCACCATAAACCCAATCAAAAGTGTGTGGCTGAGGAAGTCAACAGCTCTAGTAGGGGAAGCTACGGCTGTTGTTTCACTAAACGGGCACAGTGTGCCATCACGTTGTGTTCTAAGTAACTATGTTTATGCCCATAGATTAGTACATATCTTAGTTCCTCTTCTGATACTGTGATGAAACAACATGACCGAAAGCAACGTGAAGAGGAGGGGGTTTATTTGGATTACATATCCCGAGTCACATTCAGGAAAGCCAAGGCTGGAACTCATGAAGGGCAGGAACCTGGAGGCAGGAGCTGGTGCAGAGGCCATGGAGGGGTGCTGCTTCCTTGCTTGCTCCTCATGGCCTGCTCAGCCTGCTTTATTATAGAACCTAGGACTACTAGAACAGGAATGGCCCCACCCAAAATGGTCTGGGCCATCTCCCATCAATCACTAATTAAAAACATGCCCTATAGGCTTGCCTGCCTACAGGCTGATCTAATTGAGACTTTTTTTTTTTCCAGTTAAAGTTCCCTCTTCTCAGATGACTCTAGCTTGTGTGAAACTGACATAAAGCTAGCCAGGGCAGTACTGCTGTCAGCTACAGTCAGAGAAGCTTTGTTCTACAGTAGCTAGCTATAACTGCAGAGACTCCTCACTGCTGAGAGGAAGTGACCGTTGAATGCCCAACCATACACAGGAAATCTGTACCAATCCCTCTAAGGTTCAGGGGACTAAGGAAGAAGGAGTGAAAAGAATGTAAGAGATGAAAGAAAGGAAGACGGGCATGGAACTCTGACTTCCGGGCTTGGCATGTGTACCAGCTGGGTTTTGTCGACTTTTCACAGACCTAGAGTTATCTGAGAAGAGGAACCCCAACTGAGAAAATGCCTCTGTCAGGTGTGCGGAGGGAAGCCTGAGAGCATTTTCTTTGTGTATTTTTTTTTCTTTGTTTTTCGAGACAGGGTTTCTCTGTGTAGCTTTGTGCCTTTCCTGGAACTCACTTGGTAGCCCAGGCTGGCCTCGAACTCACAGAGATCCGCCTGGCTCTGCCTCCCGAGTGCTGGGATTAAAGGCGTGCGCCACCACCGCCCGGCATTTTCTAGATCAATGATCAATTTGGGAGGCACAGTCCACTGTGGGCGGTACCACTCCTCGGCAGATGGTCCTGAGTTATATAAGAAAGCAGTCTGGCCTGGCGGTGGTGGCGCGCACCTTTAATCCCAGCACTCGGGAGGCAGAGCCAGGCGGATCTCTGTGAGTTCAAGGCCAGCCTGGGCTACCAAGTGAGTTCCAGGAAAGGCGCAAAGCTACACAGAGAAACTCTGTCTTGAAAAACAAAAAAAACAAAAAAAAAACAAAAAAAAAAAAAAAAAAAGCAAGCCAGGAAGTAGTACTCCCCCATGGTTTCTGCCCCAGTTTCTGCTTTGGGTTCCTGCCCTGACTTCCTTTCATGGAGGACTGTAGCTATGAGGTAGAATCATCTTTTTTCTCCTGAGGTTGATTTTAGTCAAGTTTATCAAAACAGTAGAAACCTAAGACAACATACCTCTTGAGGGCTTGAACTCAGACTGAGCTACCAATGTTCTGTTATAGAAAGGGAAGTGCTCACGGGGTCTCGCCCCTCCCTGAGGGTTGATATAATGGCTGGTGGCAGGAAAGAGGGTAATCTTGTTCAGTGGTCTGGCTATTGGTAAGGTGCCCATAATCCTGTAAACAAAGCTTCGCCCATTCCCTCATACACAACCGTAAGGAAATTCACTGGGTCATTACCATTCTCACCCATCCCCACCCCACCCCCACCAACGAGAAAGAAATAAGGGAGGAAAGAAAGAGGAAAAAGAAAGTGGGAGAAGATTAGAGGTGAAGGAGATCAGTGGGAAGGAAATAAGAGAGGGTAAGAAAGGGTGGATATAATACAAACACATTATATACATGTATGGAAATGCCATGTTATAATGAAACCCATCGCTACATATAATTAATATGTGACAATAAAAACATTGCAAAGTCAGATATCTGGCTCATGACTCAGGTTGTCTTTACTGACCAACTCATCTCCCTGGTCCATGGCATAATTATTAATTCCAACAGAAGCCTGTATATATAACTTTCCCATTTTCCAGAGACTCAATCATTACCACAAACAGCAACAGTGCTGGGCTTTGACACACAGCTCTTCTGGGCCACCAATAACTGATGGACTATCTCCCTTGGTACCAAGGACAGCCAGTTAGAGAGAGTCCAGGCTGTGGAGCTTTATTCTGCATCATAAACCTCCACCCACAAGTCTTCTAGTAGTCCTTTACTCTCTTTAACAGAGGAAACCCTAGGGTTCACTAACATCCTCAGCTTGTGGGTCATGAACCCTTTGGGGTTGCGTATCAGATAATTTACATTACGATTTATAATAGTAGCAAAATCACAGTTATGAAGTAGCAAGAAAAATGATTGTATGGTTGGGGGTCACCACAACGTGAGGAACTGTATTAAAGGGTCCCAGCATCAGGAAGGTTGAGAACCACTGCTTTAAGACCACAAGCAAGAAGATTATTGCCTATGAAGACACGAAGCTCTAAATGGTCTTGTTGCCTATACAGCAAAAGACAGTCTACAAACCTGAGCAGAAAGTGGAGGCAAAGTTCTGCAGGGCCGAGTCCACCTCTTCCACACTGGACAGGGCTAGGAGCCGGGGAAGGAGGCCCTCGAGGGACTGTACAAACAGCCGAGCACTGTGCTGGTCAGCCTCCTGGTTCTTCAGCAGCTTGAGAGACAGAGCGGCCGTTCGCAGGGACCGATGGCCCATGTAGTCCCGAGGGGTCTGCTCTTCATCAGCCAGTGAACAGTTGTCCGACCCAATGTCCGACACGTCAGACCTACCGGAGTCCTTTTCTGCTGCCATGGAATACTGATCACAGGAGTCAAATTCTGTCCTCGACAGGTCTTGGTCGTCTACACTGAAGTTGCTCTCACTGTACCTGGATCCATAGGACCTTGTCCTGCAGTCTACTGACAGGAAGTTAGTGATGTCAGGGTAAGGGACTGTGTGGCTTCTCTGAACTACGTCGGGCTGGTCGATGGCCTCAGGTTCGGACACTTTGCTCATGGTCTCCTTGCTTTCCTGAATGGCTGGTGACTTGAGCCCGTTCTTGTGGTCCTCAGGTGTTGTCTGACCCAATTCCCCCTCCAAGGTGGTCTGGCCAGTGTCTGTGGTGACACTGATGCTGATGTCTGGGCTCCTCTCATGGCCTGACTCCCACGGCGTGTGCTCTGAAGACAGCACTCGCCGCTGCCAGCGGAAGTCAGCCTCATTGATCTCCATGGAGTCGCGGCTTGACTCGGCCCCATCCCTCAGCTCTTCGAGGCGCAGAAGCAGCAGCTGTACCTGACTCTCATTCAAGCCCTTCCCCTGGCTCAGTTCATCCAGGGCCCCCAGCAAGGTGCAGACGCAGGACACAGCAGCGTAACAGGCTTCAATGCCACCTTTGACGCAAGCCTCCGTCATACCATCCATGATGCTAAACAGTGTTCAAGATAGAAAACGGCACCCAGGCATGAAAGATCAAGAAACGCCCCTAAATATACAAGCGTTATCAGCCTGGCCAGTTGCACAGTATTGCAAAGAAATAGTCTAACTTGCATAACATCAAGGGTCTAGATAATACATAACACAAACATGCTCCGGCAGGGAAAGACTCCAGGTAAAATCCCCCACCTAAGACCATACTCCTCTTGGTTGACTAGCTTTACTGGGTACAACTGAAAATCCAGAAGGAAATGTATCATTTTATTCAAGAACAGACACTGCAAATTTTATTTTCGTATTATGTTCTGACCTTCAAATAGGACAGTTGCTGTGGCTAAGAGTCATGAAGACATTTTTATGCCAACATATTCTTACCAGGTATATGCCAATGTGATTATTGCAGACCACAGAATATTAAGTTTTCTATGGAGGCTACCATAATAGAATGCTACAGCTCATACTGTAAACTGAAAAGTTCTTCCCTTAAATAATTCCGTTGCATAATTTTTGTATGTTTCTTGTGTAGATTCAGTTTTAAGCCAACCTGGCAAGTTGTGAGTACTATAAATTGAGATGTTTTATGTGGCTTGTGGGTAAATAATGAAGTATGTACATTTCATTTAATGTGGACTCATCAAAATATCATGAATTTGGGGTTAAGAGGGAAAGTGTTCAGAGAAGTTGGGTACTTCAAGATAGAAAATAGCACCCAGACGTGAAAGATCAAGAAATTCCTCCAAATATATATGAGTTATTGGCTTGGCCAGCTGCACAGTATTCAAGAGATAGTCTAACTTCTATAACATCAAGGGATCTAGACAATAAATGACACAAACATGCTCGGGGTGGGAAAAATTCCAAGCTAAGTTCCCACATGCCCTCAATAAATACTGAGTGTTGGCCAGTGGACCCAAAAGGAAAATGAACATACAGTTTGAGAAGATCCAAGTGAGACTTTCTTTTGGAAATGGATCTTTTCCTTGGTTCTGACTCAGTAGAGCTTGGTCCTGCCAAGTCATACAGACGCTGTGGGCTTCCAAGTATCTTCAGGAAAAAGGAGAAAAAGAACAGAAAAGTGAGTATCATGAAAATCAAAACCTGAATTACACCAAGTTTTAAAATCATGAGAGCATATAAACAATGTGCGTTTCTTTAGTGAAGGACATAAATCAGGAGAAATGATTTCTAGGTTGAGGAGCTTTTCTTGAAAATGCTTAGAATCAGAAGACTCTCTGACTTGGGATTTTATTTTTATTTTTTAATCGTATATCTGCAATGAGGTATTTTCAGGGTGATTCCTGTGGTTGTCATGTCACGTTTGAATGAGAGCTTATCCATGGTCTTGGGCATTTAGACTCTTAGTTCCAAATGGTGGCACTGTTTAGGTAGGTTTAGAAGGGGTGGTCTTGCTGGAGGAAGTATGTCACTGGGGGTGGGTGTTGCAAAAGTGATGTCTCATCCCCGGTACCCTGCCCCTTCCTGCCTGCAGTCTGAGCTGTGACCTTTCAGCTCTTCCTGACACTGTGACTTCTGTCTACTGCCCCAATCCCCTCCATGATGGACTCTTACCCTGTTAAGTCCGAATAACTTTTTCTTCTGTAAGTTTTCCTGGTCATGGTGTTTTATCACAGCAATCGAGCAGTAACTAATACAGGACCCAAGTTAAACAGCAAATTCATTTCACATACACCTTGTAGTCTTAGCCTGAAGGTAATGTTACACGATATTTTTAAAACTTCGGGGCATGAGGGCTTTGTAGCATGATATTTTCTACTTGTGGCATTATGGTAGTACTGAAGAAACTTCTGCACTTCAGACTAATGATGTTAACTGTACATTTTAATAAAGTGAACCCGAAGCTACAAGATACTAGGAAGCTACAAAATAAAATGCACTGTTATAACTATAGTCACCAGGCTGTACAATGGCTCTCTAGACCTTCTTTGCTCCAAGTCACTTAGCCTGCATCTCTCCACCTTCCATCACTGCATCCCCGGTGACCACCATTCTCTTTTCTGCATTCGGGATTTGTAGAATCTACATATAAATGGGATCAAGTGGTACTTCCTGTACCTAGCTTATTTCTCAGTCTAATTCATCCATGTTGTTGCCAAGGATACACTTTCCTTCTTTCTTAGAATAAATCATTATTCCATCAATACTATTTTGACTAGATTTAATTTATGTCCTCTGAGGCCCCAGTCACTGCATGCTGTGACAGTACATTGGAGATGACACTATTTGAAATGACTGTAAGTCAAGCAGCCCCTGGTAGGCGATGGGCCACCAATTTCCTGGTTGATGTGTTCTTCCAGTGATTTTCTTACAGTTCTTTGGTTCTGCAGTTCCTTCAGAGAGAGCTGCAGAGATGGGGATGATATGTTGAGACTCCTTATTCTTCTTTGGAAGTCATGCTTTTTTTTTTCCCTTTTTTTTCAAATAAATGCAGAAAATACAACTACAAGTAATAAGATATTCATTCTCTTTTGCAGGGATGGGGTCAATAAGGTGAGGTAATGTGGATAGTTCTACAGAAAGTTATTGGAGGAATATGGAGTTGCTACATCAATTCATGAAACTTTCCTTGGGTATCTGGCAGATCGACATGATTAACTCCCAGGAGGGCAGGTTCTGTTTGCAGGATGCTCCTCTTGGTACGCTTCTGACACTTCTGCACAGGTTCAAAGGCACTGAGTGTGGGGAGAAAGCTGAGGTCCAGAAACAACAAAAAGTGGTTATCTGGTTCTTTCTTTATGCTTAAGGAGTCTGTGGCCCATTCCCTGTTCATAAGTGCTGATATCAGTTTGAAATTGTCATATGTAATGTATCTACACCCAGCAGTTATAATTACAACACATAACCTGAAATTGTGATTTTACCTGAGAAACCTGGCCGAGCAGCATTTGGGAATGCTACAAGGGTTACATGAGCTGTAAGTTTTACAGATTTTTATTTCATTTGAGTGTGTGTGTGTGTGTGTGTGTGTGTGTGTGTGTGTGTGTGTGTGTGTGTTTCTGAGGATGTGTGGACATGTGAGTACAGGTGCTCATTGGATTCAGAATTGGGCAACAGATTCAGACCCAACTGGAGCTGGAGTCACAGGCAAGCGTGAGCTGCTTGACATGAGTGCTGGGAACCGATCTCTGACAGAGAAGTGTGGGCTCTTAAACAATGGAGCCATCCCTCCAGGCACAAGTTCCAGATCAAAGAGAATTACTCTGTTCTGCCCTTTCCACCGTGGGAAAATCCATGTCCTTTTTATGCATCACCAAGGCCACTGTCAACTACCAAAGTCTCTCTTCCCCTTTATTGAGCTCTCCACATTCAACTGTCACCAAAAGACTCAGAATTCATAATCTTGGAGCCTTCCAGAGCACGAATCCCATTGTCTGCTCTTCCAGCCAGGAGATACTGCTGGAAACAATTATTCGAAAGTTGTTTTAAAGTCTTTGGTGCCGGGCAGCGGTGGCGCACGCCTTTAATCTCAGCACTCGGGAGGCAGAGCCTGGCAGATCTCTGTGAGTTCGAGGCCAGGACAGGCACCAAAACTACACAGCGAAACTGTGTCTTGAAAAACAACAACAACAACAAAGTCTTTGATTGTTGTTACAACCCAGAGTCACCACCTTCCCTACAGGGGCGGGGACAGCCCGTCTACCACTTCCTCCCATTTGTTGAGCCTGGGTTATAAGGAGAGGTTCCCAGCTTACCATGACCTAGCTGCCTAGTGTGGCTTTTTCCCACACTACTTTCTGTTTTATCCTTTACTTTCTCTCCTTTTCGCCACTTCCACTTTATTCTGCTCCGTTTTTCCAACCCTCAGGGTTGGAGAATTGGGATGTTCATTCTTAGGTGTTCTACTTTCAATATGTAGTTGCGTCTCTAGCCAACTGTACGGGGTTGCCTTCTCACAAGTTTTCATATGTAACATTCTTGTAATCATTCCGTTCTAACCGATTTATATTTCCATATGCTGCACATCTTTACAGAAAATGTCATTTAGAGGTTACACTAAAGAATGGTTAATGAAGTTCTGTAGAATGTAGATCCCATTGCTATGACCCTCTATTTCCAGAGCGAGGTATATACGTAAGTATGAGCAGGAATATTACTCAGAAACAGTTGCATCTCCAGGAGACCTCTTCTCTTTGTTCCACCTTTTCTTGATGGGTGACTGCATCTCCGAGGGATGGGGATTTCGTTTTTCTTTGGTGTTCGGTAAGGAGCCTCATGCATGCTCAGATGTCCTGTAACACTAAGTTATACCAGTGTCCAAGGGATAGGGCTCTGAAACCTCATTTCTCTTGAAAGCCCACCTTGTCCTCCAATTCAACTTAGATAATGTATTTGAATGCCTAAATTTGTCAGGCACTTGTTGATTGCTCCAGAATCGGGAGGGGAAGGGGACAGAGGGAGTAAGCTTCTCAAAGACCTTCAACAAACACACCAAAAAAGGTAAAACCTTTTTATCTTCCTGTAGTATTGGAGACCAAACCTCAGAGCCTTGTACATGCTAGGCAAAGACTACTACTGAATTATAGTCCTAGAGACCCCCTCATCTCTCCCACCCCCCATTGCCCAGTGCCTTTTTTTTTTTTTGCTAACCAAGTACTGTATCACTGAACCATACCTCCAGCTTTTAAAATCTCAAGATGGGCATAAGAGCTACAGCATCTGTGGTTGGTGTCCTAGCTCTGACCACTATGGACCTCTAAAGTACCACCACAGGGTAGACCAAAGGAAGGAACTTTACTTTTT
The DNA here is from genome assembly GCF_049852395.1 of Peromyscus maniculatus bairdii. Taxonomy (NCBI): domain Eukaryota; kingdom Metazoa; phylum Chordata; class Mammalia; order Rodentia; family Cricetidae; genus Peromyscus; species Peromyscus maniculatus. The sequence goes on along the minus strand of NC_134867.1, from coordinate 41,145,105 downwards.
TACACCTATTATTGGGCAGGAGATAGAGCCAGAAAGAGAACATATGGTAAGAAACATAATGTCCTTTGTGTCTTTGACAAATAGGCACACTGTCTATATGGCACAGGGACACAAGGGAATAATACACAAAAAGGCAAGCAAACATCCTGGGTACTGAGCGTTTTGTGTGCAAAGCCCTGCAGGTTTTGGTATCTAGGTAACCAACTTTTCCAACTTGCCAGTTTTGTCTTATAAGCAGAGGCATTATTTTCAGAACAACCCGGCTGGAATTCATCTGCTTGGCTTCCCAGGGCAGCACTGGTCTCACCCACAACTTGGAGGCATCTCACCTAGTGTTGCCTCTGAACAGTGCCCTGGGGAAGCACCTTGGGTTAAATGTCAGAGGGAACCCATATCATTAAGATGAATCTCAGGTGTGCATCTATCAGAGTTTTAACACACACATAGCTAATCACCAAAGAGTTTGGAGCCAATGAATGTCTCTAACATTTTCTTTTCTTTTCTTTTTAACCACAACTCCCAAATAGATGCCCACCAACTTCAGAACTGTTTGTTACTGGATGTCATGTGGAAGTAATGATGCCCTAACAAGGGATGACAGTTTAGATGCTCCTACATGTAGGACCCTGCATAGAGATTCCCGCGGGCAACCCCAAGGCATTCGCCCACACCTCCCTACCTCTTTCATGATCTTGATGGCTTCCACACGGTGCTGGGGTGGGGGATACAGGAGCACACGGTGATAGAGGGACTGGAGCACGGGCTTCATGGAATCCACGGACCCCACTAAGCGGACGAGCTCAGCTGCAAGGTAGTAGATGGTGCGGGCCACAGGTCCGCTGAGGGTAGGCGCAGTGCAAGAGCAGCCTGAGCCTCGGCCGTGGTCAGACACACCAGGAGAGGCAGAGTCCGACTCCATGTTGGTGCTGGTGCCGGTGCTGTGAGCAGAGGTGATGGTTTTGTCATGAATGGGGTTCCCCAGGATCACAACGAGAGCAGGGCAGAGGCTTTTCCTGGGAAGAGGCAGGAGGATAAATAAGCCTTACTGAAAGCCGAGTGATAAAGTGTGAACACCACCAGGAAGACAAATAGTTGCCATAGAAATATCCAGGAAGAGCACGGGTCCCTACTCTTCCCTTCTTTTGCCTATGATATACATCCAGTATACCCAGTCTTCCTCCCTTCTCATGTTAGTGTTAGCTAGATAAAGCGTCAAGAGAAGCATTCAAGGACCAGCTGTGTGTGTGTGTGTGTGTGTGTGTGTGTGTGTGTGTGTGAACAGATACAGCTCAGAATGCTAAAAGACTTCCTCATCAAGTTTCATTTTACTATGGATAACTGAATCGTTTCTCATTTAAGGTGTTAGTTTCAAATCCCATACTGACACCCATCACTCAGCTTCCTCCCTGTCAGTAAAATGGGGTCTAGGGCCTACTGATTGGCTGCCTGCGGGGCCTTCACTTCCTGAAATCTCTGGACATGAGTAGGCAATTAGCACTCTTGTGGAGCTAGAGATAAGTTCAGGGTTAGAATTTCTTACTCCATGTATATTCCTGATATATTTATATGCTTTTTAGAGCAAACTGGGAACCCAGAAGTCAGTTGGTCTGGTCTCTTATGATCTCATTGATGTAAATGGCCTAAGAGGGCTGCTGGAAGCACATTTGTTATATTAACCACTAGTTTCTCTTTGGAATTGGGGCTGATGTACATAAATAAAGCCATTCTCCTACCTGGAGGACACACGCACATAGATGAAACTATCTCTAGGTCATGGGTACTATGGAATGGGACCGAGACACAGCTACAGCAGTCCTTGGCTGGCATGGGGGCATCAGGAGTTTAATGCTCTCACCAGATGAGGTCAGTGAAGCCCCGGTGCAGGTACATGGAGGAGGAGGAGCTGCTGAGCACGGAGAGGATGCATTCCAGGTACAGAAGCTGCAGCTGCTGGCTGTCACTGTGGAAGCACAAAGACGACCACACATAAAGGCGGGGAAAAAAGAGAGAGGTGGCATTGGGGCCGAACCCGGACAAACTTCAGGCATCACCCGAGGGGATGCGCGGTCGGTCGGGGTCGTAGGTAGAGCTCTGTCCCTCGCACTGAAGTCCTAACCCCCAGGGGCTGAGCAGGTGGTCTTCTCTGGAGCAAAGTTAAAGGGGCTGCATCTGCGTGGGCCCTACTCCAACATAGCAGGTGTCCCCAGAAAAAAAAAAGCCTGTGGACACTGAGGCACGCATAGAGGGGAGGCTGGAGGAAGAGACGTAGGGAGACGGCTCTCCACAAGGCAAGTGGGGAGGTGGAGGTGGAGGTGTGGACTAGTCCTCTCATCGTGCTCAGGAGGAACTACCCTGATCTCGACATGTCAGCCTCCAGAACAGTTAGGCTAACAGCTCCCCCGTGCAAGGCACCCAGCCTTTGGTTCCCCGTTACGGCAGCCCTAACAAGGTGAGAGCGTTAGGCTGATTTGGGGAAATGAGTAAGCTTTGGAGAAAGGTTTCTGAGTTTTTGTTAAAGAACTGAGCGTGAAACAGAATGACCATATTTTATGCCCCTCACACACAGCTTGTCGTATCTGCATCTTATATCATCAGAGCACATTTTCTGCAGTCAGCGTACAAACGGTGACATGTTAGCCAAACCCCTGTATATGCCAGAAAAGCTAATTATCACTGATGCCTTCATTTTCTAAGAAACCATTTATACCATCTTTTTCTTTTCCTGTCTCTCTTGAACCATAGCTTTCTTTTTTTCTTGGTACTGGGGCTTAAAGCCAGGGCCTCACACATGCTAGGCAAGTACTTTAATACTGACATGACCCCTCCAGACTGCCATATTATCTCATTAGCTAACACTTAGCTGATTCATCATCCACATTTCTTCTTTATTTATTAAGGAAACATGTTTAAAAATTTTTAATTTATGCTCGGGGCTATTTTGTTTGCATGCATGTCTGTGTACTATGTGTGTACTTGGTGCTCTTGGAGGCTAGAGGATGATGGTGTTGGATCCCCCTGGAACTGGAGTTACAGACAGTTGTTAGCCACCATGTGGGTGCTGGGAACTAAACCCAGATGCTCTGGATGAGCATTCAGAGCTCCTAACTGTTAAGCCATCTCTCCAGCCCTCAAAGATATATATTGAGGCGTAGTCATCATTAGGGACTGTCTTGATAAGCTAGTAAAGAAACAGACATATTCTTATGTTCCCAGCTTATGTTTCCTCTCAGTGTCACCAAAGGGTGTTAAAATTCTAGTATGTCACGAGACTCATAGGGAGGATAAAACTTAATTTCAAAGACACATTTAATTGAGGTTCAAATCTTCTAAAGAGGAGCAATGCAAGAATCTCTTATGGAGTGGACTGTCCATAAAAGGAGAAATCTGCCAATAATAGTAATATTTGGTTGCTCCTGTTTTTTTTTTTTTCTACTTCAAAATAAATGCCAGCAAAGAAGGCTAGTGTTCTCAACAGTTAGATGGTTCCCTACAGCAGGAGGGGGAAAGGAAGGGCCAGGCTGTAAGAGCAAACTGGAAGTCTTAGAAGCTAGGAAGAGGGAAAAGGAATCTGCCCATCTGTCCTAGAGGCCAGAAGTCCACACTCCCACCAAACTCACAAAGATGGTGTCACTGTAAGACAAGCAGAGTGAGACAGGTTGGGGATGGTTCTATGATAATACCCAAACCGACTTCAGACTCTAAAGCTGGCTGGAGGCCAGACCCTGTGAATTTAAAAGTGTCATTATATTTTAAAGGGGCTATGAAGCCAACTTTTAAAAAAGCCTGTCAGGAAACACACTATATGGCCTTTTACAGAAAAAGTTCATCAACCCACAGTCTAAAAGATCTTTGTCTCGCACACTACAAGGTTAATGTCAACACATTGAAAAGAGAAAGATGCTTCCATCTGTACATACACTCTGAGGATGAGAGAGAGGGGCACAAAGGATGAGTTGCCACAGAAGTTATTACCATTTGACAGAAGGACAATAATGATTACAATTTGATTAGAAGAATCAGAAGGACAAGAAATATTAACCCTTTGCAGGCCAGGTAAAGACTTCACATTTTCGCCGGGCAGTGGCGGTGCACACCTTTAATCCCAGCACTCAGGATGCAGAGCCAGGTGGATCTCTGTGAGTTCGAGGCCAGCCTGGGCTACAGAGTGAGTTCCAGGAAAGGCGCAAAGCTACACAGAGAAACCCTGTCTCGAAAAACCAAAGGGAAAAAAAAAAAAAAGACTTCACATTTCTAGCTCCTCCCCCCTACATGTTTCCTCAGCCTTTCACTGCTCTGAAACTAGCACTCTCTTCACTGTGGGACGAGATAGAGAGGCACATAGCTCAGGCACTGCTGTCAAGTGCTATAAATGACTCACTCGATGTAGGTTTCTATGGTACTGCATAGGAGAAGCCCCCTTCAGAAAGGCCCAGGAGGAATGTGATAGGAAACCCTGCCTTTGTATAGCCCCGAAGTTCAAGCAGGTATCCGGGGCATTGTGGAGTTGTGTAAGAGCATGCACACAGATGCAGGGCAGAGAGTGGGGGAAGCGATTTGGCCTGGGAGGTTTTCATCATGTGAGGATCATGTTTGCAAGAGCTGGGCTAGAAGCCAGGCGCAGTGGGGCATGTCTGTAATCCCAGCACTTGCAGAGTTGAGGTAGGAGGTCAAGGTCATTTGTAGCTGTATATAAGGATCGGGGGCCAGTCTGGGCTACATGAAATTTGTTTTTAAAAAAATAAAGGAATGGGAATTAGAGAGATGGAGACACCAGAAAAGGATGAGCCCTATACACTATGCTAAGGTGTCTGGAGTTCTGCCCATGCAAAAATTTTGCTTACATAGACTGGAGAGGGTTGAACAGCAGTCATACTGCCAATTACCAGCTTCATTGAAAACTCAATTCTGAAAGGATCACTGTGTCTCGGGTTAATTTTTCTGATGATGAACGGGGGTCATTTTTAAGATTCAATGTTCCAATGCAAAAATATCTTTCACAAACTGTTTGTCTAGGATTGTAAAACTAAAGATAGAAAGTAAAGGTTCTCAATTTCTGAAGCCATCAGGAATGAGTCTGGGAGGGAGATGATGAGCAGTCGGGGTTATTGTGAAAGTTTGCAAAGGCTGCTGAGGAACGCTGCAGGCCCCAGACATCAACCTCACTGACAGGAACGTATAGCCAAGGAAAACTAGCCCTGGAGTCTCCTTGGAGATAGTACAACAGCCTAAATGTGGGCTGCGGCAGTCTGGAAAGCAGGTATTTATGGTCTTGCATGGGTCATGCTAGGAAAAGGAGCCACCGAAAATCTCAGCATCTTCCACGCATGCTCCTCGCTTAGAGACCTTTGACCGTGAGCACAGTGTGCTAGCCTTTCGGACTTGTGTACTTACTGACAGGCAAACACTTGAATGTATGGAGTGGGGAGGAGCCTAGAACCTAGCTAACTATTCCAAAATACATGGGGGTGTCGGTGGGGGCGGGGGGGGGGGGGGGAGACTGCGTCCTTAGGAGGGCTGGGAGCTACTCCGCTTGGTCTTTTGTTAGAGCATTTCATAATTGGCAGATTATCGGCTGGTTGTCTCATTGCCTGCTCATCGCTCAGGTCTTCCTAGGTACACAGCCAAGCAGAACAATTCTCTGCAGTGGACAGCTTGGCCATACAGCGGAGCGGCTGCCGAGCCAGGGAGGTTACCTCCTGGGAAGATAATCAGCAGTACTTTCAGCATGTCACAGGAGTTGTCAGTGTTGGGTTTTTTTTTTTTTTCAAGACAGGGTTTCTCTGCGTAGCTTTGCGCCTTTCCTGGAGCTCACTTGGTAGCCCAGGCTGGCCTCGAACTCACAGAGATCCACCTGGCTCTGCCTCCCGAGTGCTGGGATTAAAGGCGTGCGCCACCACTGCCTGGCCAGTGTTGGGTTTTAAATGTTTTTTTTTTTTTTTCCTCCTCCAAATGTTTGCTCCCCTTTGGTCCAGATTTGAACTTAATTAGAAAAACAAGAGAAGAAAGTGAGCAATTATGTAAGAGCTGGAGTAGAATTAGCACAGCTGATATGGACACTCTGGCTGGCTTTATGGAGTCCAAGCCTTCTTTGGTACAGGCAGATTCCTGTCTGACGTTCTTTGGAGTGGGAGATTGGGAAAGAGTGGCAGATGACAGACAGAGAAGGAATCTCGTGCCACTCTAAGCCCAATTATTCTCTGAAAAACTCTTGAGCTGAGAGAGAGCATGCAGCTCAGCTTGTCTAATGTAGAACGCTATTAATAGCACATCTCCAAGGCCTGTGGGTGAGATATACTGAGTACCTCAATGTATTTCAGAGTTCTCCGGAGAGACGGAGTGTATCACACACACATGTCTCTATGAGACTAAGCCCTGGGAGGTCCCTGGGGTCCCATTTTGAAAATGATCATTGGGACAAAGACTGCCCATTGGAATTTCAGAGAAAAAAAAATGAGCTACTTAAAAGACAGATGAAACATCAGATTTAGCTAATAGAAAAGAAGGAATTGAGGAAGTGGAGTCAGAAGAGGGCACACAAACATGAACATTTAAGAAGAAAGGGATGGATACTACAGTGCCAACAGAGTAGTATGGGGTGCCTCCACTACTCTAAGCATGCAGCACCCCAGCTTCTTTAGCAAGCCCACCCCTTCCCCTTAGGGTACAGAGACCGTAAGCAATCAAATTCCAGAGGCAGGATTGTGATCAGGGGCAGTGCAGCAAAAACCCATGACAGCACACCCTGTCAAAACCATGAGGCACAGTGCCAGCCTGCCTAACGCTGCCTAGGACTCAAGAGAAGAATGAGTTCTAGGCCATAGCAATTGCTTTCCCCGTTTAAAGCCTCTCCTCAGATCATGGAGTTAAGAAATGTCGTCAATGGCTGATGGGCACTTCTGCCCTTTGGTTTCGTAGGTTTGTGCCTGGCACTTTCTTAAAAACTAGAGACCAATTTTTGTCATTAAAAATGTCAATGTTCCCAACTCCATCAGAAAGTAGAATTAGTGCCAGCAATTCCCAGAGCAAACATACCAGTTTAGAACCAGAACATATCAAATATCTACTATACGGCAGTCACAGTGCAGCGTATAAGACTCCAGACATACTACTACTTCCTTAAAGCTATCAAAAATAAATGCCCGTTTATACACCAGGATTAAAACCTGGATGTCCTGGATAAGCCAGATTATATGATCCCCTTCCAGGTCTTTGTGGCTCACGTAGGAGCCACCAGCATACAAAGAATCATAAATTTAGGGCCAGGCATTTATAGGACCCAACTGAAGATTTTTTGTCTACCAATGAACAGTATACAGTTTACCTCTACCATTTATAGATTTCCAAGCTCATTTGGACATATCCTGATGGCTATATTTTAATTATAAATCACCGTGATTACAAACAGACATCTGTACAGTTAAAAAACTTGAGGTTTTATTTTTCCCTTATGAAGCTGTTAAAAAGTTTCACTTATTTCTTTCCAGTAATGACCACCATCGTTCTATGTCTTTCAAAGTTTTGGTGTCCTTTGCCGTCCTTGCTCAGTGCCAAGGCTTAGAGAGGGTGGGGATGGGGCAGATGCCTCTTTATAGTGGCAGCTCCCTCACTGCTACCAGCCAGATGAGCCTTTCTGATGAACATCAATATTGCCATCGGATGTTAAGAACAGACAAGACCTCTGCATGACTGTGATCAAGCAAGCTTGAGGCACGTGGACAACCGCTCTTGAACTATGGTTAAGGGAAGAACAGAGAGTGTATCCGTGAAGGCGACCAAATCCCCTCCTGTGAGAGGCTCCTACTTCTTCTCTAGTGACAACCCAGCCACCAACTGTTTCTTTCACAGACTACATGGAAATTAAGACGCCCAATGCTAGAACTGACCGCACATCCTGACAAAACTCAATCCTTGAACATAACTCTTATTTTACTGTAAAATCACCCGACTCAAACTAAAATTATGGTCTTTCCTAGTCCACTGTTACTGGGTACTCTTTAGTTTCCCAGGGAGTGCATTCTCACTGTGACAAGTTAGTAAGTCTAATTTTGTTAGCCTGGGGTGTTCCTGGTGATCTTAGTGGCATCAGTTGACTTTTAAGGAAGTTTTCACATTTGTCCCTACAGTAACACTGAAATATTTTATATGACATACAATATTATTTTACCTGATATATAATATGTATATATAACATCAATTATTGTCTAGAAAGTACAGACTTGGCATGCTTGTACCCTCTACCAAAAGTCAAAAGCTAAAGACCAGAATAGAGAGTGTTAGAAAAAAGCCTCCAAAATTCAGCCTTGTCATTAACAGAGCACAAAAGTCCAGCCAGGTCCCATGAGAAAGGTCATTGGCAGTCAGTCACACAGCAGAGTCATGCCCAAGTCAGGACCTACTCTTTTTTTTTTTGAGACAGGGTTTCTCTGTGTAGCTTTGGTGCCTGTCCTGGAACTCACTTGGTAGCCCAGGCTGGCCTTGATCTCATAGAGACCCCTGCCTCTGCCTCCGGAGTGTTGGGACTAAAGGCGTGTGCCACCACGGTCCGGCAGTCAGGATCTACTCTTACAGCCTCCAGCTCTGACTCCCCCACTCTCTACTCAGCTTTGGGCTCAAGGGACTCACTTTTCTTTCTAAGTATTGTTCCCCCACCCCCTTTCACTTCAGGCAATGATACACTTTCGGAATGGCCTTTAATAACCTGGGATGGACAGAGATCTCTGACTATATTTCTCAGGAATGACAGGGAACTATCAGTAGGAGGGAACTACTGAACAGATGGATATTCTGTAGCTTCAATGATGCTGTAGATAGAAGTTGTCTCAAAATGAACAACTGTTGGATATGAGCCAGGATGGAAGGGGACTTACTTTATGGAGGCTTGTAGCTTCTCACACAGGACAGCCAGGACAGAGACAACATCATCACAAAGGGCCTCTACTGTTAAGCCTTCAAAACGGAGGAGGTGCAAGAATTAGACACTGGTGGGCATCGGAAGCTCCCTCAATGCCCTTCCCATCCCGCGCTTTCGATGGGTTTTGATGATTTTCAGATATGAGGCCTCTTTTAGGGTACCAGAACAATCATAGGAAAGAGGAGAATGGAACAGAGCCACTCCTTTTTAATGTAAAACAAACAAAAGACAACCCAGGGAGAAAATAAAAGATTCTTTCTCATTATAAGTAAATTTCTTCTACAGTCAATGCAAAGCTGTGTGGGTGAATTAAAAAACAAACCATAATTCTAAAACAATAACATTACGTGCCACTCAGGTTTCTATAGAACTCCCTGCTCAGTTTTCATTTAAGCAATTAAACCTGCATCAAAACAAGACAGACAGACAAGAAGGGGGGGGGGGAGGGAGAACAGACAGCCTCCAAATGGGAGGGGTGTAAAGTGCTAATCTCCCTCACACAGTTGGCACCGGGGACTGGAGGAACAGAAGGAAAACAGCAGCTGGTCAGATAATACTAAGCAAGGCGAAGCCAGGCAGAGCTTGGACCATCTTTACATCCTCAGTTCCGGGCACCAAGCAGGTATTCTTACACCCCAACCATTTAAAAAGGTCTAGTAAAAACTAAACCCAATACCTTGACTCCCGAAGTCCTGTGGGGCATCTGGGTTTTCAATTATCTAGTGAGGGAAACACAGAGAGACCATTAGGAGATTCAGACAAGAAAAGTCCTGATTCTTAGACAATGCAAAGTTCTAGGACACCAAATGGCGTCCTAAGGACTCTGGGTTCGGATGTCATACCCAAGCATGCTGGAAGCATTTCACTGCTCATGACCTTGAACAGAAAGACTGTGAGTGTGTCAGTTCTAAAATAAACTATTCAAGAGTTCAAACACTTCTTGGAATTTTAAGCCCCGTGGTATACTTTCATTGCTGGGCTAGAACTTGGGCAATGTCTACCTGAAGAGGTGAGTTCATCTTTGTACAGACAATAACTCATCTCAAGGTGACGGGACACACTATTCTTGGTCCTAACAGATCTAGACACGGCCATAAGAAGAATCATCCTTGCTCTACTTGGGGATACAGGTTCAAAGATGAACAGAGCTCAAAGCGCCACCTTCCTGTTTGATGGGGGAGCAGATTAACCTGTGACTGTCAAACAGCCTGGCTTGGTGGTCTCTAGGTAGATCCAGAACTGTTAGAGCAGAGATACCACCTAGGAAAAACAGAAAGTGAAAGGCTTACAGGTAAGATGGCTCATGTTCTCATGGCAAGCATAACTCAGTGACCACAGAGCTGAGAATGGGAAGGAGGTGACTCGGTCTCCCTACCTCTTTCCACAGCAGGATTTGTTTGATAAGAAGGGCATTTTCATGCCAATTAGCTATCTGACATGTAAATCATGCCACAGTGCTGCATTTTTAAGACTCACTACAGGCACATATGTGTACTGCTCTGTATTCAAAATCTGCAAATTCAGCTGCTTCCACAGCAGATTTTGTGAGATGTTACATTGGTGTCTCTAAGACATTTTCTAAGAGAATGCAACAGAAGCGCATTATCCGAAGAAGTATACGGACAGCCCAGCCACCAGATATTTATACGTGGCAATTTCACTTTGAAAGATCAGCAGCTTATAAGTCAGCAATGGATTTGGTCATATAAGTAATTCAATAATAAAGCGAGATGATAACTCAGCATTCATAAGGATACAAAATCAGAGCTGATAACCTGGCCTGGGGGGAGGGGTGGGAGGCTGCGGACAATATGTGGAAGGTGGACTTTATGCTAATACCTTTGCATTCCACATTATTCATTGTCTTTCTGCCATATCCAGGTCTTCCTAATTCTGAGTTGGCCTAGGATGTCTTTCCAGGGAGGAGTCATGCTGCAGAATATACACATTCTTCCCAGGTGTCCCTGAGTGTGCCCCGGGAGGCTGCACAGCTTCCTTAGAGCAAACATTATCATTCTGATAGCCACTTCCCTTTAATCGCTTTTGAAAAAGCATCTCATTTTTAGGTGGAAAAACTGACAGTTCCCTCTGCTAGACATCACAAATGCTTCAAAGAACCATCCTGAGAATTTCGTTTAGGTAAGAATGAAAAGAGAATTTCATTTAGACAGGCAATCCTTCTCCAAAGGACTGCCTGAATAATACAAAGGAAGCCCATGGGGAACAGCAATTTGCCACGTGATTTTGGGTCTTGCCTTTGATTGGGGTGAGTCTAGAAGGTCAGCGATGAGCAGGACCAGCAGGCTGACTGGTCACATAAAACACAGGATAGGGACATATAGCGTCTGCACTGTACAACCAGACCTCCTCAGCTGTCCCTGCTACCATTCTGAGGGAGACCTAACCACTAGGAGGCTGAGGCACGTGACTTATCACCTAACATAGTTATGTACCATTTAATGATAGGGACATGCTCTGAGAATGTCACTGCTAAATGATTTTTGTCATTGTGTGACATCAATTATATGCATAAAACCCAAAATGATTTAGCCTACTATACTGCTGGGCTAGATAGCATGTTCCATCACAGGTACAGTTGATCTTTGCCCCAAACATTATTATGACTGTCCTCTAGTTACAGTTCCAAAAATAAGATTAAATGAACATAATTGGGAGTACTTTAAGTTATTGCATTTAAATGTTTTATTTAAGAATCTTAGGTATTACTAATAGTAGACTATTCAATTGTGTTACGAGTTAGGAAGGACAAAATATGACATTATTTTAGAAATTTTAGCATCTGGAATTCCTTTTTTCCTAATATGTTTTCCATTTATAGATTCTTTTGAGCCAACATTCCTATACCCATCATATCCAAAATCACAGGATAAATGAGATCACTTCCAACAAGGGGTTATCTAAAGTAACTGATATCTTAGTTTATTAGAAATTTGGGCTTTGGGTATAGCAAATACAAAAGCCAAAAATAAAATCAATATTTGTTTTTCCAAATTATTGCTCCTTGTCTGCACTGGCGGCCAGAGCACATGTGGATGGAAAATGTGGCCTGGGAGTCAGAGACCAGGGCTTAACTTTGCTTCCTTCAAGGATAGCTCATTAACTTTATAGCTCAATTATCTCTCTCCAGGCTTTCGCATCTCATCTGTAAAATAAGGAATGCAGAAAGTTGACTTGACTATCTGTAGGGTTCCCATCAAGTCCATAGTTTCCTCAAAAATTAGAAAACAATTGAAGTAAAAAAAAAAAAAGGAGAAATATTTGAAATTGAACAGCTGAAAACCCATCTCTGTCTGTGGATATCTCCAACCCCAACTGAGATTGTCTACCCCGAACAATAATGAGCTTCATCACATTGGGTTTTATGGGAATTTTAATGAGTTATCATTACAGAGGCCGATTTTAAAGTCGGAGCAAAGCATTAGTTTTGAAGCTGTGTCTCTTATTGACATCCCTAGAAGAAAACACACACCAAAAGGTGACTTTCCATCCCCTGGAGGCTCGTGTTAGACAATCTGTGCAGGTTTTGAGCAGAAAGCTCTAGTGGCCTTTGAGGTCACCAGATACTTAGCTTTATACTGCTGGCCCCGGCAGGTGGGGGGACATCCTGCTGTCACTTTAGTTAATCCAGGAAATTGCATCCAAGCTCATAGCATGCAGTCAACTGCTACTTCCCTGCCCCGCTTCATTTTACAAGTTAACTGCCATAATATGCTTTAAAGTTTTAAAAATTGTTTCATGTGTATGGGTGTTTTGCCTGCCTGTCTATCTGTGCACCACATGTGTGCCTGGTGACCGAGGAGGCCAGAAGAAGCCACTGATTGGATCCCTTGGAACTGGAGTTGCAGACAGTTGTGAGCTGCCATGTGAGTGTTCAGAATCGAACCCGGGTCCTCTAGAAGAGCAGCCAGTGTTCCTAACCGCTGGGCCATCTCTCCAGTCACCTATATAATATTTTTCACAAAAATATTTAATGGGAAAAGTTCTTAAAAACTGATTTTAAGGAAAAAAAAAGTAAAAACTTAAAACAGTGATCAAAATTTTATTGTAGTTTATTACACAAAACCGTGAGGAAGAGCACTTCATATTTTGGGGGCAAAATGGGCAAATTTCTATATAGCTAAATTTATATAAATAAACGTCCCAGTAAAAAGTACTGCCCAGTGTTTTCAGTGGACAGTAGCCATGGTGGTACAGGCCCAGGCCTGGGACATATAACACGCCGTAACATACATGGTGTCATCACCCAACCCGCGCCAGACATGCGACGCGATGAGCTCACCGTGTTCTCCTGCCTCTGCCGTAACTGCAAAGTCAAGTCGCTCAACATCTGACTGAGAGTGGCGCGCACAGCCGTGTTGATGCTGCGCTGGTGACAGCTGCAGGTGTAGGTCTCGATGCACACCTGGGGAGGAGACGGGAGTCATGCATGCATGCAACGCACGCACGCACGCACGCACGCACGCACGCACGCACGCACGCACGCCCGACAGACAACCCATTATCCCAGACAGTCCTCGGCCCTCCGCAGGGAGAATGCCAGCTTGTTAAAGAACAAGCTCTCGCTTTCTCGTACCTGAGGCTGGCCTTGAACTCAGGGTCCTCTTGCTCTGGCCTCCAAATCCTTCTGAAAGGGCAAGTCAGCTTGACTCTAAACTATTTACTAATAAAAAATAACTAGCCATATTAAAGACCTCTGGACATTTGTTTTTAAGCATTCACAGAACCCTTTCCCTGACGGTCACCACTCTCATAATCTCGTGTTTCTGAGTTTCACAGGGGAATACATATCTGTGTGGGGGGTTTTGTGACCCCAACAATTCTAGGAGAAGCTCAAATGGCCGGAGAAAGCACCGTTTATTTCACAAGAGCGCTGGACGTGGGAAATCTCGGAGGTGTAATGGGTTTGAGTGTGTGTGAACTGTTGTTGTGTTCTCCGAACAATCACAAAGGCAGAAGGACTTGTGGGAAGAGGTGCCTCCTGGCCACTGAGCGGCCCCTGACTCAGGGGTACTGTGTTCCAACTCAGAAGATTGAGAGCGAAGCCACAGGCTTGGGCTTCCCTACATGCAGGGAGTCCTATCATGGAGTGTGTCCTCTGAGGAAACGCTGCAAACCCTGATCACAGAGTTCTTTCACAAACAGTGCCTTCTCCTGAGATGGGGGCTCCATAGCAGGGGTGATCCTGCACCCATGACGCCGATACTCAGTTGCTGCGGGATGTCTTTCTGTATGCTGTGAATATGTGTTGCTCTGATTGGTTGATATATAAAGCTGCATTGGCCTATGGCAGGGCAGGATGGAGCCAGGCAGGAAAATCCACGAGAGATCATGAAGAAAGGAGAGTAAAGGAAGGCGCCAAACTGCTGTCCAAGGAGCAACATGTAATGGATGCAGTTAAAGCCACAGAACACGTGGGGATACATAGATGAATAGTTATGAGTTAAGTTGTAAGGGCTAGCTAGCAAGAAGCTTGAGCCAATAGGCCATAGAATTTGCAATTAATATTAAACTTTGGAGTTATTATTTTGTAAGCGGCTGCAGGACCACAGGGCCAAGTGGGACAGGAGAAACTTTCAGCTTCACTCAGTCTCATAAGCCACACTGCCAACTGAGAGCCAGAGAACCACCTGCCCTACTGTGAGGGAAAGGTACACAGTGTCACTGTTCTGCCTGTTTCCTGTCCCCTGTTCTGCTGAGTGAACAGGCCAGTCGACGCCTCCTTGGATCTGTGATTCTGAATCTCTAGTTAAAACTAAACAGAATTGTTGGTGGCTAGTTATGGGGAAATCCCAGATTTGGGGTGGGGGTGGGGGATCTCTTACTTGATAACTCTGAATGTCATGTCATGGCTTTTGAAGGTTCATGGCCTCGAATTCTTGAAGCTCTAAGGATGGGCCTAGCAATGAAAGCCTGCTTAAAATTTGCCTACTTTTTTTCTCTCCATAAGGCCATGTGTCCTTCAACAAAGAGGTAAACAGAAAGACAAAAGAATTGAATAAACTGAAATTATTCTTCTAGGAACAGCTCCTCATGGGTGCTAATAAAAACAGAGGTTTACCCTCAAATGGAAAATTTAACTTGATGACTGATATCTGCGATAAAAGAGAGAGAATATTAATCCTTGTTGTTGCTACTGCTCAAGGTATGAGAAGTTTCTTGGCATGTCTCACTATAATAGTCTTTTTGTAAAATTAACCAAAAGCTAATGTTTTCTTTTTATTATTATTTTTCAGTGTTGGGTTGGAATCCTGGCCTTGTATATCCTGGGATTTCATTTACCCACAACCCTTAACTCTACAAAATAAATATTTTTAAAGTTTAATTCGTACCTTACATACTATTTAATATTTCCCAAAGGACATTTGAAACTTAATACTGGATTTGGGTATTGGTCTAGATGGGTTCTTCTATAGTTAAAAAAATAGGAATAGGTTACAAAATATTTTTTTTGTACAACTATTTAGGACACGTGAATCTTAATTTTTTTTTTCTGAAATAGGTCTCATTATGTAGCCTTGCCTGGCCAAGAACTAACTACATAGACCAGGCTGGCCTGAACTCAAAGAGCTCTGCCTTGGCTCCTGAGTGCTGGTGTTAAGGGTATGTGCTCATTTTCTCAAGTAATTATAGATTATAATAGATTTCGAGACACAGTAATTTATATGTGCTTTAGGGTGATGTTTTACTCTCCAGAGCTTATTCTTTGGGATATGATAAAATAACTTGAAAACTCTGAAATTACTTTTAAATGAGTGCAGCACTACACTTTGATGAAACCAATTTCTTTGTGGTCTATAATCAGGCATGCAAATGCCATTGATCTCATAATTTAAGGGTTTCCTTACACGTTTTTCAGGAAATCTTTGTAACTTTTGATGTTTAAAATAAGTTTTCACATATATTCAAAGAGGACTCTTAATCCAGAAAAGCACTACATTCGAAAGAGTAGCCATTTTGAAAGCTCAACCATAGACTTAACATAAATTCTCCTGGACTCCAAGCCATACACACTAGCCCAACTCCTTTAAGACATGATATCAGTCCCTTGAAACCTGTGAAAGAAAGCATCCATAGAAAATCAAACTTTATATAGCACAATGTTCTAATAAATAGAGAACTTTGCAAATACCAAATGTATTTTTTCTTAGTGTAAATGTCACACTGTTCTTAGTTGTTAATATTAAGAGAATAACATGGACCAGGACTTACCACAAGAGGTTTTTTTATTAAAGGAAATGATGAATGCATTTACTCAGTCAAGAAGAAACTGTTACTTTAAGAAGCTTATTCTGTCAAATTTGAGAATGTAATGCTGAATATGACAAAGAGATACACTATTAAATACAAACAGTATCACTTCTTTCTGGCATCTCTTTTTAAGTGTTTAGAACAAAATGCTTCATCAGCTACTCTGAGAGGGTAATTGGTGGTGGTGGTGGCTGGATATGCCCACAATGCATTGTATTTATGTATGAAATGGCAAAAATAAAATAAAATAAAATTCTTTATCATTTTTTATTTTTTATTTTTTGAGACAGGGTTTCTCTGTGTAAAAGCCCTGGCTGTCCTGGAACTGACTCTGTAGACCAGGCTAGCCTCCAACTCACAGAAATCCACCTGCCTCTGCCTCCCGAGTACTGGGATGAAAGGCGTGCGCCACCACCGCCTGGCAAAAACTAGTTTCTTAAGCTTTCTGTAGTGGTAAGTTGTTAAACTAGTTAGTTAACGGAAATAGGGTTTATATTTTTAAATTTGAACACTGTATTCAACACCAGAGATTTTTAAAAAATGCATGAAAGCTCTACTTCTTTTGCTGCAAGGGCAATACTAAAACAAGCACATTTGGAAAAAGGAGCCAAGAGAATGCCACACCCCAAGGCAGGCTGAGTTTCTGCAGCAGAGCTGCGGCTTCCTCTTTTCCTTCTCCCAGAATCATTCTACCCATCCTGCTCTTTGCATCTGTCATGTAGATCTTGAAAAGCCTCAAGCCTGTACCCTGGCCAGAAGTGCGAAAGGCCAATTGAAATAGCGTGTGAAAAAAACCCACAGGCCCCTGATCACCAGGGAATGCACGGAGACACAGATCAGTGAAAAAAAAGCCACAATGCACATTTTGATAATGTCCTGCGTGTGTGGACATCTAGCTTATGTCATGCTAGACATGTCATTATAGCATGGACGGTTCATGAAAACAAAAACAAAAAATCTCCCAAAGGAGAAAAAGAACCAGAAAATGCGAGTCTGCAGGTAAGCACAAAAAACAGACCTTTACAACACTGGCTAAGGGTGACAAATGGCAGTCCCAGGCAAAACTCACTCACCATGAAGTAGCACCGAGGTACATAGTACTCAGTATATTTTGGCCCAGATACGTACAAATTTAAAAGGAGATGCTTCAAAAGAAATTTACCTAGCTTTGTAAAGTACACATAACTTTCACTTTGCTGAACATGCACACAGCTTTCTTTTTCCTGTCTGAAGAGAATTAATGGCATTGCTGCACAAAAAAAGTGTGTGTGTGATACTGAATCATTAGTTCTATGGAGAGAAGAGCTCATATATCTCCAGTTGAAAAAATAAATGGTACAAATGAAAACTAAGTCAGAGTGAGGAAGTAGGATCAGAGATTAAACTATTAGGAAGCAATGTCTTCTACATAGAGAAGACAGTAAAGGCTTGTTAATCACAAGAGAACTGGATAAGCTTTGTTTATCACTGTGAGTCTAAACTGTATGAGGGATCATGGTGATGGATCAGTCACCAGGCCATTTCTTATTGTTTCTGAAAGAGGTCTCCTTCCTAACAGGTACCTGTAATGGTGGGTATATCAAAAGAGGAACCTCATCAAATTGGTTCTCTCTCTCTCTCTCTCTCTCTCTCTCTCTCTCTCTCTCTCTCTCTCTCTCTCTCTCTCTCACACACACACACACACACACACACACACACACACACACACAGAGAGAGAGAGAGAGAGAGAGAGAGAGAGAGAGAGAGAGAGAGAGAGAGAGAGAGAGACAGAATTTCAGTCGAACTGTTCCTAGAAAGAAAGTGTATATGTGTATATTTTAATTTGGGCAATAATGCCAGATAGAGAAGTTTGCTGTACTTTCTTTTAGATCTCAGCTTTAAGGAAAAGTCTTCATAATCCTGGCATACATGGAAAACTACCTTTCTTTTTCCTCCCTCATGATTGTTTTGTTTTGTTTTGGGCTTACACTGGCACAGTATAGTGACCTAAGACACCCTACCTCATCCATTCCCACACCACTCCAATTAGAACCTTCTGCCGAGTCTAGTTTTCCTGAGACCTAGCCTTTTCCCTATGAACTGGCCCAATTGAGGTCTTCTCATTATTCTCTGTGTCTTCTGACTACACATAATTCCACTCAGGACTATCCAATCAGAGAGAAACAGAGATGTGAAAATCCCTTGCAGTAAAAGATCAGCTCTCTCCCAGTCCATCTAGCAGTAAGTCATACATGCACACATAAGCCGGAAGAGTCGAACCAGGACCAATACAGAGAGGGAGGCACAGGGAAGAAGGGAAAAGGAAAGAACTTCAGGGATGTAAAGTAACTCTTCAGAATATCTCCTCACTTCTGTGGTCTGAACTTGTTTGAGGTGGTAGGCCTGCATACTTCCAACAGCCATGGGCTCTAGGGTCACAAAAATTAAATGTGTCTCTATTTCACTTCATCTGTAAAAATGTATCTCAGTTATCTAATAAATGCCTCAGGAAAGGTCCATCATTTTCTAAACTGATGGTATGCAGTAAGCAATATAGCAGAGTGATTAACATTAGCACATGCTTGCAATATAAAAAGTCTAGGTTTTCTTGGGGGGGGCATTGTAGGGGTAAGGGGAGGTTATGGGGGGACTGGGAGATGAGCAGAATTAGGGTGTATCATGTGAAATTCCCAAAGAATCAATAAAGAAATTATGTTTTTAAAAAAAGAAAAAAAATAGCAAGCTGTAGAAACTGGGGTGTGAACATGAACTTTACTCAGTTTGTGGTTCTTTATAGTCAGGGTGAGTCGAGAGTATAGGACAATGAAGATGTGGAGCCATGCTCTTGGGACTTGATGATGGATGGATTTTATTAACCAGTGTTTTGGAAAAGACAGACGCTGGGTAGAAGGAGTAAAAAGGGGGAAATCCCTGGAAAGAAGAATGTTAGAAAACTAAGCCCAACAACAGTGGTTCTGAAACAGATTTTCCCTGAGACCAGCAAACTTGCTATAGGGAGGGAAAAAAAGACTAGAAGTTTCTAGGCATCGATAAGGTCAAACTATCAAACACATGTTTCTAGCCAAGGCTTTTGGCTCTTGAGAAATTCAGTAGAGCTATCTTCAGCAGGCTCGGTGGCAGTCCTCAGAGCTTTCCAATGGGACAGTGTCATTAACCATGTCCAAATCAGCCTCGGACTGCTTTTGGCTCTGTTTCATCCTCTTCTTTTGTGGAAGATCTTGACAATTTCTGTGCCCTTGGCCTTTCCCGATATTAAGGGAGCGGCTGTCTTTGGAAAACTCAATATGTCTCCTAACCTATGTATGATACTAAAATAAGCCCGTGGCTGAACCTTGACCCATCAGCACTGTGTGCCCATATGGAGGACTGTAATGACAGTCCATGAAACTGAATCGTAAATAATGGTTGCTTATTCTGTAATTGCCCCTTGAACAAATCTGGTCTTTTTTTTTTTTTTAATTCCTCTTGTAACACCGAAGGTACGCTTGTAAAGAACTTTTTCTGACTAGAGGTTAATTCAGCAAACTCGTGTTAGACACACAGACCAGGGTTGCTTCATATTTACATTTTGAAAGCTTAATGATCCCTTTCTGGTCTCAACAGTACCTCCAGGAAACTAGGGTTCATTTTTCATACTTAAGCACACATCTCATTTCCTGATCAACAGGTTTCAGGGTAAGCGACATCCTGAATGATCGCCAGTGTCTACCAGAGACACAAAGGGCAAAGAACAGCTGGATTCCTTCCCATCATTCCCAGAGGGCTTTTACGTGACTTAGGGGCTTGTTTTATTTTTTCCTAAGTTGCTTCCCTAACTATTTTAAAAAGACAATGGTGAGCACTGTGCACGTCGGGACTCGACCGACACTCACAGCATTTGTGTGGAATGTGGGTCTTGAGCCTAGCTGGAACCACCAGGCTATGAGATGGAGTAATTGTGATGCCGCATGAGGGAGGGAAGGAGGGAGGGAGGGAGGGAGGGAGGGAGGGAGGGAGGGAGGGAGGGAGGGAGGGAGGGAGGGAGGGAGAGACAGAGAGAGAGAGAGAGAGAGAGAGAGAGAGAGAGAGAGAGAGAGAGAGAGAGAGAGAGAGAGAGAGAGAAGCTTAGGAGATCCCCTGGGGTGGGGTGGGGGTGGCAAGATCCACACCAAACAGGGAAGCTCCTTCCTGAGCATGCTCATTTACCATTAGCTTATATACATGGAGACACATCAATGTCCCAAAGGGAACAATGCCCATCTCTACACATCCATGATAGAAAGCTGCTGCATGGTGTGCTGGGAGCCAGCGAACTTCTGCTTCCCTTCTGACAGCCAGGAATGTTTTCTACATCGTCTGGGGTGAAAGTGAAGCTATGAGGTAGAATTCCATGGTTTTAGAATACAGAAAAGTATTGCTGCTTCCTGGCCTGAACACGTAACCCCTGCTGGAACAAGCAAATACTGAAAACATTCTTTCCCAGGAATGGAAGGACAACTCTACCAGGCAGAGTGGCGCTCAGCTCTGAAAGGACAACGTTTCCAGAAGCTAAGGCACATGCCAGACATTCAAGGAGCCAGGTTTTCTGCTGGCCACAGTTTGGAATGTGCTGGAAGGCACCTGGGACTCTAGCAGAGCACAGATGGGAAAGAAGGACCTTTCCAGGGAGTTACAGAATGCAGTTCTCAGGGCTCGTGAGTCAGACAGAATCGGATCAATAAACAGTTTTATAAAGCTCGCACTTGGCTTCTTTAAACAGAAAATGCTTTGCAATTATTCTTCGGGGGGAAAAAAAAACAGACTGAGAAAGACTGTGCCTGGGTACAGCGGAGTGGGAGCCTGGTTCTGTTGCTCTCCTATGAAAAGCCTCAGGCCAACCAAACCCCAGCAGGCACAGTCCTAAGACCCACGGCATTAGCAGCAAGGATGGCTGGTCACCTCGCATGTTTCCCACAAAGCCATCCAGCAGAAACTCCCCCATGGTCTTCAGAGACGTGACTAGAGTCTCTCTGATGGTACTCAGGTCTAGTCAAGTATATCCCCCCTCCCCCCACCCCCCTTCCAGCCCCCATCAGCGGGAAAGCAGCTGCCAGCTGCTGGTACCAACGGTAATACTCACCTCTGCGATCTTCAGCACGGCACTCCCATTGAGGTCAAACGTTGGGGTGTAGGTGATGCACAGTAAAACCTAGACCCCATAAGAAGTGAAGGGAGAAGGGAGAGATAGGGTTAAAATGCAGAAATATGTTTGTGTGGTGGTTTGAGAAAAAAATGGCACCCATAGGTTTATATATTTGCATGCTTAGTCAGCAGTGGATGAACTGTTTGGAAGAATTAGTGAGTAAGTTCTGGTTGGAGGAGGTGGGTCACTGGGGCTGGGCTTTGAGGTTTCAAAAGCCCACACCAGCCCCTGGTACATTCTCTCCCTCTTCTCCTCTCCCACTCCCCTCCTCTCCTCTTCCTCTCCCTCTCCCACCCACCTCCTCTCTTCCTGCTGCCTGTGGATCAGGAGGAAGGCTCTTGGCTACAACATTGCCCACACCTTCTCCATCTTCTGTGCCTAGACTGAAAGGTCACTGTGATTGTCTAGTCTTACCCCTTCCCAAAGCCATGTGGCATCAGACATTCTTCTGTACTACTTTCTTCTCTCCTGTAACTGTCCCCAGGATGGTCTATGGCATCTTCTTACTTTCTGGTCTTGGATTCCCTTTCTTCCCTAAGATCTAGAGTGAAATGGTTGATGACATTCACAAAATCTTTAAGACTCATTAAATATTTTTTCTTTCTACTAACAGAGCTATTAGGGAACTGGCCAATAAGAGCCTCTGGTATTTAAAAGTCACTTTTATCTTTGTAGGTAGGAAATCAGACTCCCACCTCTCTGTGACTTCTGACTTTCCTTGCTGGAGAAAAACAGATAGGAACGTGCTGGGGCCTTCTGCCTTATCCCAAACCCAACAGCTGCACTCATCTGCAGTGTGACCTGTCAGGTTCCATTCATGAAAGAACATAGAAGTCCAAACATACATACATACATACATACATACATACATACACACACACACACACACACACACACACACACACACACACACACACACACACATACCTAATACAGGATATGTACTTAACCAGCTCACTGAAAACCAATTTCTTAGCCTTTCGGTCTGAGCTGCAGGCTAAGCCAACCCCAGGAGGTTGGCCTTTCCTTCAGAGAGAGCAAACTGTATAACTAAGGAAAGAATAGTTTGTTTGGGTTTTTTTTTGCTATGTTATGTCACCAGATTAGACAAGTTACTTATGGATTTTCTCCCCAGTTTTTCTATCCACACAGTGGCTTTATACCGAGTTGACTCCAGATAAAAATTGGTTCTATGTTGTGGGAGCCCGTTCTCAGGTTCCTCATGGCTTTACCCAGCAGGTCCACATAGAGGATGATCAGGACCACGGGCCTGAGTGCAGGTGTCTGAGATGGTGTGCAGTTGGCTGTGCTGGGGGAGGAGGTCTTTTGCTCCACCCCTTGGCATCTCTATAAAAACCCTGGACCAGAGACAGTCCGGGCCCGTTGGACTAGGTTCCAGGCCCTCTTGAGGTTATCCTTTATTTTCTATCTGTTTGTCTCCGCAGGATTCTCCACAATAAATCCTTCTATCTAATATTTCCTGCTGCTCACACTCAAGAAAACTCTGGGAAGCTGTGGGGTTGGTGGGTAAACGCCCCACACTATGTCACTGTGACCAGAAAGAAGGGAATGTGGGGGCCACTCTCCTTCGATCCCATGGGATGTGGGTCGTCTTTTGAAGCTGGGCTTGGTAGGCAAGAAAAGGTATGGACAACGGGGTCATCTCAAACTTGCTTGGAGGGAGTTCTAGCTTCTGGGCCTCCCCAACACACAAGCTTGGTGTGTTGCCTGAAGCCTCTGTCCCGGGCTTGTCCTACATGCCTCCTGCAAGGCTCCTTTCATGGACTTCCTCTAGGTCTCATCTTCCAGGCTGAAGCTTGAGGGACTTGAGTGTCACCACTTTGGAGATCCCATTCCCTCTGATACCCTCCTTCACATGGCCTCTGTCACACCTGAACCCACACCCATCTCGTCAGTTACCGGCTTATTTCTGTATTTACACTCTCCCCGTAGGCTTGACTGTTCATTGTGTACTCAAGACACACCCATCTGATGCCTTCTTTATTATTTTGCCATATGGCACAACCTCCTTTACTTCTCTTTTTATATACCATGTCTGGCAAGGGGAAGGAAAATTAAAAGGATGGGGGCTGGAGGTGGCAGTGATGGTTTTTGCTCTCTTGGTCCAGCTGGACTTGTGGGTTTGAGAATATTGGCAATAAAGACCAGCAACTGGTAACACTTTATGAGATGCTGAAGGCAAATATTTGTCTGAACTGGTTAACTATTAACACTACTTACAGGGCTGCCAATCAGTTTTTCTGCTTTCTAGCTCCCCACGTATTCATTTGAGGTGTCAAAAAGTAGATTTAGAAAGAATTTCAAATCTGACCCAGTTCGCAAGAGCAAGAGCTTCATTTAGGCAGCAGAGCTGGGAATTAGGCATCTATGGGGAGGCAGCAAGGACTATAAGTTGGCAGTATTCAATGAAGAAGTCTCCGGGGAGAGACATAGAAAACTCATTTCCGCACATGACAAGAAATCTTGGCATGAGGGAAGCCTAGCATGCTCAGGGAGAGGCCTCCAGCCAGGGCAGACAGAAAACCGGGGACCTCCTACCCAAGCCCCACCCTTGGCAACGCTGGAGAAGACAGCTTTGCACACCAGTGTCTAGCTACCAGTATCCAAAGACTTTCTGAACTATCTGGAAAAAGAAAAACCAACAAACAGCAAACAATGAGAGGAAGGCAGGCACATTAATAAGGCCGTTCACTGTGTGGAAAACACACTGGGCCTTCACTGCGGAGGTGGTGGTATCCATGGCCTCCCATGACTCACAAGATAAAGGGCATGGTATCTGGCCAGACTGATGTGGCAAGGAGCAAAAAAAAAAAAAAAAAAAAAAAAAAAGATAAATGGAGTGACTATTCTGCCCCTCCCCCAGTGCTCAGCAAGTACTAATCCATCAGCTCACAACACAGACGGGGTGTAGGAAACATTGGGTAACAGCAAATTAATTTAGTGTCTGGCTCTCTCTGGATAATGAGCAGGCAAAAGTGTGCGTTAACACTCTGAGCACGTCGGCTCCAAGGAAAACAAGAGTACCTAAATATTGACGGCAATTCCATTAGAAACGCGTCCTTCCCAGGGCTAGGATCGCATATTGACTAAATTAGCACTAGCAGCAAGAGTCGGAGGGACAGGCAGCATGTAGCCATCGAACTGGCTGGAACTGCCACAGTAAATGAGCTAAGACGGAAGCAGAGAAAAGAGGGGCCAAGTCTTCCTTGGAGAGAGAGAAAGAACATCACCATGGCTACTAAAAATGCCAAGTCTCTTTAAAAAAATATAGTAACCAAATAGCTGATACGTGTAAGAAGTAACTCCAAAAATGTATCTAGAAACCTGGGTTTAAAAACATGATAATTAGAGTGGAAAGGAGAAATTTGGGCTGAGGAGATATCTCAGTTGTAAAGTGTATAAGGGACAAGTTTGGTCCACAGAAGCCATGTAAAAGCATTGAGTGTGGTGGCATGCATATATCATCTCAGTGGTGGGGAGGCGGAGACAGGCAAATCCATGAGGTTCACTGACCAGCCAACTAGTTCACCTGCAAAGTTTCAGCCCAGTGAGAAGTTGTCCTCTGGTCTCCACACTCATGGACACACTTGTGCACTCACACCTACACACATATATGAACACACACCCACCCCTATATGCACATGTGGGGGGATAAAGCTGATTTATTATAATTGAGCACAAGCATGTATGTTGTTATTGTTCTGTTTTTTTTTTTTTTTTTAAGATAACATCAAGTTGGGAGGGAGTGTGTTGGAGGAGCTGGAGGAAGGAAGTAGAGGGTAGTGTGATCATAGTTCATGGTATATAGGCATGAAATTCTCAACAAACTGAAGAGGGAATCTGGAAACATGGTCACATTAGGATTAGAGAGGAGGCCATGACTCAATAAAGAGGGGTCTATGAAAAGACAGTGTGCTCTTGAGTGGGAATATCCCGGACCCCTCCTCTCCAAAAGGGCATGTCACAACTGGAGTTCTCCATCAGCCATGCCCTGCCTTGTGACCGTGATCACAAGAGTAGGGGCTGTGAGTGCCCTGTAGTTCATGATTGACACACTGTCTGACTCTGCTTGAGCCCTTTGGGCCCTTGTCTTTAAAATTCCCATCCCACAATGATATCCAGATGAATGACTACATTAAAGAAATGTTTAATTCAAAAATAATAGGAGGATACTAGATGTGGAACAAAGATGACTGGACTGATACTCACATCGCCAGTGAGACTACCTGGAAAACAGGACCCCAAGAAAGACACGAGGATTGCCCAATGACGGAGAAATGGATGAGATCTACATGAACAGCCTTGACATGAGTGGGGGTAATGAAGGGAGAGGGTCGAGGGAAAGAGAGCCTGTGGGAGCGGGAGATCCCAGCTGGATCAAGAACAGAGAGGGAGAACAAGGAATAGGAGACCATGGTAAATGAAGACCACATGAGAATAGGAAGAAGCAAAGTGCTAGAGAGGCTGCTGGCAATGGTCGAGAGACAGCCGGGACTGACCTCCTCTGGTTAAACACCCTAATAGTTGTGCCAGAAACTCCATCCAAGGACTGAGGAATCTGGATGCAGACATCCACAGCTAGGCCCCGAGTGGAGCGCTGGGAGTCTAATTAGCAAGAAAGAGGAGGGTTTATATGAGCGAGAATTGTTGAAACCAAGGTTGGATAAAGCACACGGACAAATAGCCAAACGAATGGAAACACATGAACTATGAACCAAGGACTGAGGGGCCCCCAACTGGATCAGGCCCTCTGAATAGGTGTGACAGTTGATTGACTTGATCTGTTTGGGAGGCATCTAGGCAGTGGTACCAGGTCCTGGGTTTATTGCATGAGTTGGCTGTTTGAAACCTGGGACTTATGCAGGGACACTTGGCTCAGTCTGGGAGGAGGGGACTGGACCTGCCTGGACTGAGTCTACCAGGTTGATCACAGTCCTCGGGGGAGAATTTGCCCTGGAAGAGGTGGGAATGTGGGGTGGGCTGGGGGGAAGGGGAGGGGGGGCAGGAAGGGGGAGAACAAGGGAATCCGTGGTTGTTATGTAGAACTGAATGGTATTGTAAAATAAAATAAAATAAAAATAGTGCAAGGGTTGGGATGTAGCTCTGTAGCAGAGCACATGCTCAGCATGAGAGAGGTACTGGGTTCCATCCCTAGCACCACAAAAAAAAAAAAGGGAAAGTAAAGAAAGGGAGGGAGGGAGGGAAGGGAGGAAGGGAGAGAGGGAGGGAAGGTTATGAGGAAGATATCAAAAAGAAAGGAGGAAAAAAGGAAGGAAGGAAGGAAGGAAGGAAGGAAGGGGGTTACTTGTCCCGGATTCCTTCCTCACAAGGTTAGTTTCATTTGATGAAGTCATAGCGGCTATTGGAACACAAAGCATTTGTGTTATTTGAAATAAAAAAGGTGAGTTAGAAAAATAGCATGACTTGCTTTAAAGGCACAAATCTGTTGGAGTTCGCAGCCTACTGTTTTTCACTAAGTCCTTATCATTCTGTCGACCCTGACTTCTTCCCTGCTGCCCTCCCTTTCACACCCATCTTCTGTTCTGGGCACTGTTTGTTAGGGTTCTAGTAGCCTCAGAGTCACAACTGTAAAGCAAGCATAATCTGTGCTCTCCACGGCCTTTCCATCTCCTGGAGAAACTGAGGCCCGTGGAACAGAACCGTGGGGCTGACTGATGAGCACCACGGCAGCCGGAAGGTGTGGAAAGACCGTCGAGGCTAGAAGCCAGAGTGAGTGGAGAAGACCGGTTTGGAAGACAAGATGCCACATCAACAAAGCATTGATGTGGAGAGAGAGAGAGAAATGAGCAGAGGAAGTCACGAGCCAAGCCACAGAAGTGGAAAGGTGGAAGGCATCAAAAGACACTGGAAAGGCAATCGGAACATGATGGCATGTCAACTCAGATGTCCCCCACATTACCTGTAGGCCAATAAAGAAGGATTAAAACTAGATGTGCTGCCGGGCGGTGGTGGCGCACGCCTCTAATCCCAGCACTCGGGAGGCAGAGCCAGGCGGATCTCTGTGAGTTCGAGGCCAGCCTGGGCTACAGAATGAGTTCTAGGAAAGGCGCAAAGCTACACAGAGAAACCCTGTCTCGAAAAACAAAACAAAACAAAAAAAAAAACAAAAAAACAAAACAAAAAAAAAAAAACTAGATGTGCTGGAGCAAAACGGAACCTGGGGCGATAAAGATGGCACAATATACAGATAGGGTTAGAGACAGATCCCACTCTTATCAGTGGTAATGAACGGACTCAAACCCATTGAGGAAGGGATTAGGGAACTCCTGGTGGCTGCCCGTGTTTGGAAGCTGGGTATCATCCAACCACTCTGCCTCCTCCCCAATTTTTACTGTTCTGGTCACTCCAGCTGAAACCTCTCAACTCCACATTCCCAACATGTTCTGAGCACTCTATCGGATACTGATAATGTAACATACTTTGCAGAACAGAGATAAGTTTTGTAAAAATGCTTAATGTAAAACCTGACTGCTGCAGCTATAATGATCCCAGAAAGGAAGAAAATTCAGAAGTCGGATGTATATAGCCTTTCTTCAGGGCGGTTTACATACGCTGCTTTAATCAATGCCCCCCTTCAGTAACCCACCCCACTTGACTAACGACCCTCTTCATAGTGAGATCTCCCTTTATGGTGGCCATCGTTGCTGCAGTACTTGCTGTGGGTCCTGGCCCATGCTCAGTATCTTCTCTGTGTTAGGAGGGATCAACCCCACAGAGTCTCAATGGGACTTAGTCATCATTATAATGTGGATGGACAGGACCATTGGGGGCCTGATGGTACACAAGAAAACTGTCCTGAAAATCTCACTGTGATTGGCTAGAGGCAGTTTATAAACTCTGTATAAGATATACAGATATAAATATATCTTACACACACGTAAATGCATATATATAAACACACACATATATGCATATATATACACATGTATACACACACACACACACACACACACACACACACACACACACACACAAAACCTTAAATGGAAAATCTGAAATGCTTCCAAGTCAGAAACTCTTAGTCCTGAACTCAAAATAGTTTTGAATTTTAGAGCATTCCAGAGTTTGGGTTTTTGAAATAGGGATTCTTAGCTGGTAAAGTTTACACACATATTCCAAAAACCTGAAAAATTCAGACAGCTAAAACATTTTTTGTCTAAGCATTTCAGATTAACTGGTCTTTACTCTGTAATACTATAATTCCAGTTGTTCAGGTTGGGCAAATAAGATGTGGTAAGCCCCCACTGAGGATGCCCAAAACTCTGGCAAGAAATACCTCACTCTGTACAAAGAAATCACTGCTGTAGCCAGTAGTATTCTCCATGAGACATCCCTCCACTCAGCTCTTCCTGAATTGTTCAATAGTGTACAGTCACTGTTGTACAATAGTGTACACAATAGTGCACAGGACAGTGTAAAGACTCTGTCCTTTACATTTAACACCAATGTATATGGTGACTTGTTATGATGTATGAGCTGAAGAAGCCACTCTGTTAGGATTCCAAATGAATCCTCCACCACACCATTGCTGGGACAGGATACCCATATGTGAAGAAATGTCTCTTGAAGTCACAGGTCAGCAGCCCCATATCCATTTGACATCTACTTGTGTGTGACATTCTTTAGGCTCCCATTCATTCACTCATTCAGTCATGAAACAAATACTGAGGTGGCCTAGGGGTCAGATTCAGGACTAGGTGCTGCGCATACACCAGGGAACAAAAGGACACGATCCCTACTCCCCCAGAGCTAACATCTGGTATGAAGATGCTCATAAAATAAATCATTTCAATAGCTGTGGAGAACATTTGCCTGGGGAAACACACCATGCTCTATAGAGGGTTATTCAGGCCTCCTACATGATACCCAAGTTGTAAAGCCCTGACTCTAAATTTAATGTTGGTAACATACATAATTGATTAATTAAATTCAGGGGAGACAGAAACGGCACTACCTAAAAAGGTACTAAGAAGTGAGCTAATTTAAGGGAGCCAATATCATCCCACGGCTCCTGAGGGACATGTGGAAACATTGAAGATAAAACTATTAAGAATATTTAATAATATAACTATTAAAAATATTTTTTGCACAGGTATTTCTTGAAGGAATGATAGTCTAATTTTTCAAACTATGAAGTGTAATTTATAAATCAAGCTAAGAAGCTAAGTAAGTTACTGAGAAAGTGAATGCAGCCCAAAGAGGGCCACTCACTCATCTCTCCTCTGTGGAGGAAGCCCAGCACATCTCAGAACCCCACTCTGGCTATGCATTTTGGCATCTCATGTACACTGGTCTCAGTTTTCACAATAAACAAACAAACAAAAAAATCAATACCGCATTCTTTCTCTTAAACATTTCAGATCATCTTTTACTTTAAGTTGGCAACAATAAAAACAGAACATTCAGTGATGTTCCTTAGCCATGTAGGAGACAGCCTTCCCCATGTGGTCCACACATAAGCAACAAAGCAGCCTCCATCTTCTGGAGGCAGGAAGTGGTAACATTGCCTTTAGAGGAAAGGAATCTTAAACAAGCATATAGAACTTCAGAGAACATTTCTTTTTTGAGCTTAAAATATAGATGCCAAAGATAACTATCTTTACCTATTTCTATCACAGTTGCTCAACCTCAGTACCACAGACTATGTGGGCTGATTAATTCCCAGAGGGAAGGATCCTGTGCATTGTAGGTACATCACAGCATTCTGGGTGTCTTTCCAACAGATGACAGTGGCACCTCCTTCCTCATTAACTGTAATAACCAAAATGTCTCCTAGACATGTCCAAATGTTTCCTTGGAGACACAATTGCCCGAGATGAGGACCGCTGTTTTTTGATTATTCATACCAACATCGTGTAAATATAGCTTGAAGCACTCTAAAATATTGACCTTGCAGATCTATAATCAAGGCTGGAGGGATAGCTGGGACACTAACCATTCACCAGTTCAGATCCTGAATTGCAGACAGAAATGGGTGGTTAAACTATAATTCCAACCATGCCATTTCATCTCATGTTACTAAAAATTTACTTATCTTAACTTGATGTGGCAGGTAGTTAGATATTCCTTTCCTGGCTCAACTTGCCCTAGTTCTAAGAAATGGCTATTCCAAGATGTTTAGAATTGTTTCTAGTCAACACAAGATTTGGGTAGAGTGCTTGCATATCCAACTTGCAAATTATTTCAGATTACTGTTAGTTTGGTTATGCTCCAGGTTTATATATAGCCTTTATTTATTGTACTTATAATAAATTATTGATATTCATTACATAGGCCTTAATTACCTAATTCTAGGAAATTATATACCAGTGATGTTCCTGGAAAGTACATAAATATTAATTATAATGAGGTTACTGATTCACTTCAGCAACTGAACAAATTTCCTCTATTCCAATTTTCCTCCCCCTTCTAAATGCCCCATACCTACCACTTCTAACTAGTAATCGTACAAATTTTGTTTTAGAGACTACATTTCTCTACATTTTAATTCTTAATTTTGCTTTCTAAGCATCACAAATGAATAGAGTTGCCCCTCAGAATCCAAGGGATATTAACTCCAGAGCCTCACACAGATGTCAAAGTCTGTGACTTCCCAAGTTGTTTACACAAGTGGTATAGTGTTGGCATATAATCTACACACATCCTCATAAATTTCAAATCAGCTCTAGATTATGTATAGTGCCCGATCCAACACAAACCATGCATATCCATGGTTGGCTGAATGTGCCAACCACACAGTTTAAATTATGGTAATTGTGTACATATTTATGTTTTTCCTACTACATGACAAGCCTTTGTTTTTGAATGCTTTGTTTTTAATTCCACATAGTTGATACATGCTGATAACAAAAGCATTACTTGTTGAGGGTTATGCTATGCTACAGGTAGCCCATGATAACCACGAATCCAGCCCCATGTAAAATCATAAGCTTGCTTAAAGCTTTATAAGGTTTTGGGGGAATTTTCTTTTGTAACTCAGCTGTGTGGCTCTTAAACATGAAGTTTGCAGATGCCAACTCCGTGTTACCATGTGAAAGGATGAACATGACCGGGAGTTCAAATGTCTCCCATAGGTTCATGTGTTCAAGGCTTCATCACCAGCCTAGGTGCCCATAGTGAGACCTTCAGAAGATGGGGAGGAATAAAGGACCTTAGGTCACTGGGGAAATGTCCTTGAAGGAGACCCCTGCGCCATTTATCTCTCTTTCTTTCTCTGGATACCAGGAGGCAATCAACTTTGCTCCCCCATGCCTTGCCCACAAAAGACTTTAAAGAGATTGAAAAAGCATCAGAGCCAGATAACCATGGTCCTCCTAGGTTGACTTTCTTGAGTAGTTTGTCACCATGAAAGAAGGCTGACTGATACACTGAGCAGAACTGTGTGAGCTGGAAAACACTGAAATTTAAAAGTTCCCTAGGGGTGTGTGTGTGTGTGTGTGTGTGTGTGTGTGTGTGTGTGTGTGTGTGTTTCTTCAGTAAGCTTATTTTAACTTAATCTCTCAGCTGGATTTTAAGACACTGAACCGCATTGACATGCTTGTTTTTCTCTTTTCTCCTTCCTGCCGAGACTCTCCTCAGGATGGGGATACTCCCTCAGATCATCTCTGCCTCTATAAGTTCAGGGCTTTGGATAATTTCAGGATTGATTTGAATATGTTCCAGGCAAGCTTCTCAGGGTTGTTGTGGAATATTAGTTAAAGATGTGTGACACTCTTTTATGTTGTGAAATATTTGTTGAATGATGAAAAGATACGTTGCATTCTTTTATGTTGCATTTGTTTAACTCTGCAAAGCTGTGTGACTTTGCCTGCCTACAACACCTGATTGGTCTAATAAAGAGCTGAATGGCCAATAGCTAGGCAGGAGAGGGATAGGCAGGGCTGGCAGGCAGAGAGAATAAGTAGAAGGAGAAAAAGGGAGAAACGAAAAGGAGAAGGAGAGGAGGACACCAGGGGCCAGCCACACAGCCACACATCCAGCTATGGAGTAAGAAGTAAAGAAAGGTATATAGAATAGAGAAAGGTAAAAGCCCAGAGGCAAAAGGTAGATGGGATAATTTAAGTTTGAAAAAGCTGACTAGAAATAAACCAAGCTAAGGCTGGGCATTTGTAAGTAAGAGTAAGTCTCTGTGTGAATATTGGGAGCTGGGTGGTGGGCCCCCAAAGGGTAAAAAAAAAAAAACACAACTACACAGGATAGGCTATCAAAGGGCTAGAGCCAAACTCCTTCTGTGAGCCATTTACTAATTACAGAACTCTTCTAAAATATCCGCATCATGATTCTGCAGTCTCTGCAACTGGACCTGACAGGGTAATTGGTACATAATAATCTACAAAACTATCTTTTCAAGCGAGTCAGCTGTAATTCAGTAGAGTTTGTCTTTCAGGAATCAGAAATATAGATGAGGACATGCATTCTTTTACCATAGACAAAAGTTACCCTGGTTTAGGATGTCTGGAGGGTGCTACAAGATGAGAAAGAGAAATTCAGAAGAAACCTATGAAGCAACGGTATTTCCAATCCTCTGGTTCATACTTTGAATTTATATGTATATATATATTTTCTTATTACACCTCATGTAATCTCATCTAATAATTAGAACAAAAATCAAAGATTCCAATGCCCTGAGCCAAGGTCTGTTCAAGCACTACTACTACTTTTTTATGACGTGTGTGTGTGTGTGTGTGTGTGTGTGTGTGTGTGTGTGTGTGTGTGTGTACATGCACACACACATGTTCTTCCTCTACAGGAAGACATTTCTGTTCATTCATTATGTTTCCTTATTGAACCTATTGTTTCTCTGCAGTTCAAATACTTGGGAGGTTGGTTGACTTTTCTGCCTTTCAAACATGATACATTTAAGACCAGGCTAACCCGCAGCCCAGGTACAGAGCCTTCCCAGAAAATCTAAAGGGCTGGAAGAGTCCTTCTGTCCCGGTGCCTGTTCATACCCAGAAGTAAATCAGATTGCTCCAATTTAATGACTGATTAACGAATGATCTGATAATCTAGGCTACTCGATTCTAAAACACAAATCTAAAACAGTCTCATTTTTGAACTCATAATCTCACCTATAATTACAATGTGGTTTGTCCCATCTGTTGTTTATTCTGGCAGGCCACTGAAAATACCATGTGTCTCCTTCTCGTCTCTATTAGTCAATAAGCTAGTTAGCAGGCTATTACTAAGCACACACCAGCTGCTATGCCAGGCAGCAGAGGGAGCAGAACACCACCAAGTCTATCACTAGGTTTTACTTACTAACTAGTAGAGTTTCCATCCATGCCCGCATCAGGGTTTAGGAATAACTAGCAAGAGATTGTGTGTGTCTTCCCTGAACTGGCTATTGTAGGACTCCAGCTAACCTCACGCACACCTGAATACATTTTCATCCCTTCCTTCTAAGAAAAGTGCAATGAAAACAGAAGAAGAGGCGGCAGAGGGGATAATGTGCCAGCTGCCTCTGGAGACAAACAAACCAGACTAGATTCTCACATGATAAGTGTCTTGGCAGACTTCCAGTTATCTTCAAAACCGTGACCTTCTTCGTCAAGACTAGAACTCGGGCGCGTAGCTGTTGAGGGTAAGACTACATTTCCCAGCCTTCTCTACAATTGTCTCTTGGCCTATGACCAGGTTCTAGTCCATCTTATGCAAGCAGAATCATTTTCTTCTTCCTACTCCTTCCTCTGTCTGCTTGGCAACTACACTGGATGTATTGGCTAGGGTGGGAGAGCCATTATGGAGTATAAAACAGAGAAACACTACCAAGAAATGAGGCTTTCTAATAGATGTGGTTCAGCCAGTTCTGGCCTAAATTTATGGAAAGAGTGAAATTCTGCCTTGTTTTAGCTGAAGTGGACATTAGCATTTTGGTCTTCTCTTCCCTCCCTTAGGGTATAGGCATCCTGCTTATCTGGTTCTGGTTCATGTTTTTTAGATCATTTCCATTCTAAAGTTCACTTTGTCAGAAGAACCCCCTTTTACATCTTTTTTTTTTTCCTTTTTTTTTTTAAGGTTTATTTATTTATTATATATACAGCATGTATGACTACAGGCCAGAAGAGGGCGCCAGATCCCATTACAGATGGTTGTGAGCCACCATGTGGTTGCTGGGAATTGAACTCAGGACCTCTGGAAGAACAGCCAGTGCTCTTAACCTCTGAGCCATCTCTCCAGCCCCCTTTTACATCTTTTATACAAGCCCTGTATCAGGCCTGTTTATAAATATTCTTCTGATTGCAGGATTGTTTTGTCACTGTGTTTACCATGGTTTAGGTCATCTTTTATATTTAATGACTTTTGCCTTAATCTTTAACCCTCAAGGACTGTTTTTTGTTTCATTTTCTTCATACCATAGGATCATCCGTGTCCAGCATACAGCCTGGCACACAAAAAGCAATAAAGTATTTATTGAATAAGTGACTGAGATCACTGAAGGGTGTTTCCGCTCCCCTAGGAACTCAGGATTCTAGAACATTCACAGTAAAAATCGAAGTCTTACACCTATGCTTGTTTAGCTCCAGATCATAGTGGGAAAGTTTTCAAACATTACGTTAGAGTAGTTTCCAAGCATATTCAAATGACACAGCACGTAGGCATGGTGGTACTTATAATAAAAGAAATTAATGGATAATATATGAACCTCATCTCACAAAGAATGAGTAAATGATTTAAAGGGAAAATTATAGTTATAGATTTTTCATGTTTATTCCTTATTTTTAGTCATTAGCCTAAGAAAATGATTCCAAAGAGTAAAAGAGAAAGAAAGAAAATGTAGTAAGTATTATATCAATGTTATATGCCAGGTAGAAAAAGATTATCTCAATCAACATTAGCAGCGGGAGGGAAAGCTGTCTAAAAACAAATTACTCAGGAGAACCATACACTATTAACTCATCACTGTACTTAACGCACACACAGTATGCTGTAAGCTTGTTAGACTGACCCCCAGCACCAGCAGTTAAAGAGTTATGGACAACCTCAACCTCCAACAACAGTACATTATGGAGTCATACATTTTTCATCGGGCATTGGCTTTTTCCTCAATGCTAAAGACAATTATAAATCATCCAAAGTGCCTCCATGGCTTATCCCAAGAAGGGTTTTCTTTGCCCTTTGATATAAGAAGGCAAACAACTCGATCATTTCACCCTCAACACTATTTTTGATTAT
This sequence comes from Peromyscus maniculatus bairdii, assembly GCF_049852395.1. Lineage (NCBI taxonomy): Eukaryota > Metazoa > Chordata > Mammalia > Rodentia > Cricetidae > Peromyscus > Peromyscus maniculatus. The sequence goes on along the minus strand of NC_134867.1, from coordinate 41,109,547 downwards.
GCCTTCCATGGTCCACAGTAGAAGCCCAGCTGCCCAGCATCAAAAATGTCAAGCCACTGGATAAACGTGTAGTTGTTTAGATAAATGTATCAGTGGTGAAAGACTTTCCATTAAAACATTATTGAGGACTGGGGGTGGATAGCTCCATGGGTAAAGTGCCTGATATGTAAGCATGATGGCATGGGTTCAAACCCAGAACTCCTGTGCAAAAGCCAGATGTGGTGGTATGTTCTTGTAATCCAGGTGCTGGTGAGATGCAAACAAAGGGTGCCTAGGGCTTGCTGGTGAGCCAGATGCCTGAATCAATAAGCCCCAGTCTTAGTGAGAGAGCCTTTCTCAAACAATAAGATAGATGATTTCCTGAAAAATGATACCGGGGGTTGATCTTTGGACTCCAAATATACATGCTTACTTGCACACACACACACACACACACAAACACACACACATACACACACACACACACACACACACACACACACACACAAAATATTATTATTGAGAAGAAACTTAAACATGATCCTTCTGGGCTGGGGATGTAAATCAGTGGCAGAATGTGTCCAGTGTACACAAAGCTCTGGGTTTCACCTTCAGCTCTGCAGAAAAGGAAAATAAAAAATAAAAATGGTCCTTCCATGTAGTTTTTTTCATCCTTTTATCCCAAAGGTTGACTGTAGTGTTGGTGCACATTCAGAAACATGCTTTACCTGCTTTCTGAGAGCAGAGTTCCAAGTGCACAAGCCAAGGCTCAGAACCACCAGCCAAACTGCATAAGCGCTACATCCAGGATTTCCTTACCTTTGTGTGTTCTGGGGGAGAGTCAGGCTTCTGTCATATAAAAACATTTGATGGTAGATGCAAGGCCCTTCCCTTTTCTACTTCTCTCTCTCTCTCTCTCTCTCTCTCTCTCTCTCTCTCTCTCTCTCTCACACACACACACACACACACACACACACACACACACACACACGTCGATGTTTCTTCAATGCCTCTGCCTCCAGGTCATTAGACAAAAGCCAATGTTTATAAAAACTGTATGACATTTCAATGCACTGTTGTCAGAGGCTGTACATGACACCTAACTTTGTATTGTTAGAGCTTGATTAACTAGACTGCAAAACCCAATTTGAATCTTATAGAGTGAGGGAGGGCAGATTATTTCTCCAGGGGGATCCAGAAAACACAAGACTCTTTTAGCCATTCCCAGCTTTCCCCTTCAGTAGTTCGGGCCATAAGCTTTCTGTTCAGCCATCTACACAATGGAACAGTAATGTCTACCACCGGCAGATCTGTCAGGGTAGACGTAGCAGAGAAGGGAATCCACTGTTTAAGAGAACAGACTTCCCCTCAAGCTGAATTACGGCTCAATACTAGCTATATGACCTTGGTATGAATGTAAGATACTTGCGAAATGTATGACACAAAATAACTTTTAAATAATCAGCCCCTGTCATTTCTCCTTCGAAAATTATAATTACCCCACTAGCGTTCATCTCTATTATCGGAGGATGTACATAAAATAATACATCCAATAGTAGAACTCTCATCAAATGGCTTGAGAGGGTCACGTATCATATCCTGTCTTATCGCCAAAGCCAGTCTGCACTCTCTAGATAGGATACACACGTCTCTCTCCTTGGCTTCCTGAGGCAGAAGGCCAGCCATAATTCCTTCCAGTCTTTGAAGGCTAAACCAGCTGTCTCAGTTAATAACCTCACTAAAGGTTATCCATTACAAAGAAGGAGAGACCTAATTACCAGTCAGCAATGCCATTAGTTATATCCACGGCTCCTTGTAAATTCTGAGTGACATTTATGGAAATGACGCATGCGAGGGGAAAATGTTACCAAAGCAGACACACATTTAGCTTAAATATTCAATAGCCTCCTGCCATCTAGGAATCCATTTCATAGGTGATCTATCTTTAGAGAAATCTTCTTTCTGGGGTTCTCTATAGTCCTGACACTTTATTTGTTCAAGCTATAAAATTTTTATTGGGATTCCATGGCCATTTCAGTAAATCAAATTTGCCTTCTCTCTCCCTAAACCGTAAAACTGTGTGGAACGGCTCCCACGATAAGTGATTTAACAACATTCCTATTTAATTTGGTAGAACCAAGCATCACTGATTTTTTTTAACCCTTTGACTGAAACTCTAGAATCTTCTTCCTAAGTGAGACAAGCTGCTTTCCTCGAAATCTCGGCTTTCATTATCAGCTAATTTTGTTTGTTCTTTTGAAAATCGCTAAAAGAGAACACATATTATTTTTCTCTCCAGACACTTAATATTCTGGTTACACATTCTTTGAAGTGTGACCTGGTTCAATTTCTCATGCTCATAAACACTAACAGCAAATATGTAAATAAAATCCATGATAGACAATTTAAAAAATAATAATAATAGCCTGCATTACAGGAAGTTAGCTGGCTTACAGGCCATTGAAAAGAGATCCCACCTCTCATGCTGTATCAAATGGTGGCGCTATCAAGGACTTCTTAAGGCCCATTAAGAGAAAGCTACTAGTTCCTGAAAAAAAAGAATGGAATCTGAGTTCTACCTCTGGCCCTGGGTACAGACATGACATTTTGATTTCCCCTCAAAGAGAGGAATGTTACTATTTCTCCCTGAAGAATTCATCTGACTGGGCCTGTCAGTCATCTGGCTAGGAGACTGCCCAAAGGAAATCTGATTCACTGACAGATGCACTAAAGAGATGGGAGGGGTCAATTATGTAGACATTATCATATCATCTGCAAATAGTGAAAGTTTGACATCTTCCTTTTCAATTTCTATCCCCTTGACCTCCTTTTGATGTCTTATTGCTCTAGCTAGAACTTTGAGTACAATATTGAATAGACATGGGGAGAGTGGACAGCCTTGTCTTGTTCCTGATTTTAGTTGAATCACTTTGAGTTTCTCTCCATTTACTTTGAGGTTGGCTGTCGGCTTGCTGTAAATTGCCTTTATTATGTTTGGGTATGTTCCTTGTGTTCCTGATCGCTCCAAGAGCGGCACAGAGTTGGCTGGGAAGACTGCTCAATAGGAAAAGCACTACCCATGATGACCTGAGCTCGGATCCTCAGCACCCATGGTGTGTGCAGCATGCATCTGTAATCCCAATGCTGGCAGGGACAGGAGGTTCCCTGGAACTTGCTAGCCTGATAGTGTAGCCATATTGGCCAGCTCCAAGTTCAGTGAGAGACCCTGTCTCAAAACACAAGGTGGATAATAATCAGTGGAAACATCTGCAGTAGAATATTATTTTAAGGTGTGTTACTTTTGCTTATGTTGCATTTGTTTAACTCTGTGAACCTGTGTTACTTTGCTTGTCTAAAACACCTGATGGTCTAATAAAGAACTGAATGGCCAATAGCAAGGCAGGAGAAAGGATAGGTAGGACTAGCAGGCAGAGAAAATATACAGAGGGAGAAATTTGGGTGGAGAGAGCTAGAAGCCAGAGAAGGAGGGCATCAGGGGCCAGCCACCCAGCTACACAACCAGCCAGCCATGGAGTGAGAGTAAGATTTACAGAAGTTAGAGAATGGGAAAAGCCCAGAGTCAAAGGGGATAATTTAAGTTAAGGAAAGCTGGCTAGAAACTAAGCCGAGCTAGGGCTGGGCATTCATAATTAAGAATAAGCCTCCATGTGTGATTTATTTGGGAGCTGGGTGGCAGGCCCCGCAAAAGAGCCAAAAAAAAAAAAAAAAAAAAAAACCCTAACAACAAATATCTGATATCAATCTCTGGCTTCCACATGCATGTGCACACACATACAAAGTATGGCACAGAGGCAATGGAGAAGTAAACACATCTAGAGGTGGTTATAACCTGGTTTATATGAGTACATAGCACATAGCTGATATATATATATATATATATATATATATATATATATATATATATATGGAGAAGGCAATCTGCATGCTGCAGAAGCGAAGAGAGTTAAAGATAAATGAGACCTGAAAAACCAGCCACCAGGGTCTCACTGTCTGCCACTTCAAAGACTCACTTGAGACTCTAAAGAAAAGTGCATACTCCTAAGCCCACCACATCGGTGCCCATTGAAAAGGAGCAGGATGCAGTGGCAGTATCAGGAACATAGAACTTTCCAGAGAACTTACTTTTTGACAGAACGCATGCCACGTGTTTATAAACATTGCCCTGCTTCGTACTAAAAAGAACCTTATTGGGTCAGCACTAATAGGAAAGAAGATGACGTCCCTGAGTTCGAGGCCAGCCTGGTCTACAGAGTGAGTCCCAGGACAGCCAGGGCTACACAGAGAAACCTTGTCTTGAAAAACAAACAACAAACAAAACAAAGAAGAGAAAGTCAAGACAAAGAGTGGTGAAGGGCTCTGTCCCAAGATGTTCTGCTGTGAATGGAAGGAGGGTCAAACCAGGCAAGTGGACTTCAGAGTCTAAATTCTTGATCAGTACCTAGACTCCCACCAACCCAATAAGGTCAAACTGGGATAATACTGAAGATAATCTCTTCTAGTGGAGAAACTGAAACCTCAACATCAAATGCTTTGTCTAAGACAGATCCTTATGGTGCGTGTTTAGAAAAAAGTCAACCACTACGTGATACCATCTGTTCTCGAATATTCCTCTACGCATGTTCCTTTAGGGAGGAAAAGAACCAATTGTACTAAGAGCCATTTTGTTAGTTCATGCTGTGCTTCTGTGGCCACAGTGTTGTTCTAGGGCAAAGTCCACTATTTCCTACCCAGCATTTGGTTATAGATCATGACATATGCCAATTAGACCATTTCCTACCCAGCATTTGGTTACAAATCATGATACATGCCAATCAGAATGATGGATTCCTTAATTTGGTAATTTTTCAGAATAAAGGATGGAAAGGAGAGATACCATCCCTAAAGGGAGGTGGTAATGGACAAGGAGGAGATAGGAATGATGTAATGTGTAAGTGTGTGGGTGCATACATGGGTGCCTGTGTATGTGGGGTGGGGGTGCACATCTGTGCAGCTGTGGGAGGCAGAGGCATGAGTATACACTGTTGTATATATATGCATATAGAGGCCAGAAGCTGACTTCTATTTCTTTCCACCTTAGTTTTAGAACAGGTTCTCTCAATGAACCAGAAACTCATCTCTTGGCTAGGACTGATTGGCCAGGAAGCCCACAGAACTCGCCTATCTCTGCCCCACGGCTGGTGTTTGATTAGAGATGAATGCTACCTCCCCCGTCTTTCATTTGGGTATTAGGGGATCCGAACTCGGGTCCTAATACTTGCTCAGCAAGCACTTTCCCCACTGAGCTACCTCCTCAGGTCTGGCTGATATAATCTGAGGGAGGAAAGAAATCATAATTCTGATACGCTTCTGAAGGGTGGCCTTCCTGCTGCCAAGCCAGCCATGTTAAATCGCAGTCTACGGCAGACATGATTAGGTCTTTGCTTTGGTGTAGTGCACACAGGTAGGCATAATACCCAGATGGTCAGGCAGATTCCATGCTGAAACTACACACATGTGATATGCCAGATCAGGGCAGAGGCCTTACTTATCCAAGTTGTCCCTTGTCACTCCTAAACAGTCAGGGCGAGCTTGGAGGACCACAGCCGGGATGGTAAGCATCTGTTCCAGAAAAGAAGACTGTACTGCCATGACGCAGTCACACCCGAGAGGCAGCTTGGAGATGGTAAGTGGCGGGGTCACAGTGTGCCTCTTTCCCATTGGTGCACAATGGCTCCCGTGTCAAACCAACCTTCATCACTTCCACCTGCAGGTCTTCGTTGAGCGAAGGCGTCACTTTCACGGCATTCAGGATCTGATTGAGCAGCTGCTTCTCATCAGAGTCTGTCTCCATGGATACGAACCTCTCTTCTGCCAGGAGCTTCTGTGAAGAGGCACAAGGCGGTGATTGCAGCCTTTTCTGTTATAGCTTGTTATGTACGATGCTCATTTTTCTAACTCAGGAGCATCTAGCTGGAGGTCAGGCAAGAACTCATGCTGTAATACCATTAAAAGGAAAAATGCACAGCACTTGAGAAGAATGGGCTTTGGAAAAGGTATCTTTGTAATACGAGGTAAGTCATTCTGCATTTCAGCCAGTAAAAGGCTGTGTGCTAGCCATCTAGGTTATTCAGGCAGTTGGGAATAAAGAATGAGTGTGCAAAGAGGAACCCACCCCACAAAACAGTCACTCCCAGGCACACGCTCACTGAATGTAAGTTTTGTCACATGAAAGGAAAAGGTCTTGAGGGCACAAGTTCATTTTTCAGATATCTATGCTTTGATTACCTAACGTGAGCCTCATTTATCCAGAAATTATTCCTAAATCCGCAAACCTGACTATATATCCCACTAGGAAAATGAAGGAATTCATTTGCATGAGGACATCAGGGGAGCTTGTGGATTAAGCTTTTCGCGACTTTGGGACAATGTTTATTTTTCCAAAACTCCTTCTATGCTTATGAGCCTGCAATTTTACTCCCTCACACTTCTCGAGAGCCGCCGAGACGAAGCATCCAAAGTGCATAAAGAATGTAGCCCCAGGAATGAGCAAAGGGCTTTCGGCATGGCCTGACCCTGGAGAGTGCTACACAGCCTGAGACACAGTCCCAAGTCAGAAGTGTGCTGGCAGTCACGGTCCTGCTATGTTGTCTCACCCTGAAAACCCCCCTTCTCACCCACAAGGGCGACCATTAGGGTGTTCTCCCCAATTCTGAACTGGTGCAATGGGTGGGTATTTTTTTCCCCGCTGGGACTCAAAGGACTTTCTGTTTATTCTTGGCCCAAACTGTTCTTCTCCATTGTAAGTTAGCGGCAGTAGGAATTCGTTTAAAGCCTTATAGTATCCCTCAGAGCAGTCCAGAGTTGAAGTTCATATATAGAGAAACTGTCCTACAGTGAGAAAGGCTTGGAAGCTCTGCATTTGTGTCTCAAGTTACCAGGCCATAGGGAGCAAGGGACAGACTCATAAAAGGAAGACTCGGCCATTAATCACCAACACGAATGCAGTTAAGCAAGCCCTTGAAAACATGGAACAGCAGCTTTGAATGTGTCAGAATTGGAAAAGAAAAACACAATGGGAAATCTACATGATACTAGAGAAAAGAGAAAAATGCAGCAGGTCAAAACAAAACCTTATTTATTTCTATGGATGGCCCAATTCCAGAAGTCAAAGGCCTTTGAAAAACCGCTAACAATAATGTGTTAACATTTCCTACGCTTTTGTTTGTTAAAATACAGTTATCTACTTCCAATCGGCTGAGGCTAATGGGAGCTGACTTGTGACTCTTTCTTAGGGCTTCACTCTTACAAGGCCGTAGGGACTCTGAGCCTAAAAATCCTGGGAAATGGCCCGTCACGAAAGCAAAAGTACAAATGTCACTGCAGCCGTGAACTTCTCTGTGTGTCTCCAGAGACCAAACGTCTTATAAAATCAATGTGTTTACACAGCCATCGCCGTTCACAGTTGGGATCAGGGCCGCTCTGCCTGGTGTGAAACACAAATGCTCGGAGAAAGACAAGGGCTGGAGCCAGCTCACTTTTTCGATTAGACCAAAGAATTTCTTTTTCTTTTCTTCCCACTTTTGTTCTAGAAACATAATCTATTCATCCATTCACCAACCTAATTGTAGAATAATAATAATAAAAAAAAGCAAACAAGTTCAAATTCAGAAAGACAAATGTGATTTTTTTTTCTTCTTATTCCTGGGCTTGTATTTTAGAGAGATACACAAAATCATATGTGTGTCAGTAAAAGGAAGATGTCTAGAGGGAAGGATGGAAATGGGGGAGGGGGGCTAAGGAAGGGGAAACAGAGGTTAGGGGAGGAGAAACAGAGGGGCTGGGGGGAGGAGAAAGGAGAGGAGGGTGGATACTGTCAAAGTATATGATACACATGTATGAAATATCTTTATAAAGCCTCTTTACCAAGCATGGTGGATATATACCAATCAAAATGCCATGTCACGCTCAGGAAAGTGGATTCAATGAAGATCATCATATTCAGCCAGTCCCAGAAAAACAAGTGCCATGTTTTCTCTCATTTGTGGTTAGCAGGTGTCATTTGATATAAAAAAAAAATCACGTGTGGATACATGACATGAAAAATAGAAGAGAACTGTGTAGGGAAACAAAGGGACTGATGGGCGTGGGGAGGGAAGAAAACGAAAGTCAGGGGATATGTATAATATGTATAATATATAATGTATAATATATTCAATGTATAATGTATAATTGTATGAAAATTTAATAAGAGAAATGATGAAAAAATCATGTAAAAATCTTTTTAGTTTACTATCAATCCCGATTACACTGAACCACAGATGTGGGATGCAGATGAGATCGGAATTGATATGAACTTCTCGGGGCTTAGCTGGGTCCCTGTGAATCAATGCTTGACTACAGAGGCTCAACTAAGTAATGTTGCATCCAGAGATATTCCGGAGGCTATAAGAAGATCTTACCCTTTCTACAGCTATCATCTTGATTCAATTACATTTTTAGACAGACGGTATTTAAAATGCTAATGATTGGCTCTTTCAGTGCCAAAGAGGTCTGTCAGCTTCTGTCACGTGACTGCACTCAGTAAAAGTCATACCTGCATCCCTGCCAAAGCATGTTGGGCCAGCTTCACATTCTTTGACTCCAGGGCCAACTGGAGAGGCAGCAAGCATTTCTCCCTGGCAGACACAGAAGTAAGGACAACATGTGAGCTCAGCAAAATTGGCAGTCATGCACTGTAGGCCTTATGATGCACCTCCACCACCACACCAATCCCCTCCACCACTGTTCCAATCTCCACTACCACAGTCCCGCCTCCCCCCCACACCACCACACAAAAATTTAGAACCCATCATGAAATGACACATGACTTAAAAAGCAACAAAGTTGTGCAGATGACAGTCCATCAGGAGCTTGCCTTCTTAATGTGGCTACAGGAAGAACACATAAAATTACTTCCTCTAATGGGTAGACAGTACGCTAATTACAACACATGCATTCTCCTTCCCCAGATTAGCGAGTTGCTCATACCCAGTACACCAGGTATGAACAACTCCAGGGAGCAGCATTTCCATCAACTTCTATGTCCCGCTCAGAGCCTTTTCCTACCTAGGAAGTCATCCCATCACCACTACCATTGTTTATCCATATAAATTAAAATTCTACTAATTTGCCAATTCCTCCCCAACTCAAAGAACACAGCAGTCATTCATAATTTTAAACTTTCTCTCTATAGTCTCTATCAAGTCCAGAATACACAGTTCCCATGACATAACTATAACTACACAGCTTTGGTCAATGAAAGACGAAAGCAAACAATATAAAAGATAGCTACTTGGACTGCCTAATGCTTAAAAACGAAAACAAACAAACCAAACAGAGAATTGAAGTGTGTTAGGAATTAGCTATAAGAGCCACAAAGACAAAAATATTTTGTATTAGAGTCACTCACTTTAAATAATTAAACAATAGGTCGAGAATTTTAATCAACCCATTATTTGCAATTTTAATCAACCCAATCATCCCCCCATGGGTTCCATGTACAAAAGAACAAATGTCACTTCATTTTTCCTGTCTGCCCCCAATACACCAAAGCAACTTTTTTTTTTTTTTAAATCTGTTTATATTTTCAGCAGAAGCCAGAGAGATAAGTGAGCGAGCCACAGGCTAGACTCTAGGGTTTCATTTGTGGGGGAATAAGGGTCCCTGCTACAGAACACAGTGAAACAGAAAGTTAATTATCGTCTTGATTCCTTCCTGTCCTCCGGACAGCTCTACAGCCTTCCTGTGGAATCTTCCACCATCAGCTCCCCACGGACGAAGTGAGAGTCTTTGACACTGCCCAATGGCAGCTGTGGAGACAGTTGACAACAGGCCAGCAGGGAACAACCCTTGGTGCCTGATCCTCTTCTCCTCTCCCCTTGCCAACCCGACGATCCCACATCCATTTTTATATGACGATGGACGGACAGTGCTGCCGATTTACATGAGGTGCATCCTTCGGCAGATAGATGAATTGCCCAAGTCTGTGACTTCCAGATGGGTGGCTGTAACTTTGTCGCTGTTATCAGTATTATCTGTCTTCCTCAGTGACAAGGTAAAGCACTGAGGAAGAGACGTGGCTTCCAATTTTGTTTCTTCAGTCATAACCAGTTCCTGAGCTTGGAAAATTAATTAGAAAGGTGAAAACAGAGAGGGGCAGGAGGAAGAGGAGTCATGGACTGATGGGGTCACAGCAGAAGCAGCCCTGGACTTAACCTGTAAACCCCGAAACAATCAAATCTCCATCAGGACGAATTTACTAGGAAAGAACGTTCATCTCCAGTTGGGAGTCAGATCTAACAGGGAGGGCATAGCACTGAGCAGCAGCCCAGGAAGTTCAAAGCTCTCACAGCTGAGTAGCTGGAGCAGGAGCCATCTATGTGGTAGGTGCAGGCTGACATTGCACATGCAATGTGCATTCTAGATCAAGGCTAATGTGAGTGACACATTCAGCAATCATAGTCATCCTTTTGTAAATGCCCCCCCTGAGAAGCAATATTGTGTTCATACGCAACGGAAAACTCACCACCACCCATCTGCTCCCATCCTTCCATTTGCCCGTAATCCCTATAATCCTTACTCTACCCCATGACTGATCTGAGCTAGGTTTCAGGCAAATTCCAGGGCTGCCAGGCTGTATCACGACTCTGAAGCACTTTCCTAGCCTGCTCTTCTGCTGTCATGAAGTCAAGCCAGTAGGGTGGGGTTGTTTCGATCAGGTTTGTGCTGAGTCGCAAGGTATCAGTCAGTGGGCTATGGATTCATCCAGACCTGAACCAAATCGTAATTTTGTTAGGTCTTAGTTTCCCACCCATTAAAAAAAGTCTTAAAGTTAATCCTGAGCTGGACACAATGGTTTATACCGGTAATCCCAGAACGTGGGAGGCTGAAGAAAGAGTATTGCGGCAGGGTTGAGGCCAGTCAGGTCAGATTTTGGAGTAGTGAGACTCTCATGCAAAATGAAATAGACTAAAAAACAATCCTGAAGTGTTGAAGTGAGGAGTGCGTGGTCTGCGGAGCCGGGAGTGGCAGGATTTTCCAATACAAAGACAGATAACGTGAGCTATGCATTCCACACGGTCTCTGTTAAAACTGCCTGACTCTGCCAGATACAGAGGCAGCCACAGACAATAAATAAGCCACTGAACATGGCCACACTCCAACAAACCTGCATTTACAAAGCCAGGCAAGGGGCCAGATCAGCTCTACATTCTAGTCTGCCCAGCCATGGCACAGATCATACCTTAGAACATTGGCTAAGCAGATTAAGCCTTCTCATGTATCCAGAAGGTTTTCACAGGGCGTGGGGCTAACTGCCTCGGAAGGACATCGCCAAAACCAAAGACAGCACCAAAATCTCTCTTAGAAAATAACTGAAGAAACAGCACTGTAGCAAAGACTTTACTGAGCACTAGACCAAGGCATTCTGTCCATGCATTGAGCCAACATTTGGTATCTACAGTGTGCCAGGCACCATGTACAGATCTGGGTACGAGCCAACCAGGAACAGAACAGAGCAGGTGCCTTTGCTCATTAGTATTCGGAGTGAACTAGAAGAAGGGAATTGTTCCTAACATGGACTGTTTCCATATATAGTTTTCTCTATAACTACAACTTTAAATAAGCCTTCCTATCCTCAGGTCACACTAGAGAAAGCTTGAGATCAAGAAGTCTTGCAGCCTGCCCAAATCCACTCAATTCAAATACATTGGAGACAACTCACATCTAAATATATCTGGCAGCCTAAACCAAATTCCTCCTAGCCTCCATTGCTATTAAAATTGCAGAGCAAAGCTAGAACAGTTGTTCCTTAACCATTTTTATCTCATAGATATGAAAATAAATCCAGCATAAAAGGGAATGGCAGAGGGGAGCTGTATGCTCAAACCGCATTACACACACAAATAAAAATGTCCTTGTGAAACCCAGAACCATGCACAATGAAAATAGACCAATTAAAAACATTATTTAGGGGCTGGGGAGGTAGATGGCTTAGTGGATAAAGCGCGTGCCACATAAAAGCTGGGCACTGTGGCAGCCACCCATAACCTGAGCACTTGGGACACAGATTTCCTACTACACACCTGACCAGCTAAGGTAACTGCTTCATTCTACTGCTCTGCTAAGCACTCTGTCCAGCAGGAAGTTAGGGGACGAAAAGGGCTATTTCTGTGTACAGATTACAGTCCATCATTGAGGGAAGCCAGGGCAGGAGCTCACGGAAGAACTTGAAGCAGAAACCACGGAGGAATGCTAATGCTCCTGTGCTCACCCCTCCCCTCTCCTCCCTCCAAAGAGTTATTTATTCTTGTGTGTGTGTGTGTGTGTGTGTGTGTGTGTGTGTTTACCATGTGTGTGCAGGTGCTTGCAGAGGCCAGAAGAGGGTGTCGGATCCCATGGAACTGGAGTTAGAGGTGACTGTGTGTTGCCTGATGGGAATGGATTCTTAGACCCTCTACAAAGGCATCAAATGCCCTTAAATGCTGAGCCAGCTCTCCAGCCCCTTAGCCAGCATATATACATATACCAACATACACACATACATACATACATACATACATACATATACATGGACATTGCAACTTGCTAATAACAACCTGTGAACATGAGCAGAAATGAGAATTTCTAGTAAAACCACATGGTTTTCAGAGTTGGAGGTGATTCTTCTTTGATGCCCTGGTGGAAATACCAACAAGTCACTTTATATTTGTATGGTATGTCTACACTCCCCAGTACATATGTATAAAGTCCCAGGACCTTTGGCCCAGGGGAGGTTCTTCTCACAATGGGCTAAGGCCTTATAGTAGCTAATTTTATGTCACCATGACACAACCAGCTCTCATTTAGGAAAAGGGACTTTCAATTGAGAAAATGCCTCACCAGCTTGGCCCTTGGGTATACCTATGATGCATTTGTTTTTGATTGATGGTTGGTGTGGGAGGGTCCAGCTTGGCCCTTGGGTATACCTATGATGCATTTCTTTTTGATTGATGGTTGGTGTGGGAGGGTCCAGCTTGGCCCTTGGGTATACTTATGATGCATTTTTTTTTTTTGGATTGATGATGGGTGTGGGAGGGCCCAGCTCACTGTGGGCATTGCCACCCCAGGGATGGTGTCCTTGGAACCATAAGAGAGCCACAAGGAGAAATCTAGTAAGCTGCATTCTTCCATGGCCTCCGTCGCAGTTCCTGCCTCCAGGTTCCGGCCTTGAGTTCCTACCCTGACTTCTTTTGATGGTGGATTGTGCTGTGAAAGTGGAAGTGAAATATAAACTCCTTCCTCTTCAGGTTGCTTATGTTCTGGGCATTTGACCACAGCAGTAGAATCCCTAAGATGGGCCTCCTCCATCAACAAACAATCAGGACAATCCCCACAGACATGTCCACGGGTCAATCTGATCTGGGCATTCCCTGACTGATCCTTCTTGAGGTGATGCTAGGTTGTGTCCATTGACAGTCAGAGCTCATTTGGACACTGCGATTGGCAAGCTCTGGATTTAGTGAGTCTCTGCCTCAGAAAGTATAAAGTGGAGAGCAACCGAGGAAGACACTGGACATCACTTTGGGGCCTTCACATGCACATGGACACAAGCACCCACACACATGTGCCTACATGTACGTAAACACACATATACACATGACACACACACACATACACACACACAGTGTTTAAAAATAAACAAGTAGCTAAATGAATCTGTCAAAATACTTTCTTCCAGATGAGCCTCTATTAGTTACTTCCTGACTGCTGTGATAGAACACTATGACCAAGGCAACTTATAGAAGGAAGTATTTACTTGGGGCTTCCACTTCTAAAGGGATAAGAGTACATCGCCACTGCTGTGGGGAACATCTGGCTGCAGGTAGCCATGGCAACCAGAGCTGGAAGCTGAAAGCTGAGGGCTCACATCCAGAACCACACAAACAGGAAGCAGAGAGAACCAGGGATGGCAGGAGGCTTTTAGACCTCAAAGCCACCCTCAGTGACACTCCTACCAACAAGGCCACACCTACTTAGCTCCCACAAACAGCATCAGTAACTGGGGTCCAGGTATTCAAATACCCAAGAATATGGGGACATCTCATTCAAACCACCACAGGAGGGAATGTATTGTTTTCCAGGAGACTCACGCTGCTCCCCTCTCCCAGCATTTCCACAGAGATCCCTAGTCACCACACTGAGGGGGAAAGAACCCTGCCTAATATAGAAGAAACTTTGGGGTCTGTGCTGAGTCAAGGGATGTTTTGAGGACTTGGCTGGGTTTAGGATTCTGCTCGATAGTCTCTGACAAGATTCTACAACGATCCCTGGGCAAAGGATTCAGGGGGAAACTTGACTGTCCTCACATCCAAGGCTCCTCAGCCCCTCTTATCTAACAGATCCAGAGCAGAGTCTCTGTCTCAGATCCCGACTTCAGCTGGACAGGAATGCAGGAATCAACAGAACTCATGGGGGACATCTGATTTCCTCCCCTGCCCTGTGGTAGGTACCATTAAAACCCTCCAGCCTTCCTTTTGTAAAGTGACTCTAGTGAGTGTGTGTGACAGGCCTGTTAATTGGGGCTCAGGATGAGATTTATAATAAAGATGCATCATTGCACACACTCGGTCCCCTTGCACCTTCCGAACACAGATAAATCATCTTTTGATCATTCTAGACGCCGTCTCACTGGGGAGGGAAAAGCATAGGAAAACCAACATCTATTTCCGTTCAGTGACCACTTTTTATGCACCGCCATGTGCGAATTCATTCTTGCCTAATTAACTAAAGGCAGCAGGCTCCAGTTTCATGTCCTGACATGCCATTATTTCTTGAAAAATAATTAGCCGTATGCCATTCTGACGCCAAAGACATTATCGTGTGGCACGGTGTCTGGTCATGTCAAGGAGACTAAACCGTCTCCTTAGCGGCTCTGTCACAGATCACAGACCAGCTTTATTGGCCTTCAAGGCAACAGAGGACAAAGGGAGATTTAAAAAGAATGGGAGAGAATTACAACTTGAGGATAATTACCTGCAAACAGGAGCGGACATAAGAATTTCTAGTAAAACCACATTGTTTTTATAGAGTTGGAGGTGATTCTTCTTTGATGCCCCCAGTGGGAAGTATCAACAAGTCACTTTATATTTGTAAGGTATGTTTACACCTCACAGGACTCTGATTTGAGCCATGAATTAAGTCACAATATGATAATAAAGTATCTCTTGTTGAAAGTATTGGCTTTTACATATGATATGCCACGTTATACAACTTCATATTTACCTTCATAATTACAATATATAAAAATTAATTACAAAATCAAAATTTGTATTTTATTGAATTATGACCTTTGAAGGTGCAGATTTGCTATGCTTTGAACATGGCTTGTTGCCACCAAAACTCACATCAGAGTTCAGTCCCCAGAGCAGCAATGTTTCGAGGTGAGGCTGGGTAGGAAGTGTCTGGCCACAGGGGACGAGCTGTCCTGAAGGGATTAATGCTTTCTCTTAGGACTCAGTTCTTGCTTTCTTGGAACTAGATGAGTTGCAGTTAGGCGTGAGTGGTTTAACAAATTCAACTTTGTGTTCTGTCTGTAGGTCCTGATTTGTCCCTGCCCTGTTCCCCAAGCTGGAAGAAACACATCGCCACCAGAGGCCAAGACGCCAGACCCATGATTTTCAACCTCCTAGACCCCAGAACCATAAGACCAAACAAACAGCTTTTAAAAATAAATTCTCCCCGCACAAGTATCCTGTCATATCAAGAAAAACAGACTAAGCCGGGCGGTGGTGGCGCACGCCTTTAATCCCAGCACTTGGGAGGCAGAGCCAGGCGGATCTCTGTGAGTTCAAGGCCAGCCTGGGCTACCAAGTGAGTTCCAGGAAAAGGCGCAAAGCTACACAGACAAACCCTGTCTCGAAAAAACCAAAAAAAAAAAAAAAAAAAAAAAAAAAGAAAAACAGACTAAGACTAGATTTAATTGTGCATAAAAAAAAATGAAACTAATAGGGCCAAGGACCCGTAGCCCCAGGGGAGAACTTCCTATTTCTCTTAAGCTAACCAAACACAGTATTAAGCCGCCTCCCAGGTACTTATCTTTACACTAGCAGATTAGTGCCTCTCTCAACCCTCATTACAGAACCTTTTTTTCTTGGTACATGGTGATTAACACAGAGACTCCTGACTGAGCGGTATGTAAAGAACAACAGACTACTGAGTGTTCCGTTCTCAATGAGGCTCGGGGGTCACCAAAGTGTAGGGGGATGGGAAGGCTGTAAGAGGCAGTGGCTGATTACAGCAAAACTGTTTTCTGGACACAACAGGGCTGTTGCCCACACTCATGGCAGTTGTAACGACAAGGATAAGACACGCACGAGATGAAGTCAACCAAATTTCCACCATAGGTGGAAGAAGAGGTCAAGAAGTCCCACCCTTAGCTGAGATGCTGTTGATAATTGATGGCAGCCGGGAAAGGGAGAGTCAGCCTTTTTCCCCAAGGATACAGCTCCTGAGAAGTTGCCCATGCTCTGGTAAATGGCCTTTTACACATGTACATAATAGCAGAACCAAGAGGAATCAGCAGGTTTAAAATACAGAGCATGTGAAATTGAAAGGGAAAAACAGTGGTAGAAATAGGGATGGAATTGAAAGGGAAGAGAGTGGGGGTAGATTTGATCAAGTACAATATACTCATGTCTGAAATTCTTAAACAATTAAAAAAAAAAAAAGCAACGTGAATAACCACCACACTGAGATGGAGACAGGCATAGCCCAGGTCATGTGCCTTTATCCTTCGTGAGTGGTAGTTCATGAAACAATGTGTTCCACTCCATGGCATTATGAGAAGTTACAAGCTGTTTGAAAGCGAAAAACCATGCATTCCTTGGATGGTCCTCCTGAGTTCAAGACACAGCTATCACCGTTCCCATGTTCTTTCCTAATTTGAGTACGGGTTTTTCAGCCTTCCGCTGTGATGCTCATAAATACAGATGCTTTAAACAGTTTGTACCAACACTGATGGATTTCCACCAATGAAGATTTTGTCTGAGCTAATTCCATGGAGCCAGTTGGAGCTAAATTGGTTCCTTAACTGACTTTCTCTAGAGAACAGTTAAATCATTCCCATTTTCTTTCTCTTCTCATTTATATTTTATTGAAATTGTTTTGGTTGGTGTCAACCCTTTCCTTTCATATTTAAAAATGAAGATTAGAGTCACCTGTCAGAAGCTATGTTAGGTCTTGGGGATGCAGCTTGGATCAACATGAAATCCATTTTCTTCCACAGGCTTGCAAGATCTCTTAGCAAGCCTCTGCAGTTATTAAGTTGAGCATATGAAATTATCATTTCTCTTAAGTCAGAAAAGGTTGAATATTGGCAACTTTAGATGATTCAATCTAGTACAGAACTCTTAAATAACATGCTTATGCTCATATTTTACCTCAGAATTTAAGGTTGTGTTATCTATCGTTTTCTTATAAAGTGCTTACACGCACATAAAAAGATCCAAGAGTATTGAAGGATATCTACCACTGGAAATCGATTTGGCTTCTGCCTAAGAATGAGCTTTTTTTTTTTTAGCTCAGAGCTGACAATGGGCATTTCCACAGGGAGATGGCTTCTTTCTTTTCATAAGCACTTTCTGCATCAATCTTTGTACAGGAGATACTTTTATAATCGGAAGGGAATGGTTCCTGTTGTCACTAGCTCTGGCTCCTTGTAAAATGTTCCCTATAGAATTTCTCTCCGCTGTTCAGCTCAAAAAGGGAAGAGGACTTACCTCCACAGACACAGGGTATGCAGAATGAACACTTTCTTCAATTTCTTTCTGGAATTGACTAAGTCTACATGCTCTCTATAGCTGCTGTTCTGTCCATAAAGAATACCTCTGTTCATACCATGGTATGACCAAGATTTATTGGGGGCTTACAGTTTCAGAGGATGAGTCCATGACCATCATGGCAGGGAGGCACAGTGGCTACCTAGGCAGGCATGGAATTCACTCACTGAAGGAGTAAGTGAGAATTTATATTCTAATCCATAAACATGAGGCAGAGAAAGCTAACTGGGAATGGTGTAGGCTTTTAAAACCTCAAAGCCCAATCCCCAGTGACACACCTCCTCCACCAAGGCCACACCTCCTAACCCTTCCCAAACAGTTCCATCAATCAGGGCCAAGCACTGAAATATATCAGGCTTTCAGGAATCATTTTTTTTTGGGGGGGGGGGTGGGTGGGAAGCGGTTTCGAGACAGAGTTTCTCTGTGTAGCTTTGGAGCCTATCCTAGAACTCACTCTGTACATCAGGCTGGCCTCAGACTCATGCCTTTAATCGCGGCACTTGGGAGGCAGAGACAGGCAGATCTCTGTGAGTAAGATAATTGATGAGAGTCCATTTTTAATCATTTTTGGAAGAAAATTAATGATAGAGTACAGCTTGGGACTTTCCCTGGAAGTCTAGTATTATTAATATTACTGTTTCTACCATTGGATTTAAATTCTATATCATCAGAGAGGGAAAACTATTTTTATATCCAGGAGACCACAGCTGACATGACGTCCATATTAGTTCTAAGGATGACTGTTCTAGAATCGATTTTTGACAAATATTAAGCATCAGTGTAGTACTGGGTTTGCATTGAGCACAAGACAAGCAGAAATAGGTGCCACTCCTGTCTAAGGCAGGAGCAAGAGTGGGCATACCTTCCAAACACTACTGAAGTCAAAATGCCTGAGAAGTGTTCACCAGGCCATTTACAGGTCTACTGAGAAGGCCAGAGCTGGTGGCCTCCTCATCTCAGTGGACACATAGCCCTAGTGTTGGCCACATACTGGTCTTTTTCTTTGGGTCAGGCATCTGCCACTTCCAACCACAGGATATTCGAGTCAAGGGGGAAGGACAGTAGTGACATTTATTAAAGTCTTCAATGTGCCAGGCCCTGTGCTGGGGGCTTAGTTTGCTGTTTAGTGACTCCCACCACGCTTCGGTGAACGAGGACAGATGTTGCTGGCACTTGATGCTGAAGGAATAGAGAGGAAGACAGACAGTTGGATTTGGACCTGAAGTAGGACGTGAGGAAGGATATGAGGAAGGATGTGTTTCTGGTCAGTCTGCAGCCTTCGTGATTAGTTAGTTTGTTTGTTTTCCAATCCCAATGAGTACTAGATTAAACATTTCACACAGAGCAAGCAGATGAAAGAGCCTTTGTGAAGAAACTTC
Organism: Peromyscus maniculatus bairdii; assembly: GCF_049852395.1. NCBI lineage: Eukaryota > Metazoa > Chordata > Mammalia > Rodentia > Cricetidae > Peromyscus > Peromyscus maniculatus. The sequence continues at coordinate 41,090,334 of NC_134867.1, read as the reverse complement.
CAGGCACAAGCTCTCTGAGTAAGGGACTTTGCTGCCAGGCCTGCCCACCCAGGAACCACATTGTGGAAGGAAAGAACCAATTCCCTCAATTTCTCTATGACTTCTACACACACAAGATGCTATGTGTATACACACATAATAAACTTAATTTTAAAAGTGTTGAAGAAACTCCCTTCTTCCTACCCAACGTCACTCTGTCCTATCAACTCCTGCCATCAGCCACTACACAGTCATACACCTTGCATGCACAGTTCCCACCGTGAGCTGCTGTAAACTGCTCACCTCCATCCACATACTGAACGATTCCCTGGGGAAGCACTTTCTGTGGCCCCATGGAAGGGATCTTAGCTTTATGGTTTTCATAAAGATTAATGTGTCAGTGTGAATATGTAACAAGAGTTCAAGAATATTAACCTGCTTTGGCCTGAGACTGTTTCTTCTTGTAACCCTTTCTAAGAAAATAATCACGGAGGCCACAAAAGACTTTTACTGTGGGATCATGTGCAATGTAAATAAGGTTAAATCATGGCAAGCCCTTAGAAGGGAATAATGGGCAATAACAGAGCATTCTGGAGTTTTTTTTTTTTATTAACGAAGGAAAATGTTTGGATTTAAAAACAAATGTATGTGTTCAGAGTGGGAGAAAAGGGATGAGAGAAAAGGAAGAACACCAACATCTTCAAAATGTGTCTTTGTCTACTGGGAACTGGGAGGATTCTGGTTTTATTATCTGTAAGATGAATTGCTAAACGATCTTATTAATAAAAAAACCTGGGGCCAGATATTGGGATGAAAAGCTGAGAGATCAGAAAAGCGGAAAGAAGCCAGCCACGTTCTAACCACTTGGAGAGCCTCTGCCAAAGAGAGCTACTTCCTGTATATTCGCACTTGTATCCTTCCTGTGCCCTACCATCTCACTTCCTCTCTCCACCCAGCTGCATCACTTCCTCTTCCTGCCCAGCTCTGTCACTTCCTGTCTGTCTATACAGCCCTCTAGACCTTTATGGTTAACTAAGTGCTGGAATTCAAGGCTGGCTTTTTCCTCTGATCCTCAGATAAACTTTATTAGGGTGCACAATATTTTGGAGGACACAATACATCACCACAATTATTTATGATTTTAGTTTATTTTTTTGAGGCAGGTAGCTCAGACTGGCCTACATTTTTTACCTTCCTGTCTTAGGCTCTCAAGAGCTGACAGGCATGTACCACCGTGCCTCTCTGTTTCTGCATTTTAAAGATTTCAAGAATTAAATACAGTCATCTTTTGATAACTACAGGGGAATGTTCCAAGATGTTCTAATCTCTTGGATAAAATGGCACAGTATCTATATATGACCTATGTATACCACTTGTATAGTTAAATCTTCTATAGATAACGTTTCATATCTAATACATTGAGACTATTGTGTTAACGGTCGCTAAAATGTGCTGTTTGGGGGAATAATGACAGGAGGAAAATGTCTGTACAGATTTCATCACAGTTGCAATTTAAAAATCATATTTCAATTCCAAGTTGGCTGGGTCAACAGATGGAGAACCCATAGATCTGGAGGGCTGCTTACTGCTTGAGAACAGGGGGCAGTGACGTCGGCCCTTCCCTGAACCTGTGAACACACTCTCAGCACCTTCCCTTCATTGCTTTGTCCTGGATCCCTGAACACCATGTGCATTTGCAGTCTGGGCTCAGTCTAAGCCCTGCCCCCCACCCCTCTCCCCCCCCACCCCCCTCCCCCCTGCACTTCTGGTGGGCTCCCTTCATCTCTCCTATCATCACACTCTGCTCACTTTATCAAAAGCTGGGCTGGAGCCCTGGACCAGCTTCCTCTTTCTTTCCTCTTAAAAAAAAAAAAAAAATCACTTTTTGAGGGCTTACTGAATTCTGTCTTCTCCTGAATGCCTTCTTGACTCAAGCTAGGCTCACTCATGAACCTTAAATCCAGCTGTTTGTCCAAGCTCTAAGGTAAAATAACTGCATCTAATATAACCGTGTTCCCTTCTAGAATACATCTCCCTAAAAACAAGCACACAGGCTTCCCATGACAATGCTAACAGCATGCCACATGCCTGCGGAAATTATTCTGCCCTCCCTGGTTCATGGCATTCACATGCATTTTGTTAGTTAATGACTTTTTTTCATGATGAAAACGCTCCAGCTGGCAAGGAAGAGTCAGGGCTCTGCCCAGACTCCCGCAGGAGGACAGCCTCCCTCTGCCATGGAGTAGCAAGCCGAAGCAAACCACAGGAGAGACATGTAGCTGCAATAAACAAATCTTAGGCAAGCAGAGAAAATGGACTAGCAATAGCATGAGCATCCTTTTTATATGCTGATAACCTTATTTAAATATGTAGCTATTATTTGAAAAAAAATGGCAACTCTATGGCATAAACATCTTTCAGAAAAGTCTATATAACCAAGGACAGGTAACTCAAAAACATAAGAAAACAAATCACCTTGGAGAAACACTGATTTGGGGTCCTATTCATGACACACTAGCCTATCACAGCTCACAATAATATACATATACGTTTATTAGAACTTTTTACAAAGTAAATGTCCTGACACCAAAATGGAAGGCTAAACATGAAGCAAGGCTTCTGTTAAATAGAAATTTCTAGTACTTGTAAGGTAGTGCTCCCGATTTACATGCCCTCAGCCTCTTCAAGAGAAATGATAAAACGGAAGAGGAAGTTGACCGAGCGGTACAAGCCTATAATGCTAGCTACTTGGTAGCTGGAGGCATGAAGTGTGCAAGTTCAAGGCCTGCCTGGTCGACAAAGTGAGTTTAAGACCAGCCTGGGCAACTTGGAAGAGGCTTTGTCTCAAAGCAAAATGAGGATAGCGTGGAGTTCAGTGGTAGACACCTGTTGGGCACGTGAAAGACCCTGGGTTCCGCCCCAGTTCTATTTAAGGGGGGCGGAGACAGGTGGCTGGAAGATGGCTCAGTTCATAAGGTCCTTGCTGTGAAAACACAAACATCTGAGTCCAGATCCCCAGCATCCATGTAAAAAGCCAGGAACAATAATGTGTGCTTGAATTCCCAGCACTGGGGAGGCAGGGACAGGAGAGTCCCTGGGAGTCTGCTGACAGGTGAGTTCCAGGTGCAGTGAGATATGCAATCTCAAAAAATAAGGAAGTGATTAAGTTAGACAATATCAATAATATCAATAATATCAGCCTCTGGCATATCTACACATGTGCATACTTGTACACACACACAGACAGAGCATGCACGTCTACACACAAACATACACAATAGTAACAGTAAAAATTTCAAAAACCTCAGGAGACAGTTCTAATATATAATATTAGTTATAATATCAAAGTGCTTCCTAAAACCAGTCTATTACTAGACCAACATAACTGAATTAAAGTTGGTATTCTTAACTAATAATCTATGTTTGAGAAATAAGATTTTTAATAATAAAGACAAAGTCTTTAATAAACATTGATTTAGCCTACTATATATCCAGGCAGTACATGGAATGTTAGGTATATAACATACAACCCGGGAGGTGACAGACTACTGAAAACATGTAAACACAAGGTCAAGGCAGTAGGGACTTGTATTTTATAGTCACTAAAGTAGAACCAATCCCGAAAAAGAAACGCAAGCATCTTTACAGATGTGGTAACATTTACTTGTCCTTGAAATGGAAGGGACAGAACGAGCCTTGGCCAGCCAAGGGACGAAGAGGGGAAAGACAGAAAGGTAGAGAGTGGATTCATGCATAAGTTAATGTCCCACTGTGACCAGATGGGGAGGTTGGTGAGAACAGAGTGTGACAAAGTGGATGTGAGCCAGGGCTTACGGGGTCTCACAACGGCATGTCAGGGAGACTGGCTGTGGGCCAGATGAAAATGAGGAGCTAATGGGAGAACTTGGGTCAAGGGGAAGATACGATCTCAGACACTGTCTACAAAACGGAGCTCCGGCTGCAAGGCAGTGAATGGAAACAGACTATGATGAGGAAAGTTAGAACAAAAGCAGTCTGGGTAAGGGTCACATTCAAACTCTCACCTATTCAAGCCTTTATTTTTTTCCGTCTAAAATATGGAACTGAGGGCTAGAGAGAGACGGCTTAGTCAGTAAAGTATCTGTTCTGCCAGCCCGAGGACATGAGTTCTGGTCCCCAATATCCATGGAAAAGCCATGTGCGGTGGCATGCATCTGTAACTTCAGTGCTGGAGCAAGGGAGACACAGACGGGGGGGGGGGATCCCCAGATCATTGGTCAGTTAGCCTAGCCAAGTTGGCAAGCTCTCAGTTCCGTGACATGTCCCCTCTCAAAAAATAAGATGGAGAGCAAGCAAGGAAGGTACCACCATATATGCCTGTGGCCTCCATATATGCACTCTCTCATTCTTTTTCTCTATGTCTCTTTCTCTCTAGCACATGCACATACACGTACCCACACAAATACTTAGCATACATGAAATAGAAAATATGTAACTAATATGACTAATATGTAATACTAATATGAAAATATGTAACTAATATGACAGGAGAAGTGCTGGAACGATGAAACAGTTATATTAGTCAGAATCTTAACTGACTGCCCAAGGACATCCTAATGTTCACAGTACTCCTCAAATCCTGTAACTCACCCATTTATCTTCCTACTCTTTGATCTGCCCTGTCCCTCGTGAGGTCTCATGGCTGCAGAAGCGGACACTTCAGGCCGCAACCCCTACAAATGGTTGCTCATGCACAGCTCTCATGCCTAGGGGCACAAACACCTATGGTGCCACATGCTCTCTGAAAGACAGCTGGATCCGAAGCCCAAATGCAGTTTCTGGAAGAGGTGTATGCGGTCTGAGGTCTCGGGTCCTGAGAATATGAAAGGAAAATTTTGGGGGGACATTTGGTTGGCTCTGAAGAAATCAAGAACGGAGCCACTGCCATGTGACCTCATGGCCGGCCTCATGTCACTCATATCTTAGGGTAGTAATGATAATAGTAACACAATGAACATGCCCCACAAATGGTCTCATGGGACTGTTTTTCCAATGTTGTAGTTGTCTTGTTATTATAGTCTTCTTGTGGTGACCCTTAGAAAGCACAAGGAAGGACTCGACTCTCCTCTATGGGCCCACATTGAACATATGATGTGTTCAGTGCTTGCCTGAAGAACGGGAAGGAGGAAACGGGACCCACAGATGGCAGACTGGGGCAGAGTGGATCTCCTGTAGGAACAGTTTAGAGAATTACATGGGAAGTATAGGAACTGCATCACTGCAAACTGAGTTCAAGGGGCTCTTTGGGGGCATCCATCTGTTGATAAGTAAACTAGTATGGAACTCAGGAAAACCTTAGAATTATCTGTCTAGGAGTGGTAGCTGAAGTCTTGGGTGAAAATTCTAAGGAAAAGAAGAAGGTATAGAATAATAAAAGAACGGGGCTCTGAGCAATCTCTCCAGAAAGAGAGTGAACAAAAACAGGAAACTAATAAAGAAGTCTAGAGGAGTGTGTGATCATCAGGAAGATGCCTGGAAGAGGAGTCTGTGATCATCAAAGATTCTCAGAAGAGGAGTCTGTGATGGTCAGAAAGATTCCTGGAAGAAGAGTCTGTGATGGTCAGGAAGATGCCTAGAAGAGGAGTCTGTGATCGACAGGAAGATGCCCGGAAGAGGAGTCTGTGATGGTCAGGAAGATGCCCAGAAGAGGAGTCTGTGATCGACAGGAAGATGCCTAGAAGGCTGTCCTTTTAAGCCATGCCCATTTAGTGCTAGTACTCTAACTCACTGAGAGCCCACTTTGTGCAGACAGTTGGCTTGGTATACCTTATCTCTTAACTATACTATTTAAACCACTATGCAGATTGATAGGTAATTATTTCTGTTATCAGTGAGTCAATAGGCTCAGAGCAAGTTAATAAAGTAACCTAGCGACTTAACTATGTACTGTAAGATATTAGGCCCCAACAGAAAGTATAAGCCTAGGGTCAAAAGCTGGAAAAAAAAAAAAACCAGGAATACCTGGGCCCCTGCTCAGAGGTGGAGGTGTGGAAAGGAAGAAAAGTAATGTGCCTATGCATCAGAGGCAGTTGTGACCTAGGAAGTTTCTCTTAAGTGTCATGTCATTTCATCCTCACCAGAGCTTGGACAATGGACATTATCAGGTCAATGTCACAGATGACGACATGGCTCATGTACCCATGGGCAAAGCTGGTAAGCAGAGACGTCCAAATTCGAATGTAAGGACTATATGGCCCAAAGGTCCTCATCTTTTGCATTGCAACATAGTCTCAGGGGAACAGGTGCTAACTGGGGAGGCAAAGGCATCCATGATATAAAAACAGACACAGGTATTCCTAGGAGTTAACAATATAATGAACATATATACTCTGTTAAGTTATCTTACACGGTCTCCAAAACCACCTACTATGAGATGAGAGCACTCAAGGATTGCTTCCGTCTGGATAGCACACTCCTACATAAGACGAGCAGGCCAGAGAATAGGAAAGTGTCTATCCATCACTCTCATTGACTTTTATCTATAGCCATGAAAGTTTCAGCATCGAGCCATTAAATTTAGCTTCAGATATAAAAGCTAAGTATCAGGAGAGTTTGAACTTACGGGAAGGCCAAAGACATGAGCTCAAGCTTCAGCCCCAGGATCAGGATCAATTGCACCATTCAAGGCTAGCAACCACTTATCAAACATAGGCTCAGCACTTTAAAACTGGTTTCTTAATTTACTCACTCATCTATCCTCACAAGTGCTGCTCTCCTGCATGCTTCTGCTTGTACTTACTTGCATTCCCAGAGACCCTCCTGGCGGGGTTACTGTCTCCCCAACTCCGGGTATGCATAGAATATGGAGGCTTGTTATACAGGAAAAGGGTCAAATTATTATTGGGGAAACACATTCACCCTCCTTGACTTATATATAATCAACTAACAATGGATGTTCTTGTGAAATCCACTGCCAGGGAGTAAATGGCCCTAGTTAATACCACAGTGGCACGCTGTACTTAAAAGCTGTGTTATGATTCAGGTGTGAAGTGTTCCCCCAGAGGGTTACGTATTGAAAACTCAGTTTCCTAGTGAATGGTACTGTTCTGGGAGGTTCTAGAAACTTTAGAAGGTGGGGCTTAGTTGGAGGAAGTAGGTCATTGGAGCTTTCTGTACTCAATAAGGACTTGGGGAAAAATGTCATCTGCTACATACTTTCTTCATCTTGATGTTCTGCAAAAGCACATGGGACAACTATGGACTGAAACTCGAGCAGCTGTGAACCAAATGCATAATTCCCCATGAAGTTGTTCTATTGGTTACTATGGTCACAGCAACACAACAGAAAAAAAAAATAAACCTTTGCCTCTAAAAATGAGGGGCTATTTGGTATTTTTATTCCAGTTTTTAACTATTTGTTAAGACCTTAACTGTGATAAGGGCAGTATTTAAATGACTTTTCCCTCTCTTTTGGCACATTAATTTGATGGAGTTTTAATCACTTTTAAAGGGTTCTCAAAGAACATTAACATTAGGAAATGTTTTCCATAATATAAATGATTAGATACCACATACCCCAGTTTTCATTATATAGTCTCAGAAGGAAATAACCAGATGTTACGAGTCATTATTTGTAAGTGATGTGGCTTTTGCTATTGGTAGTCAAGGGGTAGGTTCAGATTTGATCAGCCTCCGGCAAATCATTGTCCTAACCCCAGTCTCCTCATCTATATAGTGGGATAATAAAACCCACACAGTTCAAGTGTCATGACAATGGATGTCAATTATGGCTTCTAGAATTTTTTCACTTTCTATAATAAAAATATCCTTAGTCCACACTCTAACAACAATACCTCCTCCTTGCTTTTTTTTAAGTGTCATTTATATGTGTATTCTGTTAATTTCTAAGTAACTTAAAATAAACAGAGACCAAACTGAAATCTTTTAGCATTTTGAAGTTATGGTTGCTATCCTCTATTAAAAGTTCTCCTTCCTTTCTCTGGTCATTGAAATTCTTTCAGCTATCTGTGAGATGGGTTACCCCCACCACATAATTCATTTTGGCAAGAAACATCAGAGAACAATGATATAAAACTTTATTTTCTGATAAACAGTAACTTTATGCAGAAATACGCTCGGAGATGCCAAATCTCGGCTAGCCCTGTAGATTCCGCATAGTAAATGCATTTTAAAGATAGGTGCTGGGTAAGACCCAACAGGCCGGTCTGGCTCCTTATTAGCTGCCTGCTGTAAACACATTACACACTATACTTCTGTTTTGGCCTGTAAAGTCAGCAGCAGTCCTGTCAGAAAACAGCTGACTCCCATCCAGCACTAATTGACTTAAAGATGAAAATTTCTCATTAAAAATTCAGTGTGAAAATTTGGAGATTTTTTGCTTTGGATTGCCTTAGACACAATCACCTCAAAGGCACTATGTTCCCAGCATGGACCAGCAATATGCTGCTTTGCTACACTCGGAATGATAGTCAACATTTATGTGCCTGCAGGACTTGGTCTACACTGGACATCTGCTAGAAGAAAAGCAAACCTATCCAATATTCTGTATTTGCATGGGCACATACAAGTATGTATGCGTGCATGTGTGTACATATACAGGTCTCATTCCTCAGGAGCCATCCATCTTAGTTTCTGAGACAGGGTCTGTCACTGGGCTCCAGACTGTTGAATAGGCTAAGCCCCAGGCGTCAGTGTGTCTCTGCCTCCCAGTGCTGAAATTACTGCCATGTCCAGTTTACTATATGGATACTAGGGATGGAATTCAGGTCTTCACGCTTGTGTGGCAAGCATTTTATAGATAGAGCTATCTCCTCAGGCCCCGGTACACTTTGTTTGGTTGGTTGGTTGGTTTTTGTTTTTTCGAGACAGGGTTTCTCTGTGTAGTTTTGGTGCCTGTCCTAGATCTTGCTCTGTAGACCAGGCTGGCCTCGAACTCACAGAGATCCGCCTGCCTCTGCCTCCCGAGTGCTGGGATTAAAGGTGTGCGCCACCGCTGCCTGGCTACACTTTATTTTTTTTTTAACATAATGGAAGAAAGAAAAAAGCAGCAGTAATTAGTGTTCTGTTGGTAAAATAATAAAAGACCAACAGCTGCTGAAATGAAGACTGAGATAGCTTCCTGCTGACAGACCCCAGTCAGGGTACAAAAATGGAAATAGAAAGACTGGTGGCCTCTGATCCTCACTGTGGAGGTTTGAATAAACAGGCCCATTGGTAGTGGCACTAATTAGGAGGTGTGGCCTTGTTGGGGTAGGTGTAGCCTTGTTGGGGAAGGTGTGGCCTTGTTGGAGGAGGTGTGGCCTTGTTGGAGGAGGTGTGGCCTTGTTGGAGGAGGTGTGGCCTTGTTGGAGGAGGTGTGGCCTTGTTGGAGGAGGTGTGGCCTTGTTGGAGGAATTGTGGCCTTGTTGGAGGAGGTGTGGCCTTGTTGGAGGAGGTGTGGCCTTGTTGGAGGAGGTGTGGCCTTGTTGGAGGAGGTGTGGCCTTGTTGGAGGAGGTGTGGCCTTGTTGGAGGAGGTGTGGCTGTGTTGGAGGAAGGGTATCACTAGGGGGCAGGCTTTGCGGTCTCAGAAGCTCAGTTTACTGCTACCTGAGGATCAGACAGCTCCTTCTCCCATGCCATATCTTCCTGCATGCCACCCGCCATGATGCTAATGGACTAAACCTTTGAACTGTAAGCCAGCCCCAATTAAATGCTTTCCTTTATAAGAGCTGCTGGGGTCATGGTGTCTCTTCACAGTCATAAAATCCTAACTGAGGCACTCGTTATCACAGGTGGAGAGGAGGAAGAGCTTGTTAGTTTGCATTGATCTTGGTATTCTCACCATCCAGACACGCCAGAGACCACAAGGGTCCACCACAACACAGTCACATGCATCAGACGTGGCTGTGAATGCCCCATGTCCAGACACGGACTTGGCGAGTTAGCAAAAATTCACAAAAGGATGCCCACAAAATCCATGAAAACGGGTTTGGATCCTGAAGTCTGGTGAAGACATTTGCTTGGAGGAAAGACGTTGGGAGGCCCTGCTAGTTAAATGTTGCAGTCCACCATGCCTGGACAGCTCTCTCTGAACTTGGTGCAAGTCCTGTGGGGGCTTCCTGCTCTCTCCTGACCTTATTTGGAGACTGTCCCTGAGCCTGACTTACCTTAGGTGTGACCTTTGACACAGCCTCCTGCAAATGCTCTCCCCCTGACGCTACCTGTGGTAACTAGACATTGTGCTAGGAGCTTTACACTACCACTCTGCTGCCACTTATGATAACTAGGCATTGTACGAGGAGCTTTATGATTGGAGCGTGCTGCCAAATGCGAATTAGGTGATTCCCCGCTGCTGTTCCCACCCTATACATCTCCTTACTCCGATAGAAAGCCGAGCCGCAGCACCGAAACTGCATCTGGGAAGGCTATTTCTGTTGTGCTCAGGGGTCAATGCAGAGCCCTGCTCACCGATTCTGCTCCTTTTGTCCTCATGGCCTGGGGGCCAATGGACTGCAAAGAAAGAAGGACACCCCACAGGAAGAGGAATCTGTCAATAAATTTCTGTGAGTGTCATAGGGCGGGGAGGGGTAAAAGCATAAGATGTGAATATGTGAAAATGTCACAATGAAACCCATCGATCTATGCAACTGACTTATACAAATTTACCGGGTGAGGATTTTAAACCTTATAATTATTAATTGGCTATACCTCCTGGTGAAATCTACTATGTGGACGCCTCTACTTAAGGAACGATGTTCCTTCTTCTACAAGGTAAAAAGTAAATGGACTCTCCATTCATTTTCTATCCTAATGTCAATGAGAGCAATCCCTAAGTGGACAAAAACAGAGCAATTGACTCTACCACCTATTCCCCCACTCCAGCCAGCTGCACAGATGCTCGGTTACCAGGGCAACTGAACTCATAGTTTACATCCAGCAAAGCTGAGCTGATCCACAGTGTTTTTTCCACTATTGTGGGAAGGCACCAAAAGCACTCTCTGTTCTGGCCTCTCTCAGAAGACAAGAGCAGGCCCAGCAGGGTCTAAATGATCAGAAATCCTGCTGGTGATGAACAAGATCAAAATGACCTGGGAAAACAATCATGCTCAAGTCCATGGGGCACTCACTCAATGCCACTCTTCATAACCACACTGGGTAGTGTTTACCTTCCCAGGGACACAGAAGGACCCAATGTCCTGATGCAGGCTGGAATTACTAGGTTGTCCCTGCAAAGCCAGAGACTGTCCTGCTGGGTTGCTAAAGCAGCTTGACAATTCACCCAGAAGCCAGCAGTCTGAGCAAGGAGTCTCCCGATTGTGTTTAAGGTGGAAGGTCCAAGGAGAGCCAGAGCACTGTGGAAAGTGGTGAGGGTCTGTTAAAAAGGGCTCCAGTCCAAATCTGGGAGAGCCATGATGTAGTCCTGGCCAGTTAACACAGAGTACAATCCTGGCATAGGACTTCGGCTCTTCACTGAATATATAAAGTGAGCAGGAGATATTAAAACAACTCCAGAAGCAAAAGTACACGCAGTGATGGGAGCCTATGGAAATGTGACCTCACTGAGTCACTGGTCCCGGCTCAGAGCCTTGTCTTCCCTATGAATCTTAGCTGCCCTAACTGTACAATGGGGATGAGTGCCTCTGCTTTCTGAAGGGTGGCTGTGAGGCCATCATGACTCAGAGACTCTCCCTTAGTGAGTAGATTATGACAGCCTAACAAATAACTGGACTAGGGCTTCCCAACAGTCCTACTTCCTACGTTTCCAGACTTCTCTCCATCTCTGGAAATACTTTTGCCTTCTGGAAAGAACCAGGCCTGCTCAGCTGGGAATGGTCTTCCCACCTTTGGTCTTTGTGCCTACTTTCTGTCTTATGGATATGGGTGTGCCATCTGGAACCTCCATAGATGTTTTGTGGTATAAAGAAGGAAAGAAAATGATGAGCCAAGGAATCAGGACACCACCAGTGCTGAGAGCCTGCCTGTGGACTGCCTTGCACATGAGGAAAGTAAGCCCCATTTCATTGGGACCACTATTGGCTGGGCTTTCTACCATTTACAGTGGAATGAATTTGTAACTTAACTACTTCAGCCAAAGCCTATTTAGAGGGGAAAATCCAGTATTTTCAAGTTCACATATATGCTGTCTCAATACATTTCCCAAGGATGAAAGATGAAGCGATAGATAGGAACAGTGATACCCATTATAACATATCTAAATGGCTGGCATTCAACAAATACATGTTGAAAATGCAGAATGCAGCAAGTCACACACTTGTACTTGAAATCACACTGTATTTTAGTTGCAATATCTCAAGCCAATGATTTCTCCTACTCAAGCCTCTGAGTTCTCATTGAAATACAGACGTTGGCACCAATTATACCCATTGTGAAGTTAACAACACAACACATGTGAAGTTACTACTACAATTCCCACTAGAGAAGAGTAACATGTTGTAACTGGCAGTCTTCAGAATTAGGGGTCAGTCATATTGTGTTAGAGATCGACTCTAAGGAGGTGAATATTAGATTTAAGTGGGAGAGAACACAAGTCAATTGGTTCTTCATGTAGGTGGGACAAGTCTGTCTTATATGTATAAATGTATATGTTTTCATCTACGTGCCTAGGCATGGGACAGAATATCAACATACCCTATCTAAGACCCATACCTTGTGAATGCCAGAGATGGTTCAATGTTCCTCCCTGTTTGAGAAGAGGAACCAAACATTTGGTTGGCTAGAACCAACTCCTTAACCTATAGAAGAAATAAAAAGTAATTGGAATCAGGCCATCAAGATATTTGGCTGCCATATTCATCTAAGGGTGTTCAACCTTTTAGTTCCCCTGGGACACCCTGGATAAATAATGCTTTGGGTGTTGTGAGATATTTGTTCACTATATGAAGATGTTTTCCTGTGATTGGTGTGATAAAACGCTGGATGGCCAATAGCTAGGAAGGAGAGAATAGGTGGGACTTCCAGGTAGAGAGAGGAAGTCAGATGAATCTAAATGTGGGGGAGATGCCAAGAGGACATGGAACAAGTCAAACATATGGAACAGAGGAGAGGTAACCAAGCCACGTGGAGAACATAGAGTAATAGGAACAGGGTAATTAAATTATAAGAGATCATTAGAAAGAAGCCTAAACTAAGGCCATGCTTTCATAATTAATAAGTCTCCATTGTCATTATTTGTGGGCTGGCAGTCCCAACAAAAAACTACTACTACTCTTGGGTCACACATTAAAGCAAAAAGTGTCCAACCTGCTGCCGTAGGTTTCTAGAGCTCACATACATTTTTTTTATTGTGACACAGAGATACATTTTGCTGTCCCCTACAAAGCTCATGCTTAATAATCATGCAATTGAGTTGGAAAAGAGCAAAAACATCTCACAATACTTTAAAAGTTTGTGGTATTACAGTGGGCCATAGTCATAGTTTTCCTGAGGTGGCCTTAGACTACAACAGAGGTTTGGACACCCCTCATTCAAGACTGCTATCCCTTCCCATGCATCCCTGCCAGTCTTATGGGTTCCCCTAGAAGACTGAGTCTAGTGAGTAGCAGGCTTTTTCTTTTGGGCCACCAACCAGCTCTCAAATCATGACACAAAGACTTACTAGATTTGAGTGCTTGGCCTAGCTTAGGTTCATTTCTGGCTAGTTTTTTTTTTTTTTTTCCAATTTTTAAAAAATTTTACATACACAGATCCCCCTCCCTCCCCTTCTCCCACTTCCCTCTTTGTCTCCCCCCCACACACACCCTACCCTACATCCACTCCTCACAGAGGGCAAGGCCTCCCATGGGGAGTCAACATAGTCTGGCACATCAAGTCAAGGCAGGACCAAGTCCCTCCCCCCTGTCTCAAGGCTGAGCAAGGTGTCCCTCCATAGGGAATGGGCTCCAAAAAGCCAGTTCATGCGCCTGGGATAAGTCCTGGTCCCACTGCCAGGGGACCCACAAACAGACCAACTGGCCAGCTCTTTTAACTTAAATCCACCTGTTTCTCTTTATCTCCCTTTTGCCTCGTGGCTTTTGGCTTTGCTTTCCTTTCCTTCCGTGTGTCCCTACTTGCACTGTTTCTTGTGGCTGCCTGGTGGCTGCCTGGCTTCTGGCCCCGGGTGTCTCCCTCATTCTCTTCTCTCTTCTCTTTCTTCTTACCTTTCTTTTCCTCTCCTATTTATTCTCTCTGCCCGCCAGACCTGCCTATCTTTTCTCTGCCTTGCTATTGGCCGTTCAGCTCTTCATTAGGCCAATCAGGGCACCTTACGCAGGCACGGTGAAGCAAATGCAACACATTTTTGCATAATTAAACACACATCCTCACATCGTTAAACAAATGTAGTATAAAGAAATGCAACACACCTTTACACGGTTAAAGTAATCTTCCATAGCATAAACAAATGTAACAAATCTTTACATAAAGTGATATTCCACAGCACTGATGCTTTCAACTACAGCCATAGACAAGCCAGACCTGAAGCTTCTGGAAACAAGAGGCAGGGTGGCTCCAGGTTCAGGTAAATCTGATGTTTCTATGATGCAGCTATGAACCCAAGTCTTTCCATATTTCTGTTAGTCCACCCTGGAATTCTGGCTTTACCTACTTGTTGGCTCTTCTCATAGCTGTACTGGAGTTATGATCTCTCCAAGCACCGAGCGTCAGTGGTAAATTTCAGAGAGAGAATAAACATCTTCAGGATAAGATAGCATTCCTCTGGCATTCTGGAGCAGGGCAGGCTGTGGCAGACCACACAGTGGGGTAGCCTCTTGGGATGCATAGGGTTGATTAAAATAAAGCTGCTCCTACCCCCAGTGAGGTTGGGGATAGGAGTGGCTGGATGTTGGGTAGACAAGCAATATTTTCCACTCTATAAGAAATGAACAACCCAGAGAATTTACAAATTCCCACAATCACCCATTGTTTTCATTCGTCTTCCATTGCTAGGATAAAACACTGACCAAAAGCAACTTGGCAAGGGAAGGGTTTGTTTGGCTTAAACATGACAGTTCATTGTTGAAGGAAGCCAAGACAGAAACCAACACAGAGACTATGGAATAAAGCTGGTTGCTGACTACTTCCTCTTGCTTACTCAACCATCGTATGCAGCATATGCCTACCTGCCCGGGGATAACACTGCCTGCAACAGGTTGGGCCTTCTTTCACCAATTAGCAATCAAGAAAACATCTCACAGACATGGCCACAGGCCAGTCTGATGGATGCAATTCTTCAACTGGGGTTCCCTCTTCCCAGGTGACTCTAGGTTTGTGTGGCGTTGACAGCGGACACTGACTATGACCACATGCCTTTCATTGTTAAAATTTGAAGTGAGCCATTGTCAGGAGTGTGCTGGAGTACTATGGGATGGGGAAATGCACTGTCCTCCCAGGTAACTATCATCAGAACTGCTGACCTCCATCTTAGTTTACCCCAAAGAGCATTTAAGACTGCAAGGTCCCACTACCTGGGACCGGGACCTGTCCTTGGTGCATGAGCTGGCTTTTTGGCACCTAGGGCCTATGCTGAGACACTTTGCTCAGCCTTGGTGCAGGAAGGAGGGGATTGGACATGCCTTAACTGAATGTACCAGGCTCTGCTGACTCCCCAGGGGAAACCTTGCCTTGGAGGAGGTAGGAATGGGGGGTGGATTGCGGGGGAGGGGGAAGGCTGAGGGGTGGGAGGAGAGAGGACAGGGGAATCCGTGGCTGATATATAACACGACTAGAAAATCTCTTATATAAAATTAAAAAAAAGACTACAAGGTCAAGTGTGCCAGGTTCTGTCAGCTCAGTCCCATTGGTTCAAAATGCCCAGTCAGGTCTATTTATCCTTTAGGAACAGAAAGTAATGCTACTTAAATCCACATTCTTGTCTGCTCCTTTGTGTCTGGTGTGCTTGCTTTCTGATGTAAAAATCACACATTGGAACTCAATGGGAAAACATTTGATTCCTCTGCAAACTTCCAGGATACCACAGGCCTGTTTGCTGGGGTGATCTTCACCTACACACATTGTGCATTCTGTGGAGTACTACCTTTTTAAATATAGAACACAAGAAATGCATTGTTCACGGGGATATTAAAGGACAATTTCCAGAGCTACAGAGATGGCACACTCAGAATAAAAATGTTTTCTTTGGAAAAAATGATTCTAACACACAGTAGGTTTAGTAGTGTTATTTTTAATAAATAAATCTTTTAAATATCTCTTTCAGTGTCCCATATGATAACTAGATGTAATCCAATGCTCTTCAAAAAGCTCCTTTTGGGGGTGGGGGCTGGAGAGTGGTTAAGAGCACTGACTGCTCTTTCAGAGGACCCGGGTTCAATTCCCAGTACCCATATGACAGCTTACAACTGTAACTCCAGGATCCAGCACCTCACACAGACTTACCAACAAAACAGGCAAACAACCAATGCACATAAAATAAAAATAAATAAGAAAAAAAAATCTCCTTGGGACCTCAGCCATTTCAAGTGTACAAGGTCTTGAGCACAAAAGCCTGAAGAAGCTGTTCAATTGGTCTGTGGCAGGGACAGGATGATCTTGAACACAAAAGCCTGAATAAGCTGTTCAATTGGTCTGTGGCAGGGACAAGATGATCCTTAGAAGGGGATCTGTAGTTGGGAGCTGCTTTCCTGCCCTGTGTGGGGGAGACACAGAGGGCAGAGGGGTCCAAAATGAAGGCCTTCCTCTTACACAGACTGGTGTTGCTCTGTGGCCTGTCACAGCATGCCCCCATCCTGGTGACAGAGCCATTTGCCTACCTTTCAGTTTTATAAACATCAGTGGAAAAAATTACATGTTCAAGGTCATACTTGGGGGACTTATATCTAGGACATGGTGTATTGTCATGGTATGGTCACCCCCCTACCCCCACCCCAGCAAAGGGCATATTTCTGGAGAGGAAAGTTTGTGTTTCACTCCTCACTGTGCTCTCAACATGCAGAATGCTGCTGGTTGGACTCTGATTATAAGCCCAGGACACCTGTACCCACCTGTCCATTTGATCTCCCACCATAACTCAGAGCCCATTTTCCTAGCCCAAGAGATTGACATCAACAGGGCTAACAGGCAATATTGGAAATAAAAGTTGACCGAGTTATCCACCATACTAATGTCTGGCATGCACACCAGAAACCAACACTGAGTTTCCTTAATCAGACATCCTGTTGACTTCAAACTACATCTATATTTTCACTGTCTGAAACCCTCCAAGGCTTCCATCTACATTTCCAGCTTTGTCATGTAACTAGCCTTGTTTCCTGTTGTTGGTTATTTTTGCTCTTTTGAGGGGCCCACCACCCAGATCCCAAATAAATCACACATGGAGGCTTATTATTACTCATATATGCCTGGGCTTAGCTTGGCTTGTTTCTTGACAGTTTTTCCTCAACTTAAAATTGTCCCATCTTTCTGGGCTTTCCCTGTCCTCTTCTATAAATCTTACTCTTACTCCATGGCTTGCTGTGTAGCTGGGTGGCTGGCCGCTGGAGTCCTCCTCCTTCTCTGGCTACTTCTTTTTATCACTCGTCCATCTCTCTTCCTCTTGCTCCTCCCAGATTTCTCCTTCTATTTATCCTCTCTGCCTGCCAGCCTCACCTATCCTTTTTCCTGCCTTGCTATTGGCCGTTCAGCTCTTTATTAGACCATCAGGTGTCTTAGATATGCAAAGTAACACAGCTTCACAGAGTTAAACAAATGCAGCACAAACAAAAGTAACACACCTGAAACTACTATTCCCCAACAGTTCCCCATAGCTAGCTTTCTTTTAGGGTTTAACTGAAAAATGTCAGCTCTAAACCTGTCAGCCTTCTCCCGTGCTTAGTGATGGGAGCCCCTGTCCTCAGACCCCACACTCTGCTCTTCCCATTTCTCTGCACCTCTGGGATAACAGTGTACACTGCATACAGCTTTATGGCTCCTCTCCCCCATCTCCCTGCCCAGCCAGCTGCCTCTAGGATCTGCATACAAAACCCCTTTTGTGTTTGAAAAGTTTTCTCTCAGCTGGTAAACACAGAAAGAAACAAAATGGGGTTTACAACAGAAAGCAAGCAACAGAGAAGTTATAGTTTCAGAAAGGGAAAAAAATCTTTTAAGCATAATGATTTCCTCTGGATTTCATTTGATTGAAAAACTAGGTTTGCTCCAACTCAGAATATAATATATCCTGGGCACATTTCTTCAGCCATGGCACAAAATTAGCCTACATTAGGTTTTCTATCAGTAAGTCTGCAGGTTCACTCATCTTCACCCGACTGAAGGGGCCCTAAGAATTGCTGCCATAAACTCTTCCAGGGTCAAGGCAGCAGGAACGGGGAGAAGTTAGAGTTACTTATTTAATTACATAATTACTCAGGCTTTCCCGGTGGGTATTCACATCAATTCCAGACCAGAGTCTCTTTTATCTTTGGGGTTTCCTCTGCCTTCCAAAGAGGAAAAGTCAATTTAGGTCATTTCCTGGCAAAGCCATGCATACATACTAATCATGATCACACTAATAATTTATGACTTGCCTCCTGGTCTGAATACAGGACACTCATTCAAAGCTGTGGCTCTTTGGAAATTGCTCTGAAATTTGTCTTGATGCAAGGTGTGCAAATGCACATCCCCACATCAGAACATTATATTGTGCTCATTAGTGGTGGCAAAATAGCACATTTTCCAGAAAAAAGTTTCAGAGATGGTGCTTCATCAAATAATTTTCCATATGAAATTAAGTTCTCTGGATCTTAGTTCTTCCCATAATTAGAGAGAGGGAGGGTGGGGGAGAGGATAGATAGACAGACAGACCTGCATGTTAAACCATGGAAGAAGTATTACCTTGCAATGGCTTAACAAGGGAACCTTTGGCATCCAGTTGTCCTGGGTCTCCCTTGGCTGGCTCAGGAGCATCCTTCACCAACTCAGCTCCACGGCTCACCAAGCTATAGAGTATGGACTGCCTCATGGGGCCAGTGAGACCAGCATTCATAGTACGTCAAAGGGTCCCTAAACCATAACTAGATTTGAAATTTGGGAGCTTGTGTTCTAAGATGCCCCAAACTTAGATGGGGAAGTGTGGCTCCTGAGCATATTAAGAAGCGCCATATTAATACAGCCTCAGCCTCCAAAATAGGCAAAGTGAGATTGGTATGAAATGCACTGAACTCACCCTGAAAAAGACGTCAAGGCTTTGTGTAGCTACACGATAACACCGAGACACCCAGACTGATACAGATACATTTCACCTATATCGCCAGGCGGTGGTGGTGCACGCCTTTAATCCCAGCACTCGGGAGGCAGAGGCAGGTGGATCTCTGTGAGTTCGAGACCAGCCTGGTCTCCAAAGCGAGTTCCAGGAAAGGCGCAAAGCTACACAGAGAAACCCTGTCTCAAAAAAAAAAAAAAAAAAAAAAAAAAAAAATTCACCTTTATCTAAATAGTCAGTGAAATAAAAACATAAGGCAAGACATAAAATATTAAATAAAAATTTCCCAGGAAACAAAGCATAATTCTAGTCTTTGTAACAAGTGTCTGCAAAAGACACTGTGCCCGAAAGAGTGAAGAGGAGAGATACAAATAGGCCCTGAGCCACTGACAACATGGAACTGATGGGTTCGCTGTCACACGCATCCCTTAGAACCCACTTCTACAGACAGAAACAATTCCTCAGAGGCACACTTTGAAATTAAAGCAAGGATGCTGCTCTAAAATTGCCCACATAATCAGTTATGGAAAACACACACGGAAGAATTGGACCAAGGCTGACAATTCCTCCATCGTAGCTTGGATGGAGGCTGCATATCTTCACTACATTATGGCTTCTACAAGTGAAGACCGCATCACTTTAAAGAGTGGTTTTTAGGCTGGGCCATGAGCCAGCAGCTGACACGTGAGGCTAATTGCAGTTTTGCTTATCAAAGGGAACAGAATACAAAAACCATGTGGACCAGTGTGCCTCTGACAGTCGTGCAGGGAAGAAGCTGACTATACGTTAGAAAGTGGTCTGGAGTCGTCACATACACTAAGTCAAAGGTGACAGGGATACCCCATCTTCCAATGCAGTGGGAAAGACAAAGAAGCTGCCAGATCTGGTTTATGAGACAGGTTTCAGTGCCAGCATGGCTAAAACCACTCTGCATGCATGGAGCTTTGTCTTGGACGGAAGTCTTTTGTACACAACACTGAGACACCATTTTACTCACCTATTTAACATGAACTGCTTTGGGGGTGCTAGACTTTTTTCATAACAAGACTTTATAGAAAAGCTTCCCACTGTGCCCCAGCAAGGCTGATAATGTCTCCCCAGGTTCCCTTTTGGTCTAAGATCAAGAATTCTCCCCAAACAGAAAACCAGTTAGGCTTAGAATAACCAATAATTTTTAAAGTTCCTATTAAGTATTTTTTTTCCCTTCCTGGTAAAAAGCTAGCAAAATTCAACAGAGCTTGGCTCAGTAAAGCTCAAACGCATTTACATCTGTGTGACTCTTCAAAGAGAAGTCAGCTGTGGCAGGAAGGAAAGGAAGGGGTAAGTAAGCATGAGACATCACAGCAATGAGCTTCTACCCAGAAGCGCCTGCAATCCACCTGGACCTGGACCAAGGCAGGAGTCTCGAGGAAGCACCTGCCCTGCTGTATGCTACTGTTTACTCTCCAGCTAGCCCAGCTGATGGGCTGGCCTGGGATCCTACCCAGCATCCCTCGCTTCCTCTGCTCCACAGTGGGAGGTGACAGAGTCTATGGGTGCCTCTTCACTATATAAGACAGGCAGGGACTAGGGGCTGGGAAGGCTGCTCAGTGGGTAAAGCACTTTGCTGTGGAAGCGTGACTGTTACCCTGAGTCCAGATCCACTGAGCCAGCCAGAAGTGCTTTCCCTTATCTAGAATGTCAGTACTTGTACAGCAAGGTGAGGATAAGAATCTCCAGGAACTTAGGGACCAGCTACTTTGTCTTACTCAGCAGCAAAACAAGAGACCTCGTCTCAAACAAGGTGCAAGATGGGAACCAACACCCGAGGCTGCCCTCTGACTTTCACACATCCACAAAGATAAGAAAGAAAAAGAAGGGAGAAAAAAAGGCAGGAACTCCACTGATAAGACCGAAACTGCCCCCCCAAGGCAGCTGCAGACATCTCTGCTGACACGCTAAGTCATGGTCCTTCCCAGCTGATGCAGAGAGGTGTTCTCAGTCACAACTAAAAACAAAACAAAAAGTATCATGCATCATGCAGCCGTGACACTGGGGCTCAAAGCACAGAACTAAAATGAAATAGGTCAACACAGCAAAAAAGCCATGAAAAGAAAACAATACCAAGCATGGAGAGCTGGGATGGATGCTCCTTTCCAAGCACAGGTGCTGACGAATACACTTTCTTTCACCTGTGGGAAAGGCCAGGCAGTCCCTAAGTCAAGATAAGGAGGAATGTATGTCTGGGCATGTTAGCTGCAAGACGAGTCTGGGAGAGGCAGCCACATTAAAGCAGAAGGCTGGAGGAAGAAGTCGGGTGGGAGATACACAAGGACATATCGTAATAAAGTCTATAGAGTAAAACTGGCAAGAGAAAGTAATTAAGCTGATGTTGGCTTCAAAGAATCATGGAGAAGGAGAGCAAAATGGCAGCTGAGGTAGTAACATCGGCGAGATGGCTGCCGTTGCTCCCGGGGCAGTACTGACCGGAGGTCTGCTGCCAGCGGCTGCCTTTGAACAAGCCAGCTCGAGGATTCCCAGTCTTATCACAGCCAGACCAGTATAAGTACCTTGGCTATAAGGGAAGGACACTCTTGCGTTTTGTTAGGAGCCAAGGTCCTTTGTTCTGTTTCACATCAGGAACGCTACACATGGAATTCACGTTGGGAGTTGGGCCAGGCACTTCTGAGTCCTCACCCCTCTTCTATCCAAGAGCCACTCACGAGATAAATTAAGACATACCTGCCATAGGTGCCCTGTGTTTCATGTACCAAAGCTGCTGTGGCCAGAACGAATGGTCTAGACGTGTTTGGTTTATAATCCAATACAATCTAAAGGAAAAGACTTCGTGGGCCAAGAATTTCTCTTCGGCATCTACTGAGAATGGAAGCCTTTGTGTATTCAGCATCCTTTGGCATGTGATAAGGACCAGCGTCCTGACAAATACCTCTCTCACCGGACCAATGATCTAATACCAAGACCCATCCCATCAAGCAGGGCTTTGATCAAGTAGAAGGCGAAAGGTCTAAGTCTACACTAGCTGGGGCCAATGAGTTGAGTATGAGATTTCCTCAGTCAGTAAGCTATTAAAAGGTCTACTGCCAGAGCTGAGGTTCAATTCTATTGGCGATTTTCCCAAAAACTGTATTTTCTAAGAATCTAGGAAATGAGACGCACAGTCCCTGGGATGAATTATGAGACACTTTGGAGAGGCTGTTCTCATCCCCAAAAGGTCTATTAGGCACTGAGCTGGGGGACATAAATGAATGCTTGAGCATAGGAACTGGTCACTGATCCCTCAATAACTTCTGATGTGGCAGATAAGTTCCATGGCAGAATTACACCAAAACATGATGAGACTCGAGGAGCAGGGCCATGTCTACATGCCAGGATGAGAAAGGACCTCGGCCATGTTCAAGGCCAACAAAATAAGGAAGAAAGGCTGTGGACAACATACAGGAGATGATTGTGATGAAGAGGACAACCTGAATATGTCCCACTACTTCAGAGCCCCGTACAAAGCAGAAACATTGGGTTATAAACCGAGCACTTCTTGACCAGTTGTTCAGGTCTCAGCTTTGGTATATAAAATACTCATCATCTATGGCAGGTATGCTCTATTGCAGCTTAGGAGTGGCTCTGGGATATAAACGGGGTAGTGACTGGTCAGTGCTAGTAAACTCTACAAGAGGAGGGGCATTTCACTAAACATGGCTGCAGAGGGTTGACCGGAAAGTGGACACACAGTAGCTGTGGGATCTTCCTGGCAGTGTGAAGGCAGGACCAGACCTGGGCGAGTGAACCCTTGACATAGCCTTAGGCACACCATCTAAGGGAACACTAACACCTCAGGAAGATAAAGTTTAATATCCCATTTAGAAATCAACATTAACCCTCAAATATGAAACAAACGACAAATCCTTTAAAGACAGGATCTAACTGTATATCTTGGTCTCACTTCAGTCCTGATCTCAGATAAGAGACTCACTGTGGAAATAGGGCAGGCAAGATGAGATTGTAAATCTGAAAGCCAAGCAGGTCTACCAACGCAGTGGAGACCCGAGGTGTCTGAGTTTATTTAGATATGAAGGGAAAAGCCCCTTTCATATGGATTCACACAGAGCCACGCCAGCTAGGGTGTCCAAATTCACTGCTACCCGAATATGGGGTCTATAATCCATTGGAGAGAAGAGAGGGCTGGGCAGGTGGGGAGACAGGACACTGAGGGGCAGAGAACACTGGGAAAATCCCTCTGACAAGAACATCCCCGGGGAATGGGCTGGCAAGTTGAGACCCATCTGGGAGAAGCAACCATTACAAATAACAAATAACAATGCCATTGAAAGGCCCATGTTTCAGGGATGAGGTCCTGCCCTTTTTCAACAGACGGAGAAGAGAAATGCTAAACTGCAAATTTCAGGTAAGACAGACTTGGGCATCTGAATAACCAAGCCTCCCCCAAGGGCTACGACACACAGAAGAGGGTGACACAGTGATGTGCCAAAAGATAAATATTGTTGAAAGATGTGCCACCTCAAGGGGGCTTAGGCTTGGTGCTCCCTGCTAGGTAAGGCTACCACTGGGCCTGAAAGCTACCATTAAAGCTCCCATTAGTTTGGTCTGTGATATAACCAAACTTCAATGCAAACTTTCAGGTCTGTTTTATCATTGGGTCAGAAAAGTAGAACCACAGTGGAATCATTGACCGTGGGTGGCAGTCTGACCTGGTCAGAAGTATTTTACAAAGTCAGTGCTGGGAAACACCCTGAACTGACTGTGTGTAAAACAAGGAAGACATGGAAATGGCGGTCCTAGTTGCGGGAGCCCACACAGGTTTCCTAGTGAGATCTGAGCTTGCTTTACCCAGCAGGGACGCATTTGGGGATGGCTTGATCATGTGTGCAAGGTCACCAGGTGTCTGGGATGGTCTGCACTTGGCTGTGCTGGGGGGAGGTCTTTTGCTCCACCCCTTGGCATTCCTTTAAAAGTCCTTTAGTAGGGGCAGAAGGGGCTGGTGGGTTTGGACCCAGGTCCTCCCGAGGCTATCCTGTGTTTTCTGTCTGTCTCTCTCCTCTATATTTCTATCTACATAATCCTCATTTCTCCCTGCTCAAGTGTAGAGGGAGCTGGTCTCCCTCACCTGACCTACAGCACAGCCTGCACTACAGATGGCCTCGGGAGAAAAGGGGCGCTGCAACCGCACCTGAATTGATAGATAGGGCCTATTTGATCGTCCCAAACTGCAGGTAGGACCTTGAGGTTCAAGGCGATGGAGGTAGGGAACAAAGGGTAGGAGAGTGCAAGCTCTGCCTGACAAATCAGGACCGCGAATGCTCATCTCCAGAGTCAAAAGCAAAGCTAAATGAATGGCAGGCAGTAGGACGAAAATGACTGTCCACTCACCAATTTAAGGTGAGTCCAGAGGACAAGTTCATTGTACCTTCCTGCACAGGCAGTGTCTCCTGATGGCTCCTTAACTCCCACTAGGGGCTCCCCCCGCAAAATATGCACTATGTATTCACCAACATTTCAGTCGTGCATATTCATTTGCATGCAGGCTTGTATGAGAAGTCTTTAAAGGCAGTCGCCTAAGCAGGGGAAGGTACTACCACACAGGTCCCTCAAGCGCTCAGCATGCTTCGGATTGGTGCTCTCATTACTAATGTGCACAAATGATCAAAGCCATATTAGTAATTATTTACCGGAATGGTCATCTACTTAGCAAGAGTGAAGAAAGGAAGACCAAAGCATAGCACAGCCCAAGTGTTGGGCATCGGAATGAATCCCTCTGACCCCATCCAAAACAAGTTTTTAGAGATGCTGCCCTCAAAAATCAGCCATCAATCAGTCAATCAATAAAAGCAAAACAACAGCAAAAAGAGAAGAGCAGAGGGCCTGGCCGATGAATCAATTTCCACGTGAAAGAACTGACTCACAACAAGGAATCCGAGTTGATGAGTCTCTGTCATATCTCATCGTACCTCGTCCCTAATAACAACATGGTGTAGTTATTCATGCTGCTATCGATTCCACAGCTTCTCTTTGCTCTAATTATGGCTTCCTCCTGCGTTCTCTAAGAGGCTCTGAGAGGCTCCCACTGCTATGACTCACAGGCCTCCCAAAGCCTCCTTACACAAGTAAGAACGACTGATAAATTCATGTTGTGGAAAAGGGTAGCTGTGTTTGTCTCGTCTTTCCTTCTAGAATTGAAAGTCCCTGACAGGAGCTAGCTGACAGGCCTGCTCACATAGCTCAGTGCCTGACGAAACAACGTTGGACAGACTTTGCTGTGCACCTAACATACAGTAATGCACATTCTGCTGTCTACAAAGATGATGTTGCAGTTCTCTGTCACCAGGATAAATACTTTGAATTATATTCTAGATAATGGTGGTTCTAGGTAAGGACTCCTGTAGACATAGCCAACCCATAATTCTTCCTCCGGAGCCCGTCCTACAAGTTCTGTCAACATCTCCTAGGGGACGGTCAGCTGCCTATGAAATGAAGGTAAACAGCACTGGCCAAAAGAGGACCAAGGGCATGTCCCTAGCACCAACAGAATGATGTTGTCTCCAACTCATGGGCCCCCCCAACATGTGACAAAAATACCAGTTATCTTTTATTATTTTTATTACAATTTATTTATGTGGTTGTTGTTGTTGGTGGTGTTTGTGGTGGTGTTTGTATGTGTGTGTGTATGCATATGTGTATGAATGTGTGTACATGTATGTGCCACAATACATGGATGAAGGTAAGGGGACATTTTTTTTTTTTTGGTTTTTCGAGACAGGGTTTCTCTGTGTAGCTTTGCACCTTTCCTGGATCTTGCTCTGTAGACCAGGCTGGCCTAGAACTCACAAAGATCCGCCTGGCTCTGCCTCCCAAGTGCTGGGATTAAAGGCGTGTGCCACCACGGTAAAGGGACATCTTTGTAAGGCTGGCCCTCTCCTTCCACATGTGGATCCTTAAGATCCAACTCAGGCCCTCAGGCAAGTGTCCTTATCCGCTGAGGCACCTCAGGGGGCTGCCAGCCGCCTGTGGACAGAGCGGACTAGACCTCTACTCTACACCATTGTTATCCGCCATCCCTGCCCAGGAGGCTGAACCCCCATCACAGACCCAGACCCCCAGAAGCCTCATTTTCACATTAAGTAATACTTTGGTTTGGGAAAAAAAAAAAAACCTGCTGAAGAGTGGTCAAGATGATTTTTTAATTTTTAATTTTTATTTTTTGCTTATATCATTAAGAAAAATTTAAGATTCTGTTTTCACATATTTTAAATTTGAGATTTTTTCCAATATAATTTTAATCACAAAGGCGATGATAGTTGCTGCATTTTGGAATTATTTAAAATTCCATTTAAGACATATCTTTTAAATGTATCTAGTGAACTCTAATTAAGAACCACAGCAACCTGAAAACTACTTTAATCCACCAAAAACACGAGAACAAACCCAGCTTTAACAATAAGAAAAACTGCATTGTTCTCTTTCTCTCCTTGAACTCTCATTTCTATCTACTCCCCCCCCCCTGCAGAATTTTTTTCTAAATATAATATGACTTAATGCTTGAAAGGCTTTTATGAATCTCCATATTATGCTTTTTGTAACAAAGTATACATAAAATGATGTTTTTAAAAACGTCCTGGGACTGCAGAGCTTAAAAGTGTTCGATTTCCTTTCACTTTGAGCTATCATTACTAATGCACACAATTGATCCAAAGAACATTAACAATTATTTATAAGAATGCTAATATGTTAACAGGGAAAGAGCAGTTTCATTGGAAATACATTTCTAACGAAACGGATAGGATTTGTTGATTCCTTCAATGAGTCCATTTATCTATGGATGGGTATTTACCTACTGTTTATGATAAAGCCTGGCTTAGCATCAATTCTATGTCTGTGTTATTTAGTAGATGAAACAATAAGAAACCTTGCCTGTTTATGTCTACATGAAATGAAGGGGACTTAGCAAAAGATATTTTCATCTATCATCTTATAGCTGGATTAGGTCTCCTTCAAGTTTGCTGAAAACCATGACGTCAAATTACTCAAGTTGTGCAATGTTTCCTGTTCTTATCATCATTTCCTGTACCGAAGGACCTGGTATCGTCACAGTTCTTTGTGTTGGGATGATGGCTTCCCAATCCACCAGAGCAGACCCAGGATGGCAACAGCTTTGCCCTTTTCCTTTGTCAAGTAGGAGAGTGGCCATGAAAGGTGAGATGGAAAAGCTAGTGTGGCAAAGTCAGTATTGAGCAAATCAGTTTCCAGAAAGGGTCCACACGGGGGTTGTGAAGCAGGAGAAGACCTCTCCGAACTAGCATGTCTTTGTAGTTCTTACAAGGCCTTCTGGGACAGCTCTCTGCTAGTCATGTGTGTTGCTGTCATTCTGTCTATTTGCAAATTTTATACAACTTCAATTAACATGGGAGTCCCTACAACATGTCAGTCTGGAGCAGATACGATAGCAGAAGTAATGCATTGCTTTAAAGACAGAAGCATAATTCTTGTTCTATCTACTTAATGGAAATTCCTAGTAAATCACTGTGACATGACAATGTAGAAAACACACTCTACAAATGATTGTAAGTTCAGTATTTCTCATAGTATCACAGGGAAACCCAGAAATAGTCAAGTGTTTTCATAATAGAAAAACTGCTAAATAAATTAAGTTACAGCTGTGTGATTAAAAAT
Source organism: Peromyscus maniculatus bairdii (assembly GCF_049852395.1). Classification (NCBI taxonomy): domain Eukaryota; kingdom Metazoa; phylum Chordata; class Mammalia; order Rodentia; family Cricetidae; genus Peromyscus; species Peromyscus maniculatus. The sequence goes on along the minus strand of NC_134867.1, from coordinate 41,062,510 downwards.
GCAGTATTTTAATTTGAAGGAAACATTGGTTTAGGAAACATTCCATATAGTAGGAAGTAAAAAACAAGCAGAAAACTAAGTTGTAAGAAAAGTGTCAATTCGTTTGTATGTTCTACATGTATGTGCAAAAGATTTAAGAAAAATCTATCAAACTGGCTTTAGTCATTATCCTTATGTGTATGATTATGAACAATACTCTTTTTTTATTCTTTCTTCCTTTCCCTATTTTCTACACAGGACATGCATTTCTCTCACAATGAGAAAGAAGAAAAACTGTACATGGAAAGGCCAGGAAGGCGTAGAAATAGGTTCATGTCTTAGAGCTGCTGCAAGTGACTTCAGATTCCCATCAGCAAGATGGCGTCCTGCCTGGGCTGGGAGGCACTTAGACGCACCCAGGCTGCGACTGACTGCATTTCCCAGAGAATGAACTGCTCTCTGTGCTTCCCTGGAAGGCTCTGTTCCCAGTCCACTCTCGGCATTAGCTCTGCCCATTTCTGCCCTTGCCCACGTTCATCCTTCTGCTCACTGACTTTCCTGGAATCCCTAATTTCATTCACCGCCTCACTCCACACCCAGATGGAAATGGACCAGGTCCCCATGAAATATCCCACTTTGTGTGCACAAAACAAACCAACAGCACAAGATGAAAATTATTCAGCACACGAAATACTGTAAATCAGTGGTTCTCAACCTTGTTATTGCTATGATGACCCTTTAATACAGTTCCTCATGTTTGGTAATCCCCAACCATAAAATTATTTTTGGTGGTTCCTCAAAACTGTAATTTTGCCACTTTTATGAATTGTAAAGTATATATCTGTGTTTTCCGATGGTCTAGGTGACCTCTGTGAAAGAGTTGTTTGACCCATGGGGTCGTGACCCATAGGTTGAGAACTGCTGCCATAAACCAAGGCAATTTGGCCTTTAGGAAAACATGGAAGGCAAGTTTTGTTCCTGACACATTACAGTTGCTATCTCTTACCTCAGCAAGTGGGGAGGGATCTTCACAATGGTGTCCAGGCCACTCAGGGTTTCTGTAAAAGAAGATTGTAGAGTTACAAGTAAATATTCAAAGACTGCGATTAATACCTAAATTCTCAAATCTCCATACTCGCTGAACTCACTGGTGGCTGTGTTCCCCCTTAGAAAATAGAAACTAGCCACTTCTCAGTCATCTTTATTTTAAAATCCTTTCCCATGATGTGTCTCACTTTATTATTGGAAAAGAGAAGGTTAAAAATCAGACCGCATTTTTCCACAAGTGACAGGAATGACTAGCTGAATCCCTAACCTTAGCCAGAATGCCAACTCAATGTACCTACTACCATTGACCAAGATGCTACATTCTCCCAATCAGAAAATAAAAGCCATTTGGTTGAAACATTTTAGTCTCTCAATAAATGAATTCATACCAGCAAAGACTTTTAAGTTCACAAGGCACCTTACAGGACATGTGGTAATTTATTTAGTAGCTTTCCTATTATTGAAACACATGGCCCTTTCTGGGTCTTCCTTTGATATTATGAGACATACGGGACTTGCATTTGTTTGTAGAGTGTGCTTTCTACGTTATCAGGACATGGTGACTTATTGGGAATTTTTGTTCAAGTAGACAGAACAAGAATTATGTTTTTGTCTTTAAAACAAATCCATTTCTTCTTCTACCATACCTGCTCCAGACTTACATGTTGTCGGGACGCCTGCGTTAATCGCACACATTTGTGACATGGTGGATTGAACCACCCATTTAACCACATGACAGGTAAGGGCTGTGATGAGGAGGCTCACCCTCAGATCTCATTAATCAAGCCTAACGCTTGGCACTTGGCCACTGTTTGTGGATAAATCATACTACCGCCGACTCTAACCGTACTGACGATAAAGAGCTAATTATCATGCCCCTGCTCCAAACCGTTTTACTTCAGTTGCTCCGACTTGTCTCCAGGTGATCGGCTCCACCACTTAGAGTTCCGCTAGCTTGGTCAACTTGAACTACTCCCCTTGGGAAAGGACAGACAGCCCCTCCACCCCGCTAAGAGATCAGAGAGAACAAGAAACCAGAGATGTCCCTGAGACTCGGGACTAACAGGACACAGCAGGACAGAATCAGGCCTGTTGGAGACAATGGAGCAAAAATAGTGGATTTGAGAAAGATGACTCATCAGCAAAACCAGAAAGTCGAGCTGAGCAGGGTCAGTGGTGCCTAGGCCATGAGGCCCTGCTCTGCGATGAGGCCGGAGGATGGAGGTCAGAGCCCAGGATGGGACAGGGTGACAAGAAAATGAAGCCATGAGATGCAGGTCCCAGAGGCAGCCCAAAGGGCCACCCAGGTTAGCAAAGGCCAGCCATTAGTGTGACAGGGAGCAGTGCTGATGGAGAGTCAATGCTGCCGGTGAAGGAGAAAAAACGACATTAGATGAACAAGTGCTCTCCAGAGTCAGGGCTGTATCTCCAGCTCAGGGCTGAATACTGCCCCATCCACAGAGGCTGAGTGAGCGGAAAGAGAGAACAGGGAAATTGCTCTGTGGGAGAGTGCTTGCCCAGCATGGAAGACTCTGGGTTCGATCCCCAGCACCACCTCTTGAGAACAAAAGGTGGAAAGAGGGAAAAGGCAGCCACACCGCTGGCTGCCATGAGCGGAGACCCCCCTCCATGGAAGTGGGACAAGGGTGGAATTCAAGTCAGTTGTCCAAAGGACAAAGCAGCCAAGGCCTGAAATATGCAGAACTGTCTTTTCCCGGGACTGCTCTGTAGGACTGGACAGAGTAGCAGAGCAGAGAGGAATAAATACCACAGAAGCACTAAGAGAGCAGAGAGAACCGCCTGCTCTCTCTGGCTCCACACTAGTTTGTGGGATGGAAGAAGTCACCCGGGTCCAGGCTGCTGTCCCCTCATCTCCAGATTTTTATTTTTATTTTTATTTTTTATTTTTTTTGTCTTTTCCTTTTTGGTCCTGGGATTGAGTGAGTCCAGGGCCTTTATCCAAGTGAGGCAAGTGTTCTGCCACTGACATACACCCAGTTTCCCCATCTGTAAAGGGAGGTGACTAACATCTGCATTCTTAGGATGAGCTAATGAGATCAGCCATTAAAAGCCTGGCCTTGGCCTTAGATGTCAGGGACAGCTCCTGTCTGCTTGATAGACTCACCGAATGTCAGGACATGTGATGGTTTGGAGACCCAGTGGTTTGGAGACCCAGGGGTGAGAATGGAGATGGTTGGAGAATTTGGAGATCATGCACTCCAGTTCCAAACTGTGGCAAAGGCCAGGAAGGAAGATGTAGGGCATTGGCTAAAGGGTGCAACAAGAGGCCCTCCCATGGATGGACATCAGGCCCTCTGTGGGAAGTGCTAAGACCGAGCATGACTGCAAGTTAGGAAAGAAGATGTTCCAAGAAGCCAGTATAATGAGCTCAAAAGACGTAAGACTTAGTTCACTGTGGTGGTGCACACCTGTAGTCCCAGCTATCGCCTCCATAGGCAGCAGGGTCCCTTAGGCCCAAGAGTTAGAGACCAATCTAGGTAGCCTAGGGAGATCGCAGCTTAAAAACATACCAGCAAAGAGACTTGATGAAGACTTAAAAGTTTAAATTAAGGCCAGTGAGATAACCCAACAGCAGGAAAAAGAAAACACACCTGCTACTAACTCTGGTGTCCTGAATTTGATTCCTGGGAGCCTACACAAAACAAATGAATAAAAATGTAATAAGAAGCCGGGCGGCGGCGGCGCACGCCTTTAATCCCAGCACTCGGGAGGCAGAGGCAGGCGGATCTCTGTGAGTTCCAGGCCAGCCTGGGCTACCAAGTGAGTTCCAGGAAAAGGCAAAAAGCTACACAGAGAAACCCTGTCTCAAAAAACCAAAAAAAAAAAAAAAAGAATTTAAAAAAAAAAAAAAGGAAAACACCCATTGGATGCCAGCCACTGCCGCTCTTCATGAGGTCACTGGTGTGACCTTCAAGGTGTTACCTTCCCTCGCCTGGTGACTGCAGCAGCCTTCCCCTTGTCCCTGCCGCTGGCTCAGCCCCTATCCTGAAGCATTAATCTAATTAATCTTTATCAATAAAAAATCGGGAGTCAGATATCGGGGTAAGAACCTGAAAGATCAGAGAAGCAGGGAGCAGCCGCCAGTCGCTTCCTACCTCTACCATTCCTCCATCCAGAAGGCTGAGATCCTCCCTCAGCCCCAACTTATTACTTCCTGTCTCCTCTCTGTCTCCGATCCTCCAAACCACTACGGTTAATTTTGGTCAGCTAGTCCCTGGCTCTACCCTCTGTCAAAACACATTCAAAATATGACACATTTCCCCCATTTTGGTCTAAATATAAAGGGAAGGTTTTAAATAACATAGTGTAACTATGTACAATAAGTACAATAACTGTATACAAATATATACAGATAAGAATTACATTAACAACGTCTAGTCTATTTGCATTTCTGACTTGTGTATAGTCTATACTTGTATTAATACAGATATGTATGTTATCTTTAAAAGTTTGTGTATTTTCAGAGCAAGGAAACCAGACACCAATAAAAACTGGATGGCCCAGGTGATCCAACATCCAGAACAGCTTCAAAGTTGCTGACTGAGATGATGCAGCCTCACAGAATACTCCAGTCAGGACTTGACCATAATCCTGAATTTTCTTAGGGTCCCCCAAAGATTACCAATGCCCCTAATCAACAGGAAGCAGTCTAGAGAACTATGTTCACGTTCCCCAAAAAAGGATTATAGATGTTTGTCTTTGTTTAGGGGGAATAGTTGCAAATTATGATTGGTCATGGTAAAAATAAATAAATAAATAAAATAAAACCAAGGGAGTTAGATTCAAAGATCTCTTTCTAAAAGAAAAAAGGGGTATAGGATATAGAAATGACAGAATAAAAAGTAGATTATTGAACCTACTTTAATCCAAAAAACAACTATTAATCTTAAATATTTTACATTGGAATGGATTTTAGTTTATTGATACAAATTTAAAGTTAATTTTGTTATACTGTATGTAATATTTCTACTTTTGTTTAAGTTATTGTGTTTATACAGCTGATTTAAAATGTAACATATAATTAAAAATACAGGTTAGTAGTCAAACTTATAGTCATATTAGGTATGTTTTCAAGGCTATACACAGATATATTTAGATAGATGGATGGTCTTCAAACACTTCAAAGACCTACAGAATATGGCATTTAATATGTTTAATAATCTAAGGCTTTTTATGACAGTGAGACATGTCTTCTCCTGGCAGCAGCAATCTACTTCAGAGAAGATGATGGGCATGGAAGAAACTCCATATGGAGTTTGTTTTCTTTATGTCAAAAGCTAACCGTGCAGGCAAAGAAACTGCCCTTGCCTCAATTGCTGACCATTATTGCCCAAACTGGACCATCAGAACACAAAAGAAAGTTCCTACCAAATTTTGCCATGACAAGGTAGGACAGTCCTTCAAAATTTCCTGCTTCTGAGAAAAGTCTGTCAGCTATCCTAGACCTATGGGCCAAAGATGGATGCCCCAATGTTATAGAAGAGCTCTGGGTTACTGTCTAGGCAGCCTAATGTCCCTGCTGTTAGGTAATATTTCATTCACCCTTTTGGGGTCTTTGACAGAGTTGAAAACTAGATAGTCATAGTTTCATAGATAAACTGAATATGAAATTTTAGGCTCACCAAGATAGGTTAGATAATTGAGTATTTTCTCTAATTTTGTCAAATACAAATGGACTGGATACTGTTATTGTAATTCTTAATAACTGTTTTGTTGTATATAATCTTACTACAATAAAGTTCCTTTTAATTAGACAAAAAGAGGGAAATGCTGTGGAATAATCCTTCTGTACACTGTGAATATGTATTGCTCTCCTTGTTTAATAAAAAGCTGACAGGCCAGTAGCCAGGCAGGAAGTTAGGCGGGAAAGCCATACTGTTAAGCTCAATCCACATGAGTTTGTTTAATGGGTAATTGGGATTTATTAAAATATAAATTGTGGAAATACATTCATGGATACAGAACTGAGTAAACAGCTGAAGTTGTTCTCTGCTCTGTCCAATAGTGAATGCATCTGGCTGTCCAGTGTCTAGTCATGCCAAGGAGAGGCACATTACCCCTCCCTCTTTCCTTTTAAGAGGTCACATACCCAGGCAGGAGGTCACATATGCAGGCAAGAAGCACCGCTTCTATCAAGCTAGGTAGCCCAAGGACTTTGGCTGAGCACCAATACCCACTATACCAAACTGAGAATGATGGAAAGAAGGAGGGAAGAGTTAGGGTAGTCACCAGGAGCCTCAGAGGGAGCAGGACATGCTAGAGGACAGGTAAAGCCATGAGCCATGTAGCAGAATTTAGATTAATAGAAATGGGTTAATTTAAGTTGTAAGAGTTTTTAGTAATAAGCCTGAGCTATCGGCCAAGCATTTATAAGTAATATAAGTCTCAGTGTGGTATTTTGGAAGCAGATGCTGGGAGGGAAAAACTCAGCCTACCCTATTCTGTGTTCTCTTCTCAACATGGCAGATGAAAGGCACACCCCAGTCAGAGTCTTCTTACCTCCAAATGGCTCTTCACCTAATTTTAAATAAAAGCTAATCCTCAGTGTGTCCAACAAAGACCTCCATGAGCTCTACTACTTCCTCCCACCATTGATTCCTGGGTTCCCCCCAGCCTCTTCACAACCTTCCTCACAATCTCCCTTTCAAGACAGGCTCCCCTACACATTCTATTGAGAGGGCAGCTCCATTTTCCCTCCAAGGGCTTCCTATCTCAGTTACTACTTTATGTTTTCTAGTAGGTTTTGTCACTATCTGAGTTGGCATACATGTTTTTCCTTATCTTGCTCACTTGGCTTTCATCACTCCAACTGTCCATGAACACCACACTGGACCTTTTTCGCCTGTTTTGCTCACTATGGTAGCAGCACTGAGAACAGCACCTGGCACACTGTAGGTGCTTACTATGTATTTGTTGAGTTAATAAAGTAATGGGGAAGACGGCATGTATCAGTCACTGAAAGAAGCTCGGTAGGGCTGAAGTTCAGTGTCAGAGGGAGGGTGCTACAGGATGGGGCTGCCAGACAAGTAGAGGCAGCCCGCATGAGACCTAGCAGAACACACTGAGGGCTCTGTTTCACACTAATGAGTGCTAGTCAGCTCTTCAGCCTATTCATCTGACATGGAATGAGCAGATTAGGGTTCCCAGGTGGTACTGCTTGGACAATAGTTTAAAAACATCTAGAAGTAACAAGGCAGAGCACATAGGATACTACTTTAGGCCAGGACAATGGGCAATAGAGGGAGAGAGATGTGGACAGTCTGGAGATTCAGCTAGGAAGTAAACAGAAGCAGAACTTAGAGCAGGTTGGATCACAAAGTACATTAACATATCTGGGATAACTCTCAGTTCCAGGTCAAGCAACTGGACAAGTGATAGTACTCACTGAATACCTAGGAAGTTCACAGGGTCACTCGGGGTCATACTAACTTCAAGCACCTTTATGTCACTCAAGAAGAGATATTGAAGTAATTCATTACATTGGGCCTGGGATGTGAGGGACCAGGAACACGAGAACTGGATGAGTCCGACTCCTGTTGACCCAACGTAACTCAAGAACCATAGTTTCACAGGAAGTGGCTGCAGCAAGACATCTGGTGTCTCTGGTGGAAGTCAAGTTAGATCGGAGTGGGGCAGAATGGGGAGCAAAGATGTGGGCACAGTCACTAAAGACATTCTAATAAGTCTGACAGTGGAAGGCTACCTTGGGAGAGCCTGTAGCTGGAAGGGAAGGAGGTAAAGGAATGGTGGTGAGGTAGATGGTCCTTTGCCTCATTGGGGTTCCCGCCTCTAATTTCATTTCCTTTTCTCTTTATATCTCCCAGATACATTCCTCATAAGTCCTGTGTTGTATGCAAAAACAGTTAAAGGGATTATAAAATGGGGGCCTGGTGCTTCCCAGGTATAATTCCCAGCCACCTCCTTTTCATTTTCTGGGCCAGTCCCAGCCTGGGGAGTTGTCAGTTCTGAGGGAAAACTCTGTTCTTGCAGGTTCCCCTGAGCTCTTCCAAACCCACTCACGCTTTTCTACTCAGAGCATCACCAAGAGTCCGGATAGCATAGAGCAAGGGGAAAATGCATAACTAACCCTTGCTACTTACTCTGCAACTATCAAGAACACTAACTTTTAGAGACGTTATGACAAACAAGAAAATGTTTTTAAGTTTAAAAAAAAATATTAAAGGAGCTGGTAAGATGATTCAGTGGGTGAACGCACTTACTACCAAGCCTGGCAATGTGAGTTCAGTTCCCAGAACCAGCGTTGTAGAAGGTCTGACCTCTACATGCATGCTCTTGCATCCACCCCCACACAAACAAATGTTCAAAAGTTAAATGAATTAAAGAAAATTCTTACGTTTGAAAATAGATGTGCGGTATGATTCCCTTTGCAAAAGGGGTAGCTTTTAAATGTAACATGGGGCTACCACTGGGTGGTGAGATAACAAATAATTATTTTTTTCTTTATACTGTTGTAATGTTTTGCAATATTCTAAACCTAACATATGACTCTTACGAATTAAGGATGAGTAATATTTGAAAGCACAGTAGTTAGCAAGAGTTTTTTTTATGTATTGAAAGCTGTGTCCTCAAACTACAGGCGCAGAAACCACCAAAGTTCCAACCCGCCATGCTTGTGCTCACAGAGGCCAGTACTCTGCCGGACCTTTAATGTCATAATTGACCAGTATCCACTCTCCTCCTTCCTCAGCAGCACTCTTAATTTTGCTCTAAGGAAACCATCTTTCCTTTGTCCTGGGATTCAGTTGTTTCCACAGTGTGGGTCTAATCCCGTTATCTCAGTGTCTTCCTTGGGTAGAACATAGGTTCAGGCATAGTCACATGACTCATCAGGACATAGGGAGAATCCAGGAAGCCAAGGGCCGTGTAGGTGTGACTGGAAGAGCCTTATGGTCTAAATGTGGTGACGACCTGTCCCTCCAGAGTTGGTATAAGGAAAGGAATCCTGAGATGGTGAAAATGGTATGTGCCTCTTCTCTCCTTAGAGCGGTGGTTCTCTACCTTCCTAATGCTGTGACCCTTTAATACAGTTCCTCATGTTGTGCTGACCCCCCAACCATAAAGTTATTTTTGTTACTACTTCATAACTATAATTTTGCTACTGTTATGAATTGTAATATAAATATCCATTTTTTAATGGTCCAAAGGGGTTGTGACCCACACATTGAGAACCACTGCCTTAGATGCTCTAGGTGCTGCTGTTGATCAAAGTGGGGGGCGGGGCGTCTCAGAAATAGAGAGCAGAAACTTCTAACAAGTGTTGCCTGGTTGTTGTCTCCATCAGAAAGAGAATTTAGAGATGTCACAAAATAAGGAATTGGGGAGAAGGTTTTGGCAGATGGAAGAGTGGCGGCCTCTGAGTTACACCCCAATTTTAGGTAGCTGAACTTTAAAGAAGGGGAGTTATTCACAGAGGATGGATAGAGGGACTGGCTTTCCCACAGAGGAGGCTTTTCTCCCCCTTTCTGTCCTCATCTGGAGTGTTGAGGTTGAAGCAGACATTTCTGCCAGACTAATGCCATGGAGATGCCGTCACAAGGAAGCCAAGGGAAGTTAGCACAGGTCTGGGTTAGCCATGGTGTCCCAGCTGGTTTTTCACTGTTTGAGCAGTCACATAATGTCCTGTCCTGCTGCAACATAGCTCTGTGATTGCATCAGCGTCTAGCCTCACTGCCCCCCCCCCATCCTACCTGGCTTACCTTATTACTATAGAGATGACCTTTCTCTCTTGAGATGACTGCTGTCCCATCAGTTTAATCTCCGTTGCTATGGTAAGTACCACAAGCAAAAGCAACTTGGAGAGGAAAGGGTTTATTTCAGCTTACAGGCTACAGACCTTCACTGAAGGGAGTCGGAGCAAGAGCCTGAAGCAGACACCACAAGGGAAAGTTGCTTTTGGGGGTTGTTGAAGCCGCATATTCAGCTGCCTTTCTTATATAGCTTTATGTCCCACCTGCCTAGGGATGGTGCTGCTCACAGTGGCCTGGATCTCCTGATACCAATTAGCAATTAAGAAAATGCCTCACCAGGCAGTGGTGTCGCACGCCTTTAATCCCAGCACTTGGGAAGCAGAGGCAGGCGGATCTCTGTGAGTTCGAGGCCAGCTCTACAGAGCGAGATCCAGAACAGGCACCAAAACTACACAGAGAAACCCTGTCTTGAAAAAAAAAGAAAGAAAGAAAAGAAAATGCCTCATGACCATAGTCACAGGCCAGTATCATAGTATGATTAAGGCAATTCTTCAGTTGAGGCCCTTTCTTCCCAGGTGACTCTAGGTTTATGTCAAATTCACAGCTGAAACTAAGTTCAATACCATGCTCCCCACGACAGTCTGAGTAGAGATTACCCCCCCCCCCTCCTAAGAGACCCTAAGTAGGGGTGAGGATGAAACCAATCTCCCAAACCATCTACGTGGGGGATGACCCCACTCTCCCAAGATGGTCTAAGTTTATGGACACCCAAAGTCCACATAGAGCATGGCAACCAACTCCCAAAGATGAAGACAAGGTCCTTAAAACTGTATAATTTCAGATCAACCCAAACCCACAGCTATTCTTTTAAGGGACATTTAATGGCTAGAGCAAGTAAGTTGTGTGGCGCTGGTCAGCTTTAACTTGTCTGTCTTCGCACTCAACGTATTTCCCAATTATCCTTCCCTCATAGCTCTACACATTCCAACTCCAAAGTAGTAAGTGCTCTAAAAGGGCAGGGCTCCGAGCCAGCAGAGTAAATGATTCTACCGAGGCAGGCCGTGAAAGCTTCCTGTGTGAGCAGGGCCTGGGAGCATCTGGAAAAGGAATTCCTGACAGAGGCTATCAGGCAAAAAAGTTAAAATAAAATAAAAACTGCTCTGCATGGTGTCATCAAGAAAGCACCAAAGCAAACTGCCACCAGGCCCCCAGAACTCTTGGTGGGGCAATAAGCCAGGGAACTGGCCTAGATTCTTAAGTACATTCTTAGAAATTTGCATGTTAATCTATTTAAAAAAAATATGAGGGCTGAACAGTGACAAATGTCTTCTCATAAAAACCTTGACTTGGCAGTGGGAAATGGAGAAACGTAGATAGACAACAAAAAACTACCTCCCATGCCTTTGTTTATACTGCATATCCCATTCCCTTCAACAAACTCTGGTTTATGGAACGCTTCACTACAGGGGAGGTCTGGAACGTTCACTTAAAAAAACAACAGAAAACAAAAACAAAGAACTCCCAGCTTACGTGTTCTTCCGATGAGATCGCCACCATCTCCCCTTCCTCCCATGTCCAGACCCTATTCTTTGGCCTGTTTTCCAGCTCCGGTTATTCCCATGTACACAGGAATGCTCCGTGCTATTATTTAACTGTCACAGCCTTGTCTCTCCTCTTGCTAATTATAGAATAATCAGTACACGACAAAAGGGACCACATCTTTTTCTTACCGTCAAGGTGCATGCAGAGCTCGACCCAGAAAATCTACCTGTCCTCAGCTCTGGGCTTCCCTAGTAGCTACAAGGGCTAAACAACACGGGTTTAAAGTCAAGGTGTTGAATATCAAATATCCAACTTATTAAAAACACTGGCTTACTCTTCACCTCCGTGTTTATCTCAGTCAGTTTCATTTACAGCAAACTGATCATGGACACTAGAATGGCATGTTTCATGCACGGTCAGGCCCTGCTTTATTATGTTACCCAGCCATCTGTGACCCTTCATTAGAGAGGCAATTGGGAATCCAGTTTGGAAGCACTGCTGAACGACAATGGCCACGCTGAAACCGTACTGTGGCTTTAAGAGCCTTGCCGCCCTCAGACAGCTAGTCCATTTTCATTTAGCAGTAATCTAAAATGGCCAAGCATTAGTTCTACCTACAAGATAAACTCCGTGGGCAATAATTGAGACAATTTAGTCACTATGCAGAGATTAAACAAAGGATGCTGTTGCTGTGATTGGCTGCACACACACACACACAACACACACACCCCACATACGCAAGTGAATTAAGACCTTCCATCAGGATAGCATAACCTGAAACACTATGCAAATTCTGCCTTTGGTGAAACACCAACTAAAGCCACTTCTGTGTCTTTTTTTTCAGGTTGCACACAGCACAGGATCATGACAAGCACCGACTGGATTTTATTTCAAGGGAAGGGGCTCTGTTTTTTAATGGACTGGTTACCAAGGCGTCACAAGCAAGGGACTCACAGAGCTGTCCTGGTTCCTTTTAGGCCTTTCCTTTTTTAAAAGCGTTTCTGTTACCCCAAGAATGCTCTGGCTGTCTGTTGCAGTTCCATCCCCATCATTGGGTGCCTGGGTCTTGCCTAATTGATATGTCATTCCGTTTATTTTCTACTGGTGAGGTCTGCAGCCTACATGATGGGGAAATGCTCATTTGCTACCGGGAACTTCCTTCAATTTTAGCACAGCTCAACAACTAAAAGCCCACCTGTCTGAGGGGCAGGTCAATAACAGAACTACAGGAGTAACCCAATTCCTCCGACTGTTCCTCCAGGCTGTTATTTTCCACGCACAATAGCCGTAAAAGCGAATACTTAGCAAGGTGGTCTCTCTCGGAAAAATCGAATTAAACAAGCCTTCCTTCCTGGTTTCACTCACGAACGTTTGAGAAGAGAGCTGTTGCTTTAATTAACCCCCTTCTTCCTTCCAGACGCCTGGGCACCAGGGCCCTGATTTCATGCAAGCTGGGAATCCTCACTTGGCCATGGGGAACCTGTGTCCACCGGTGCTGGGGACCCAGAAGGGGGACGCCTCCTACCAAACGCAACGGTTCCCATTTGAGGTTTGGGAGGAGGTAAGGAGACCAGAACGGGGACAGCTGGATGCCCAAGATTTTCATATCCTGCATATTCTCGGAGGCAACTCTCGCAATTGCGCGACGGGCATCCATAACCCATACTGGGTGACAGTCCCTCCCTCCCAGGGGCCGCGTGGAGCCGGTGGTGAGATCCGGGGAGCAGGTGTCCCCGCGCACCGCCCTCGCTTACCCAAGGCCCAGGTGCAGCTCTCCTTGATGGCTTTGTGTTTGCTCCCGGACGCGTCCCTCTGCAGCTTCCTCAAGATCTCTTCCATCTTGGCCTTCCCAGAGCCGGGCCACCCGACCCGGAGAGCGTGCGGAGGACGCGCCTAGGCGGCCGCTGCGCTCGTCCCCATCGCGCTCCGCGGCCACTGATGAATCACGCCGCTTCCACGCCGCGGGGCCACGTCAGCCCCGCCGCCACGCCCGTAGCCACGCCCGCCGGGTCAGGTGCGCTCCCGAGCCCCGGGACGCTGGAGGCTGGGGTCTCCTGTTTCGCGCCCAAGCGGACCTGGGGGACCCGGCTTCGTCCAAAGGTGGGGGTCAGCGGCTGGTTGCCGGCCGGGCTCCGCCCGAGGACGCCTCTGATCTACTGAGAGTGAGAGCCGTGGGCAGAGGGCAGAGGGGGGCCTGGGTGTTTGTACCCATCACCTGCCCGCCACGCCGGATCCCTGCATCCCGAGACCCGCTACACCCGGGGGTCCTGGAACCCAAACATTTACATTCACTAAATAGTAAGCAGCTGGTCCCCTCCCCGTGTCAGGCTGAGGCCATCCAGCGGGGACAATGCCATATGTCTGCCTGCAGGGAGCTTACTTGACAATGTATTAGACTCATACATTACACGCTAATACAAGTCTCTAATAATTAGAGATTTGGATGTGAGAATTAAATCATAAAAGGTTTAGAAGAGGATTAAAATGAGTACACTTATGTTAGTACACGGAGATTTCTACCACACCAGCTAAGGCAGAAATCGCAAACAAAAATCAATAGATGTAATTGACAACTTAAAACCTTTCGACAGCCCAGCAGTCAATCTGTGGGGCTGCCCTGGATGTTAGCAATGAACAGCCCCATAGTTAGGCGAGGGAACCAGGCCTCAGCTACTTCCCAGGCAACAAGAGTTGTATTCCACACACCCGGAATCCAAAGATATTTTTTAAAAAAACCTTCACCAGCAGGTGAATATAGAAAAATTAGAAGTTCGAGGTCATTCTCGGCTAGTCTGAGACCATCTTAGGTACATGAGACTTTTAAAAATAAATACTAAATAAATAAAATAAAAAAATCTCTCGTATTGGCTGAGTCGTTTCCCTCTGAAGCAAGGGGCACACCGGCCAGTGGCAGCTGAGGCCTGTTGGGTTTTGGTAGGCAGGGAAAGCCTGACCCGGGAACCACGGGAGCTAAGGCCTAAGGAAGCCAGAGGCTCTGTCTGCTATTTGAGTGACTTCAGGTGCTCCCCTGGTGGTAGGAGGGCCCTCTTCTGGCTGTTCGGGGAAATGAGGCCTGAAGGAAGGCAATGACGTTGCCTTGCGAGTGAGGAAGAGGTTAGAAGCGAATTCAGGTTTTATTAGAAATGTATTTGTAGTGAGAGGGATGCCGTCTGCAGAGAGGAGGTGCTGGCTGGGGGGAATGTGGGCAGGTTTCACAGCAATCTAGGATCAGTTGGGCTTTGGGTGGGTGGGAAGGGAGACGTTTGAGACAACGCGAAACGATCTGATGGCTGAATAGAAAAGGAACGGCATGCCATGCTTAAGGGAGGGCATTGAGATTCCTTCGGGAAATGAGAAGACGACAATGCCCCCATCTTGTAAGGTAGAGAAGGCAGTGGCGGAGGGGCTCGGAAGAGGGAATAGACAAGCTCCGATTTAACTCTGATTGAAACGATGATGACACGTCTGTGGAGTATTTTACCTAAGGGCAGGAACTTCTCTTCAGTATAGCGAGTGCTTGCTGTCAGAGGCCAGAGAGGGAGCTGCAGGACCCGAGATAAGGGGCAGGGAGCGTGAGGAGGAGGAGGAGGAGGAGGAGGAGGAGGAGGAGGAGGAGGAGGAGGAGGAGGAGGAGGAGGAGGAGGAGGAGGAGGAGGAGGAGGAGGAGGAGGAGGAGGAGAATGAAGGGAGAAGGTGAGAGATTCCAGGAGCGAAAGGCAGCCAGGAAGAAAGTGTCATAGGAAAGTGTCTAAAGGGGCGGGATTGTTGACTGCTCTTTGGTTCCTTCAAAGTGCCAGTTCCCAAGGGCCCTTCTGCCTGCCACCAACACACCCATGGAGCCATCTTTTGAAGAAAGGCTTCTAAGTGTTAAAAAGCAGACAACAACAAAATCTCATATTCAACCATGCTATTAACTATTTGTAATATAGTCCTCAGAACTATACCATGCATCAAGATGAATTACCGATACTTTTTAAAAGTTGGATGTAAGAATGGAGCTATAAAAGGTTTAGGAAAAAAAAGTTAAATGAATGCACGTCCTAATACACTGAAATTTCTACAAAACCAGTTATGGCAGAAATGGGGGAAATTTCAATAAATTTCATAATTTGACCATGTAATACCTTTTTTTTTTTTTTTGTGATATATATTTTTTATTTTACAATACCATTCAGTTCTACATATCAGCCATGGGTTCCCCTATTCTCCCCCCTCCCACGCCCTCCCCTTACCCCCATCCCACCCTCCATTCCCATCTCCTCCAGGACAAGTCCTCCCCCGAGGACTGTGATCGACTTGGTAGACTCAGTCCAGGGAGGTCCAGTCCCTTCCTCCCAGACTGAGCCAGGTGTCCCTGCATAAGTTCCTGGTTTCAAACAGCCAACTCATGGAATGAGCACAGGACTTGGTCCCACTGCCTAAATGCCTCCCAAACTGATCAAGCCAATCAACTGTCTCACCTATTCAGAGGGCCTGATCCAGCTGGGAGCCCCTCAGTCTTTGGTTCATAGTTCATGTGTTTCCATTCATTTGGCTATTTTTTTTCAATAATTGAGTAAAACTGAAATTTATTATATGCCACAGTTGTCCTACGGACCTCCATGCTATATATATATAGCCTCTATGGTTCTATGGGTTGTGGTCTGATTGTTCATTTTATATCTAGAATCCACCAATGAGTGAGTACATACCATAACTGTCTTTCTGGGTTTGGGTTACCTCACTCAGGATGATATTTTCTAGTTCCATCCATTTGCCTGCAAATTTCATGCTTTCATTGTTTTTCTCTGCTGAGTAGTACTCCATTGTGTATATGTACCACATTTTTTTCATCCATTCTTCCGTTGATGGGCATCTAGGTTGTTTCCAGGTTCTGGCTATTACAAATAGTGCTGCTATGAACATAGCTGAGCATGTATCTTTATGGTATGTATCAGCATTCTTTGGGTATATGCCCAAGAGTGGGATGGCTGGGTCTTGAGGTAGTTTGATTCCTAATTTTCTGAGAAACCGCCATACTGATTTCCATAGTGGTTGTACAAGTTTACATTCCCACCAACAGTGGAGGAGTGTTCCCTTTGCTCCACATCCTCTCCAACATTGGTTGTCATTGGTGTTTTTGATCTTAGCCATTCTAACAGGTGTAAGGTGGTATCTCAGAGTCGTTTTGATTTGCATTTCTCTGATGATTAAGGATGTTGAGCATTTCTTTAAATGTCTTTCAGCCATATGTAGTTCTTGTTTTGTGAATTCTCTGTTTAGCTCTTTAGCCCATTTTTTAATTGGACTGTTCAGTGCTTTGATGTCTAGTTTCTTGAGTTCTTTATATATTGTGGAGATCAATCCTCTGTCAGATGTGGGGTTGGTGAAGATCTTTTCCCAATCTGTTGGCTGTCTTTTTGTCTTATTGACTGTGTCTTTTGCCCTGCAAAAGCTTCTCAGTTTTGAGAGGTCCCATTTATTAATGGTTGTGCTCAGGGTCTGTGCTGTCGGTGTTTTATTTAGGAAATGGTCTCCAGTGCCAATGCGTTCAAGAGTGCTTCCTATCTTCTTTTCTATTAAGTTTAGTGTAACTGGATTTATGTTTAGGTCTTTGATCCACTTGGACTTGAGTTTTGTGCATGGTGACAGATATGGATCTATTTGTAATCTTTTACATATTGACATCCAGTTATGCCAGCACCATTTGTTGAAGATACTTTCTTTGTTCCATTGTATAGTTTTGGCTCCTTTGTCAAAAACCAGGTGTTCATATGTGCATGGATTAATGTCAGGGTCTTCAATTCGATTCCATTGGTCCGTATGTCGGTTTTTATACCAGTACCAAGCTGTTTTTATTACTATAGCTCTATAGTAGAGTTTGAGGTCCGGGATGGTGATGCCTCCAAGGGTTGCTTTATCATATAGGATTCTTTTAGCTATCCTGGGTCTTTTGTTTTTCCATATAAAGTTGAGTATTTTTCTTTCCAAGTCTGTGAAGAATTGTGTTGGGATTTTGATGGGGATTGCATTGAATCTGTAGATTGCTTTTGGTAAGATTGCCATTTTTACTATGTTAATCCTACCTATCCATGAGCATGGGAGATCCTTCCATTTTCTGATATCTTCTTCAATTTCTTTCTTTAGAGATTTAAAGTTCTTATCAAAAAGGTCTTTCACTTGTTTAGTTAGTGTTATCCCAAGGTATTTTATATTATTTGTGGCTAT
The DNA here is from genome assembly GCF_049852395.1 of Peromyscus maniculatus bairdii. Classification (NCBI taxonomy): domain Eukaryota; kingdom Metazoa; phylum Chordata; class Mammalia; order Rodentia; family Cricetidae; genus Peromyscus; species Peromyscus maniculatus. Next base: position 41,045,006 of record NC_134867.1, on the reverse strand, counting down.
TGTAAAGGGTGATGTTTCTCTGACTTCTTTCTCAGCCCTTTTATCATTTGTGTATAGGAGGGCTACTGATTTTTTTGAGTTGATCTTGTATCCTGCCACTTTACTGAAGGAGTTTATCAGCTGTAGAAGTTCCCTGGTAGAGTTTTTGGGGTCACTTATGTATACTATCATATCATCTGCAAATAGTGAAAGTTTGACTTCTTCCTTGCCAATTTGTATCCCTTTGATCTCCTTTTGTTGTCTTATTGCTCTAGCTAGAACTTCTAGTACTATATTGAATAAATATGGGGAGAGTGGACAGCCTTGTCTTGTTCCTGAATTTAGTGGTATCGCTTTGAGTTTCTCTCCATTTAATTTGATGTTTGCTGTTGGCTTGCTATAAATTGCTTTTATTATGTTTAGAAATGTTCCTTGTATTCCTATTCTTTCTAAGACCTTTATCATGAAGGGGTGTTGGATTTTGTCAAAGGCTTTTTCAGCATCTAGGGAGATGATCATGTGGTTTTTTTCTTTCAGTTTGTTTATATGGTGTATTACATTGACTGATTTCCGTATGTTGAACCATCCTTGCATCCCTGGGATGAATCCTACTTGGTCGTGATGGATGATTGTCTTGATGTATTCTTGGATTCGGTTTGCCAATATTTTGTTGAGTATTTTTGCATCAATGTTCATGAGGGAGATTGGTCTGTAGTTCTCTTTCTTTGTTGCATCTTTGTGTGGTTTGGGTATCAGGGTAATTGTAGCCTCATAAAAAGAGTTTGGTAGTGTTCCTTCTGTTTCTATTGTGTGGAACACTTTGAAGAGGATTGGTATTAGTTCTTCTTTGAAAGTCAGGTAGAATTCTGCACTGAAACCATCTGGTCCTGGGCTTTTTTTAGTTGGGAGACTTTTGATGACTGTTTCTATTTCTTTAGGGGTTATTGGTCTATTTAAATGGTTTATCTGGTCTTGATTTAATTTTGGTATTTGGTATTTATCCAGAAAATTGTCCATTTCTTCCTGGTTTTCCATTTTTGTGGAGTACAGGTTTTTGAAGTATGATCTGATGATTCTCTGGATTTCCTCATTGTCTGTTGTTATGTCTCCCTTTTCATTTCTGATTTTGTGAATTTGGGTGTTCTCTCTTTGCCTTTTGGTTAATTTGGCTAGTGGTTTGTCTATCTTGTTGATTTTTTCAAAGAACCAACTCTTTGTTTCATTGATTTTTTGTATTGTTCTCTTGTTTTCTATTTCGTTGATTTCAGCCCTCAATTTGATTATTTCCTGGCGTCTATTTCTCCTGGGTGAGTTTGTTTCTTTTTGTTCTAGAGCTTTCAGTTGTGCTGTTAATTCATTGGTATGGGATTGCTCCATCTTCTTTATGTGTGCATTTAGAGCTATGAATTTTCCTCTTAGCACTGCTTTCATAGTGTCCCATAAGTTTGGGTATGTTGTACTTTCATTTTCATTGAATTCTAGGAACTCTTTAATTTCTGTTTTTATTTCTTCCTTGACCCATTGATGTTTCAGGTGGGTATTATTCAGTTTCCATGAGTTTGTGGGTTTTCTATAATTTTTGTTGTTATTGAGTTCTAACTTTAAGGCTTGGTGGTCTGATAAAATACAGGAGGTTATTCCAATTTTTTTGTATCTGTTGAGATTTGTTTTGTGTCCAAGCATGTGGTCAATTTTTTTTTTTTATTATTATTATTATTATTATTTTACAACACCATTCAGTTCAACATAATAGCCACAGAATCCCCTGTTCTCCCCCTCTCGCCCACCCCTCCCCCCAGCCCACCCCCCATTCCCACCTCCTCCAGATCAAGGTCTCCCCCGAGGACCGGGGTTGACCTGGTAGACTCAGTCCAGGCAGGTCCATTCCCCCCTCCCAGACCGAGCCAAGTGTCCCTGCATAAGTCCCAGGATTCAAACAGCCAACTCATGCAACGAGCCCAGGACCTGGCACCAATGCACAGCTGCCTCCCAAACAGATCAAGCCAACTGACTGTCTCACCCGTTCAGGTGGCCTGATCCAGTTGGGGGCCCCTCAGCCTTTGGTTCATAGATCCTGTGCTTCCATTCATTTGGTTATTTATCCCGGTGCTTTATCCAACCTTGGCTTCAACAATTCTCGCTCATATAAATCCTCTTCATACTCACTAATTAGACTCCCAGTGCTCCACCAGGGGCCCAGCCGTGGATGTCTGGCTTCAGATTCCTCAGTCCTTGGATGGGGTTTATGGCATCACTATTTGGGTGTCTGGCCATTCCATCACCAGAGTAGGTCAGTTCCTGCCGTCTCGCGAGCATGTGGTCAATTTTTGAGAAGGTTCCATGGGGTGCTGAGAAGAAGGTATATTCTTTTGTGTTAGGATGGAATATTCTGTAGATATCTATTAGGTCCATTTGAGTCATAACATCTGTTAGGTCCTTTATTTCTTTGTTAAGTTTCAGTCTGGTAGATCTATCTTTTGGTGAGAGTGGTGTGTTAAAATCTCCCACTACTAATGTGTGGGGTTTGATGTGCGTTTTAAACTTTAGTAGTGTTTCTTTTATGAATGTGGGTGCTTTTGTATTTGGAGCATAAATGTTTAGAATCGAGACTTCATCTTGGTGGATTTTTCCTGTGATGAATATGTAATGTCCATCCTGGTCTCTTTTGATTGATTTTAGTTTGAAGTCTATTTTATTAGATATTAGGATAGCTACACCAGCTTGTTTCTTAGGTCCATTTGCTTGGAAAACCTTTTCCCAGCCCTTTACTCAGAGATAGTGTCTGTCTTTGGAGTTAAGGTGTGTTTCTTGTATGCAGCATATGGATGGGTCCTGTTTTCTAATCCATTCTGTTAGTCTGTGTCTTTTTATAGGTGAGTTGAGACCATTGATATTGATGGATATTAATGACCAGTGATTGTTAATTCCTGTTATTTTTTTGGTTGTGTTGTGTTGTCCTTCTGTGGTGTATGTTGGTGTAGGATTATCTATTGCTTGATTTTTCATGGATGTGTTTAGCTTCTTTGGGTTGAATTTTCCCTTCTAGTGCTTTCTGTAGGGCTGGGTTTGTGGACAGGTATTGATTAAATCTGGTTTTATCCTGGAATATTTTGTTTACTCCGCCTATGGTGATTAAGAGTTTTGCTGGGTATAATAGTCTGGGTTGGCATCCATGGTCTCTTAGTGTCTGCATGAGGTTTGTCCATGATCTTCTATCTTTCATAGTCTCTATTGAGTAGTCTGGTGTTATTCTGATGGGTTTGCCTTTATATGTTACTTGGTCCTTTTCCTTTGCAGCTCTTAATATTTTTTCTTTATTCTGTGTGTTTAGTGTTTTGATTATTATGTGGCGAGGGGACTTTTTTTTTGGATCCAGCCTATTCGGTGTTCTGTAAGCTTCTTGTATCTTCATAGGTATTTCTTTCTTTAGGTTAGGAAAGTTTTCTTCTATGATTTTGTTGAATATATTTTCTGTGCCTTTGAGTTGGTATTCTTCTCCTTCTTCTATCCCTATTATTCTTAGGTTTGGTCTTTTCATGGTGTCCCAAATTTCCTGGACGTTTTGTGTTAGGACTTTTTTGTCTTTATTGTTTTCTTTGACTGACGAATCTATTTTCTCTATCGTGTCTTCAGTGTCAGAGATTCTCTGTTCCATCTCTTGCAATCGGTTGGTTATGCTTGTTTCTGTAGTTCCTGTTCGTTTTGTCAGGATTTCTATTTCCAGCATTCCCTCAGCATGTGTTTTCTTTATTGTCTCAAATTCATTTTTCAGATCTTGGAATGTTTCTTTCATCTGTTTAATTGCTTTTTCTTGGCTTTCTTTGATTTCTTCCCATTTTTTGTTCGTTTTTTCTTCCATTTCTTTAAGGGAGTTTTTTATTTCCTCTTTAATGGAGTTTTTCATTTCCTCTTTAAGGGAAGTTTTTATTTCCTCTTTAAGGGAGTTTTTTATTTCCTCTTTAAGGAAAGTTTTTATTTCCTCTTTAAGGTAGTTTTTCAATTCCTCTTTAAGGAAAGTTTTTATTTCCTCATTGAGGGAATGTTTTATTTCTTCTTTAAGGGCCTCTATCATCTTCTTAATGTCATTTTTAGGGTTGATTTCTTCTGTTTCTTCTGTCATGGTATGTTCAGGTTTTGCAGGTGTAGAATCACTAGGTTCTGATGTTGCCATATAGGTCTTTATGTTGTTGCCTGTATTTTTGCAGTGGCGCCTACTCATCTCTTCCTCTGTGAGGTGCAGGTGGTGTCTGTGTCTGAGAGTGCCTCTCTTGTTCTAATTTTTAGTCTTGGTTTAGTAGGGGTTCTTGGTTAAATTGGTGCTTTTGGGCTATTTCTTCAGGGGCAGCTGATTTCGATCGGTGAATTATATACTTATGATTCTGGTGATCTGGTTTGGTGTCTGGGTAGCGCCTTCTTCTGTGTTCTCAGGTCACTTTTTGTTCATTTGTCAACTCCTCAGCTGATCTTGTTTCTTCAGACTTCAAACTGTAGGCATCTGAATCCTCTCCCAGATGGGTTTCAGCTGAGCAGGGTAGTCTCACCAACACCTCCAAGTTGTTGGGTTTCACAGGATCAGCAGCTGGGCCCTGGGTTGTCCTCAGACGGAGTGTTCAGATTCGTTCTGGTTCTGACCCACCGAGATAGCTTCTTCCCCAGATGTTGGGGTTAGGGGCGTCTCTGTTCCAAGCTGTGTCTGCTTGTCTCCGTCCCTGGGCCTGTTTACCTCTGCGGTCCACCGCCGGGCCTGTATGTCCCTGTCAGCTGCCGCTGGGTCTGTCTGCCTCTGGGGGCCGCCACGGGGCCTGAATGTCCCTGTCGGCCGCTGCACGTCTACCTCAGCGGGCTGCCGCTGGGCCCGTCTTCCTCCACAGGCCGCCGCCACAGGCCTACCTGCGTCTGCTTGTCTTCGCCGCCGGGCCTGTCTACCTCTGTGGACCGCCGCTGGGCCTGAATTTCTCTGCCGGCTGCCGCCGGGCCTGAATATCTCTGTCCGTAATACCTTTTAAAAGTTTTAAAAGTCCATTCTAAAAGTTCCATTCACAAACTAAAATGTAGATGTAAAATGTTTGGATGAGAAATGTCCTCTACAGGTTCCTGTATCGGAACACTTGGCCCCGAGTTGGTAGTAGGAGAGGTTATGGAACTGTGAGAAGATGAGGCTTGCTGGGGGGGTGGGGGGGGAGGGGTACCGCACCAGCACCGAGGGTGTGGGGCTTTGGGTAGCCTGGCCCATGTGCTGGTCTTTTTCTGTTTCCCCGTGTGCACACAGAATGTGATTTGCCAGCTTCCTGCTCCTGCCTTCCACGCCTTCCCTGCCTGTTGCTGTCTCTTCCCTGCCAAGATGGACTCTAGTCCTCTGGAAATGGTGGCCAATGGAAACGCTTCCTTCCCAGAGTTACTTTTGGCTGTGGAATTTTATCTCAGCAACAGGGAACTCACTAATACAGCAGCAAGTTACCCTCAGCTGGATTAAAGGAAGGAAGAGATGTCTAGCTTTTAATTTTATGCAGATTTCTATTTTGAGCCTATTTTAAAGCTTTATTAGTTTTATAATTAAAAACAGCGTACTTAAGCTCCAGCCCAGGAAAGTGATTCTGATAACATCAGAGGTATAAACTTGAAGAGTATCATTAAAAGGCCTTATCAAACTGTTAAAAGGTGGTGGTGGGGTATATTCCCCCAAAGCAAAACAGGCAGTTAATATGAATTTTACTTACAAATAAACAAAGTGATGCATAAATTCACAAAAAAAGTACAATAGCACAAACTTTTAAGTAAATGGCTAATTTTGATTAATCAAAAATTCCATTCACAAATTAACATGTAGATGTGGTGATTTGGTGAGAAATGTCCCCCATAGGCTCTTGTATCTGACCATTTGGTCTCCAGCTGGTTTACTGTCTGGGAAGGTTATGGCCAACCCTATTTCAAAATGCTATTGTGAGTGAGAAATTGGCAACAGAGTCTCCCAGTGTACTGGGGATGCTGGTGAACATAACTTGGTCTTGCTTTGCTCAAGGGAATGGGGATGTGCATAACACATATGGTTCCAGACCAACAATCCCCTTCTGGGAATTCATCCAAAGGATGTGATAATGAAAATGAATATAAAAAATTTCTGACAAAGATTTCCTGTGTCTTTGAATTATAAACTAATTTAAAGCTATACACCCATCCAACAACAGGGAGATGGAGAGATAATTCATATTGTATCCATAAAACAGCACATTCCATAATTTTGGAAAGGACTATTGGATGGCGTTAAAACAGGTTTCTCATTCATAAAGTACAATAAGTTAACTGTGAAATACTATGCAATTCTGTACAGTACTTGACCTCAATATTTACACTTTAAATATTTAATAGAGAACCCATATAAAATTTAAAATATATACATATATTGCAGTGATAATCTTCAGTGTGGCTTATAGGTAAATCTACTTTTCATTGAACATATTTGCTTTTATAAAGGAAAAAGGGAACTTTTTAGAGGTAGTGTGAAACTGTAATAATAGCAAAACAATAACGTCAATAGCCACAGAGAGGATAAATGCTAACATTGGTCAAGGTTTAATAGTTAGGATGACAGAGAAGTCTGTCCCAGGAACATGGGCTGGGCAGGGTCTGTCCTAAATGACTCAAGGGCTGGTAGAATTATGTGTGTAAACAACCCACTCACAATGGTGACTGTGAAGGAAAATACTTATTTTTATCTTGGATCCACAGCTCACAGTATAAAACTTACTTTGTATTGCTATCCAGTACACACAGGCACACATGAAGAAATAGGTTAAAAGTACAAACACAAAATGGTTTGATTTTGGTTTTGAGTCAGGATATAGCGTGGGCTAGGCTTGAACTCATGATCTTCTTGACTGAGCTTCACAAGTGCTGGAATTACAGGTATACATTACCACAGCTGTGTAAAGTTTTATTTATGAACAATATTAACTTTTGACTATGGTCAAGTCGCTATTAAATATGATTTTATTCATTGCAGTGGGCACATGGACCTGTTCCTGAATGTCTTCCAGGCTGGGAGCATAAAGACACTGTTGTGTGCACAACCATGGTGGCTCAACTTTAAACTCTTTTGTCCCATTTTTAAAGTTTTACTTCCCTACAGCTGTAGTTCACACAAATATTGCTATCAAGAGCATCCACTGAAGCTTAAACTATTACAGTAGAAATTCTTCTTTTAATCTCAATCCAAACCTGGGCATGGTGATGCTCACATGCTATCCCAGCACTTGGGAGGCAGAGGCAGGAGGATCACAAGCTCAAAGCCAACCTTGGCTGCATGGTGAGACATTGTCTCAGAAAAACAAAAACAATATATATATATTTTAGAAATGATTAAAATTTGAAGTTGACATATAATTAATATGATTTTATTTGCTCAAGTTTCTTCACTAATAATGTTCTCTTCATATGATTTAAAATGTTGAGAATACTGTGGTGATTATTTAAAAAGTATTTTCTAACTGTTGTGTATATTTAATATCTTGAAATATATGTTACTCTTCTGTGACTACAAATTCATTTAATTAAAAACACCAACTTTTCTTAAAACTCAGAATGAGTTCTAAATGCCAAGCTTTTAGTGAAATACTTACAAAATACGAGCCAAAAAAGATTGCCTCTCAAAATACAAAAGGATGGATCCCTTCCTATAACTTAACACATACTTGCCTTGTAGCAACCAATCCCTTCACTTTCTATCTTACATTCATATGTTAATTATATGGAAGTGATTAGATGCTTTAACAGATACAAAACCACAGAGGTTTGCATTTATTTCTTGGTTAAATTACATCCTTGGTCAGTGAGTCAGGTTAATGTAACTGCTGCTCATCCTAGGATCATGCACTTCACACGTGCTGCTCCACCGTTCCATATGAAATGGTTTTCACTGGTGTGATCCAGCAATGGGGTCTAGACACATTGTGTCGGTCCCAGGCCACAGATGAGGAAGACAGCATGGAGGAGTCAAGGCCTTAGAGGCATGAACTGCAGTGTGGAGGCCCACAAAGGTTTCCTAGTGAGAGCTGAGCTTGCTTTACCCAGCAGGGCTGCATTAGAGGATGGCTTAACCACGTGCATGGTCACCAGGTGATTGCAAGTGTCTACACATGGATGAGCTAGGGGGCGGCCTTTACTCCACCCCTTGGCATTCCTATGAATAGCCCTTTAGAAGAGATAGAAGGGGCCGGAGGATAATGATCCAAGCCCTCTCGAGGCTATTCTGTATTTCTGTTTCTCTCCCCTCTATCCTTCTATATAATATCTCTTATCCTTTCCTCAAGAGTATCCTGTCGTAAAATGTGGGAGCCGATCTCCCAGCTAGGCTCCCACACTGCAGGAATCCCTTTTCCCACAGCAGTTGGAGAAGACAGAGTTAGAGGAACATACCCACTGACATGGTCAGTCTATTGGAGCCTTGTAGGGCCCGGCCACACTTCTGTTGCTGTGGTAGAGGGAAAGGCTGGCTGGTGACCAGCAATCTTAGCCACAGCTCCAATTTCCGAACAAAACAAAAGAATAGGTATCCTTAAAGAAACCAAATACTATCATCACTCTTATTTTCAAGTTCAAGAGACTGGGTAAAATTCCTAGACTGTCAAAGCCTTTACAACACACGAAATATGGATTTTAAATAGAAAGCTCGAGAGTAGTCAATGTTATAAATGTCTCTTGTATGTTTTGTTGTCATATTTTCCTCTGAATCTCTTATAATTCTGTTGTGACTTTCCAGCTTAATTTATGCTTTTAAAGTAATTTATTTCTGTTTTTTAAACAAGTTATATGTTGTTTTAAATTTATTCAGCACAGCAAATGTTTTCTAAATATCATCTCCTGGGCTGGGGATGTAGCCCAGTCAGTAGACTGCTAGACTAGCATGAGAAAAGCCCTGGGTTCAACCTCAAGTACCACATAAACTGGGCATGGTGGCACATACATTCATTCTTTGGGTGGGGGCAGGAGGATCAAGAGTTCAAGGTCATTCCCAAGTTTTAGCTTCTCAAAGACTCTGCAGCCAGCCACATCCATCGATGATGGAACCAGTAGACCCCCCTCCAAATTTACTGTATATGTAAAGAGAAGGGTGCTGTAAGAATTCCATTCAGAAGGAAGAATAAACTCCCCTGCAGACACAGGATTATTTGTGTGATGAGGCTGAAGAAGGAGAATCTCACTGTGCACATGTGAAGTCTATTGTAGGGCACATTTCATTGGCCACCTCTGAATTGCCTGATATGGAAACATACCTCAGATTGCTAGAGGAATAGCCTTACATAATAGTACACAAGCTAAAACACATTGTATAGATTTCTTCCTCATGCAGGTAGTTAAACTAACATGCAGTAACTTAAACTTGAGCAATCAAATGTGCTCACTTAGGGCTCTGATCCTAACCAAATATCAAAAAGTGAGAAGGAACACAGGCCTGTGAGAAGAAAACTCTTTGCCATGTCTGTTTATTGGTATACTGGTTAAAAATCCTAGCCAGCATGGCAAAAAGGAGAGAGAGAGAGAGAGAGAGAGAGAGAGAGAGAGAGAGAGAGAGAGAGAAAGTACTAGAACTAGGAAAGAAATAAGTGGAGCAGTTATTACTAAGTAATTATGTACATAGAAAATTCCAAGAATATACCAACTAATTATCCAATTATCAGAATTAATGCTTAGCAAGATTTCTAGTTATCTTGTATTAATATACAATGGCAATTGGATTTTTATTCAATAGCAAAAAATTAATAGTTCAAGATAATATAAAGGAATAAACAGAAAAAATGTGTCATTTGTGCAGGATACTTTAAATCTTTATTGAAGAACATTGAGGAGATGTATGTTTATGAAGAGCATAAACCATTTATATATTCATATATAAAATATCAGATAAAAAGCAAACCCAGTTCTAATGAAATTCCATACATGTTTTTATACTCAACACAAATTACAATTCATTTGAAAACCAGGCATGGCAGCACACATCTTTAAACCCAGTACTTGAGAGGCTGAGGCAGGTAGACCTTTTTGAGTTCAAGGCCATGCTGGTCTACATCTTGGGTTCTAGGTCAACTAGGGCTACACAAGGAGCAAAAACTGTGGGGGGGCCTGCCCCCACTTTTTCCCCAGGGTACTCTGGAGCAGGGAGAAGTGAGGAAATATTTAGATAGAAATATAGAGGAGAGAGACAGATAGAAACACAGGATAGCCTTGGGAGGGCCTAGGTCAAAACCCACCTGACCCTTCTGTCCCTGCTAAAGGGCTTTTAAAGGAATGCCAAGGGGCAGAGCAAAAGACCTCCCCCCAGCACAGCCAAATGCAGACCATCTCAGATACCTGGTGACCATGCACATGGTCACTCCATCCCCTTATGCAAACCTGCTGGGTAAAGCAAGCTCAGATCTCACTAGGAAACCACCATGGACCCCGCAAAAACAAAAACAAAACAAAACAAACCACACACACGCAACCATATTTTAAAAAAATTCAATTGCAAAAGCAAAGGTCAAGCAAATAGAAATCATTTCTGAAGAAGAAATACCATCTTGGAGCATGCCCTGGAAAAAAATCTAGAATTATTATCAAGCTTTAGTGACATAGGATGTTAATTCCACAGGTGAGAAGAAAAAGACCATTGACCCAAATCATGCTCAAATTAATTAAAGCAAGCTTTTTTATTCATGTCCACAGGTGGTCTCTCCCTAAAGGCAGGTTCAAGAGATCAGTGTTGGACATGGGGGAAGATAAGGATTTTTATAGCTCAGGAGCAGAACACATGCATAACAAGGTTGTCATAACAACCTCCTGAAACAAAGACATGGTTGCAAGGTGGTCATAACAAGGTATTTGTAACAAGGTGGTGATAATAAGGTGGCCATAATAACCTTTGAAATAAAGGAATGGTTGCCATTTCCTGGAACAGGCAGTGTAGAACCATTTGTAGTTAAAGTTACAGCTAGGGCATAACCCAATCCTTGAGAAACAAGTTTAATTATAAAAAGAAATGGATCTCGTTTGTCTTTAGTATAAGACAGCTTTCAAGCCTAAGATGGAGGCAGGCTGGTTTATCAGATAGATATATCAGCAGATCAATGGGTCAGGATCGGTACTCACACACACATACACATGTATTTGTCTTTTTTTAAAAAAGAAATTCAGATTCCCATGAATTAGGACAGGGTATTTGGAAGGCATAAGCTGACAAAAGTCTCCTGCCCAGTGTCTGCAAAGAGCCCCCCTCCATCCCCCCGTCCCTGCCGCCAAAAAAATCAACTAAGAAAACACAACTCAATGGAAACAGGGTAAAAGATGTATGTGGGCAGTTATTTCACACACACACACACACACACACACACACACACACACACACCACTATATATGGTTAATAAATGTGGCATAGATGCCAACCCATGAAAGCTTCACCCTTGCAACTCTTTGCCCAAGTTGCAGGCAGCTTCACCAAAGAGTCTCCTCTGTCTTAGATCTATTTACCACTTTTAAGATCTTAGGAAGGGCTCCTGTGAGTCTTCAAGCTCTACAGAGCTTGTGAGCAGAGTAGTTTTTATGAATGAGCCTAGAGTGCCTCCTTTCTCTCTCCAGCAGGGAATGTTTCAATTTGGAGGAAATAGCTACTAACAAGGGCCTGTTGTCGCACCTATTATTCCTCAAGTGGATACTACCTGGTGCTGTAACAACTGGGAAGTCACTGGGAAGCTCATCCCTGGAGCTAAGAATACAAATCATCATAGCTTTTGCAGAAAGGATTTCTTTCCACCACCCAGGGAAGCTACACTAGCTTTATAAAATGGCTGTTTATAAAGGTAAAAAGGGAAACCCCATGTATAATTTTGATTAGGCATGTTAATTAGGTGAGCCAAAGTAGGACTTTTGATCGCTAGGCTTCAATAACTTTAATAGCTGGACCTTGGTAGTCAGGCTCAGGAGGAGGAAATGGCCAAATAAGGGAATAAACCTTGGTGGCTAGCTTTAGGGATGTCATCTAATGTTTTTTTTAGGAAGACAGAGGGAATAGGGGAAAAGGGTAAAGCCTACAAGAGCCATGTTTGCCATGTTCGAGCTGCCTAAAGTCCCTTCAAAAACAGTCAAACAGAGCCTGTTACAGATTCAATACACACAGTAGGGTTCTACTTATTCAAGAACTGACAGTATGATATGTAGTGTGGGGACATACCTATGTGAGGAAACTAAAGAAATGCAAACTCCGGACCTAGAACAAGAAGAATATAATCAGAAGGATGCCACAACCATCGAAATAATGCCTCCACAGTCACCTTGAAGATGTTCTTTGTCCTCTTGGAATCTGGACACAAATGCTATACCATCTTCTTTATATGTCTGGTCTCTGGGGCAGCATGATTTCATAATGGTGCTAAAGCAAGTTGTAACTGGTTGCTATGGTGATACAATGGTAGAGACAGCCAGGACTCAGTGGCAGTGACAGACAGGGGAAGGTCTTGGTAACCCAGCCCACCTAGAGGTGTGACCCTGGCCTTATTCCCATTGCTTGCCTTTGGATTTGAACCATGTTCTATAAAAGAAAAACTTTAAATACATATGTTTATTCATCGTATGTGAGTGTGTATGTGTGTGGGACCACATGTAATCATATGTATGTAGAAGTCAGAAGACAACTTGCAGAAGTTGATTTTATTTCCATTTGTGGGTCCTGGGGTTCACACTCAGTCTTGGCGGCAAGTGTTTTCATCCACGGAGCCATCCTGCTGGTCCTGACCTAGTCTAAGTCTGGTTTTTCAGAATTACATTATTTATATGTCTGTGTGTGTTTGTATGTGTCATGTGTGTGAGAATGCTGACAGAAGCCAGAAGAGTGTCAGATTCGGATGCTTTGGAGTTAAAGGTGGTTTTGAGTTACAGGTCCCATGTGGGTACTGGGACCAAGCCTGGCTCCTCTGAAAAAGCACTAAGCACTCTTAATCTCTTTATCTTTCTATTCAAACTCTGCAAGCCACTCCATGTGTCCCCAAACTTGGTCTTTCATGTATGTAAGGGGACATGCTGCAGTTTACAGTCCAGAAGGAGATAGGCACATTGTGATGAAGGGAGGGATACAGTGTTTACAGCCGTGTACAAGATGGACACCTAACCAGGCTTCCCGCCAGGCAGGAGGGATGTCTCAGCTTTGACCTGAACAGTGATGAGAAGAGCCAGGTAACCGGAGGGGCAGCTGGGGACCCAGTTTTCTTGGCTTCTGCTTGCCACAGTGCCACCCCTGCATGCCATTTTGTTCTTTCCTGGGTGCCAAGCGCCCTCCACCCACCAGGTCTCTTTTCTTCAGATCCCATAGACAAACTGTTCATGTATTTTAAGCCTTAATAACATTCAGGACCATTAACCATTCTTTCCGTGAAGCCATTCTCTTTTCTTGGGTTCTCAAAAACCACATTGCCTAGTTTTCTTCTCATTTGTTTACTCTACTGTGCTTAGTTTTCTTTTCTGAAGCCAGAAGGGAAGGCCCATGTGCATTTCACCACCTATCGACTGGCACCTGGTGCTGGGCGCACAGTGATTATTCAATTAAAATACCCAGGAACGAGTGAGCGAACAATGATGCCACTCCAGATGTCTGCTTGTTGTTGTTGTTGTTGTTGTCTCTTTTGGGGGGCCTGCCACCCAACTCCTAAATAAATCACACACAGAGGCTTATTCTTAATTATGAATACCTGGCCTTAGCTTGGCTTAGTTTCTAGCCAGCTTTCCTTATCTTAAATTATCCCGTCCATCTTTGGCCTCTCGGCTTTTCCTGTTCTCTTATTTCTGTACATCTTACTCCTACTCCATGGCTTGCTGGTTGTGTAGCTGGGTGGCTGGCCCTGGAGTCCTCCTCCTTTTGTATATTCTCTGTGCCTACCAGCCCTGCCTGTCCTTTCTCCTGCCTCACTATTGGCCAGCTCTTTATTAGACCATCAGGTGTTTTACACAGGCACAGTAACACAGCTTCACAGAGTTAAACAAATGCAACATAAACAAAAGTAACACACCTTAAAACAATATTCTACAACATCTGCTAACATCTACATTGTGCTCCTGTTGTCTGGTGTGTAACCCTTACTTTTTCTATTTACTGGTGGCAATAAGGTTTTTAAAATGTTCTTGGCGGTAAAAGAATCATATTCTGTGGGCAAATTCTGAGGAACACACACTTGATGTTTTAGTGGCCAAGGGAAAGGCTCCAAGAATCACACAGGTTGAACTGACCTCTCTCTCCTCAGTGGCTCTGCCCTGAGTGTGGGTATAGAAGTCTGGGAGATCCAGGAAGACGAGCTGGAAGCAGCCGTACATACTTGCTCTGTAGAAGTGGCTCCATCTGAATTACTCAGTTCCGGGGCTATACAGCACACACCATGGGCTCTGGGGACTTTGAAAGAGCCCACTCGGCAACAAGAACATACTCTAAATTATTGGAAAGTGAGTCATATATGATCAAACTGACCTCCACAATGACATTTCAATTTCCTGACCTTCTCAGAAAATGTTAGCCAATGAGGTGGCCTCTTTAATGTTTTCCATATCTGTATGTATTTTTAAAATATGGATCCAGGGGTTGGTGAGATGACTCTATATAGAGGCTCCTGCCCCCAAACCTGGTGGCCTGGGTTTGATCCCCAAGACTCACTTGAGAGAAGGAGAGAACTGACTCCTGCAAGTTGTGTTTTAACCTACACACACACACACACACACACACACAGTAGTTTTAAAAAAATGGATCCTTGGATGAAAACCTGGAGCAATCGGCAACCACAATGAAATCCACTGTGTTATGTGCAGTGTGACTTCAAAAACTAAAGATTTATGTTTTGACTTCATAAAATGTCAGTTCTTCAGCAATCAAGTGAAAAGCCAGGGACTGAAACAAATAAACAAAGAGACTAGAACAAGTTGAAAGAAACATTTGCAAAATATATGACAAAGATTTAATATCATTAATAACAGAGTGCCATACTGTAACTGTATAGGGGATCATGATTGGGCTCATTTGCCCTGCCTCTTAAAGGAAAAGTCATGAGCTTGACAAGTAGCAGCAGAGAAATCTCCAATATAGCAGGCAGAATCAGGAGGCGAGGAAACACCTCCAGCAGACACGTGGAGAAAAAGACCTCTGCAGAATTAAGTGGGTCCTCGGGAAGCTAAGATCTAGTCTCTTCTCAGGAGCAGGGTTTTTAAACTCTCTGAAGGGTCTTCCTCCCCTAACTTAGAGTTAGTTGGTCAGTTTGAAGAAGCACAGGATGACTGATTGGCTCACAGTCGTTATGTAACATGTCCTGATCTGGCCTTGACCTTGCTGAGCTGGTCCATCAGTAGGTGGCCTGCTGGCAGCAGAAAAAGCCCACAGGCCTTTGTTTTACCAGGCTGTTGCCTCAGGTCTGGAGGGTGAGGAATAATCCAGCCATCTTGGAAGTTCGACATCTTTATTGCCCAGCCATGGCCCCATCCATCCCTGTCTGTCCTTGAGTTCTCTTTATTTTGACTCTAACACTGATTTCTGTTCTCTGGACAAGGCAATTCCTAAACCAGGCAGTCATTACCCTTTCAGAGAAGCCTTTTCTGTGAAGATCCCAAGTAAGCCAGCATGTTACTCTCTGTTTAAGTGGTTGTCACACGATTGGGCATCAGGCTACTTGCCACGATGGTAAACTTACATCGCTTATGGTCTTTTGGTTAATGTCTGTCTACTAGGGTGCAAACTCATTGACCAAAGCTGCTTTTACTTGCCACATACAATAAATGCTTTGGGTCAATTAGAGGCGATGAATGAATGTCAGTGGAAGAACTACAACCCATAACAAAGTCTTTTACTTTCAGATTATCAAATTTTAACAAAACTGATGGTAGCATTCTTTTTAAGGTAGTTTGCACTTTCCAAGCACACACACACACACACACACACACACACATACACTTCCATCTTTAGTACTACTGCCAAAATAGATATTCAAAGAAACATCCAAAGGGTTCCATGTTAAGCCACTTAGATGGCTCAGCAGGTACAGGCGCTTGCCAACAAGCCAGAAGTCCTGAGCTCGATCCCTGACCCCCACGTGGTCTAAAGAAGAGAAGCAACTACTTACTGTTGGCATGCTGTGTGCATCTTTACTTTTGTATTGCTGTGGTAAAGCACCATGACCAAGACAACTTGCCATAGGGAGAGTTTATTTGGGCTAACGTTTCCGGAGGGTGAGTGTCCACAATGGCAAGGACAGAAGGGCTGCAGGGGAGAGATACGGTGCTGGAAGCTGAGGGTAGAGGGCTTGTGTCTGGAACTACGAGCACAAAGCAGACAGAACTAGCAATGGTGTGAGTCTTTAACTCTCAAAGCCCACCCCCAGTGATGCACTTTCTCCAGAAAGGCCATATCTCCTAAACTTCCTAAACAGTTCAGCCAACTAGGGACCAAATATTCACATGCCTGAGACTATGGGAGACATCTCATTCAAACTACCACATTATCACACACACACACACACACACACACACACACACACACACACACACACACAGAGAGAGAGAGAGAGAGAGAGAGAGAGAGAGAGTAAATTCATTTAAAATGAGTTTTTTTAAAGATGTTTAATGTTGATAGATAGAAAACTGAAAAACTCCATTGCAGTACACACACAGCTCACAACAGTTTTAGAAACTTTGATCTTCCTATTGTTGACAAAGTGCTTTCCACACTATTTGTCAAGTGAGGACCTCACACAGAATTGTATAGTGGAATGACATTTTGGTAAAAATACATGCAAATTCCCTTTCCATGATGTAGAATAGGCATAAAAATAGATAATAAAGGAATAATAAATACTAATGATTGTACCAGGCCTTTTCTTTGGGGCCATCAACCAGCTCCCAAATCATAACACAGAAACTTATTATTAGTTTTGAATGCTTGGCCTTATCTTGCTCTTATTTTAACCTGTTTCTCCTTATCTACCTTTTGCCTCAGGGCTTATTATCATTCTTATTTCCACAGCTTCTTTACATCTGTCTGTCTGTCTGGCATCTGCCTGGCTTCTTGCCCCAGATGTGGCCCTCATTCTCTCCTTCTTCCTTTGAGCCTAGTTTTTTTCCTCCTATTTATTCTCTCTCTCTCCTAGCCCCACCTATCCTTTCTCTGCCTAGCTATTGGCTGTTCAGCTCTTCATTAGACCAATCAGGTGCCTTAGGCAGGCCGGTGAAGCAAATGCAACACATCTTTACACAATTAAACAAATGCAGCATAAACAAAAGCAACACATCTTTGCCTAGTTAGAATAATATTCCACAGTAAATGATCATCCTTTTTGATTAGTGACATTATGGGTTATAAAATCATATTTATCTGAAATAGAATATACATGTGTCATATTCATAATCAGAAATACATATTTTTATAATACAGAAATACATGAAAATACTTTAAGTGCATATATATTTTTATCAGGTCTACATGAATTTTCTTTTTTCTTTTTTTTTTGTTTTTTGTTTTTTGGAGACAGGGTTTCTCTGTGTAGTTTTGGAGCCTGTCCTGGATCAAGCTCTGTAGACCAGGCTGGCCTCAAACTCACAGAGATCTGCCTGGCTTATGCCTCCCAGGTGCTGGGATTAAAGGCATGCGCCACCATGGCCCGGCCTACATGAATTTTCTTTAAGGCTTCACACACAAGTACAGAACCACATCTGCAAAGGTACCTGACCTCCGACACAAAATATCCTATAGTAACTAGGATAAGAGGCTTTGCTGGTGGAAGCTAAGGAGTGAAAGCCTTGTTTTGTTTCTGGCAGCTCTAATTGTTAAAATATTCTTTTTATAGAACCCAAACATATCTCTATATAATGTTAATTTTTTTCTACTACCCACCACATTATGAATGTTAGAATAGTGTGCCTGGAACATAAGGGGACATAACGACTTAATGAAATGTGTGTTCCTAAAGATCATTACAAAATTGCCAAAACATTTACTTTATGATCCAATGAAACCCTTAACTCCTTAATTTTCTTCACTCATTGGGGTTTCTAGAAGAAAACATAATCGGCTATTCATGCCCATGCTCTTTAGAAATTAATATCCTTCTTAAAAGGCCTCTAGACATGAGCTGATAACTGGGGAAGAGACTGGATATTATATTGTTTTTTAAATTTAATATTATCTAAACTGCACTGTCTTTTAAAAGAATCGTGCACTATTCTGAGCCCATAGTAAATCTGGTCAATTAAATCTCCTTTAGAGCCTGCAATGCTGCTTACCTATAACCACGGCAGGAGGCCTACGCTGCTGAGAGATGGGCTGGGCTATACAGGAAGACTCTGTATCAAAAATAGGAACAAAAATTAAAGGACAGGAGAGATGGCTCAGTAGTTAAGAGCATTGGCTGCTTTTCCAGAGGACCCGGGTCTGATTCCCATTATCTATAAGGCAGTTCACCATCATCTGGAACTCCAGTTCCAAGGAACCTAACACCTACTTTGGGCCTTGCAAATACGTCACATGTAAGTGATGCACAGACATGCATGTAGGCAAAACAGCTTTACACATATATATTTTTTTAATTTAAAAACTCATTTAGAGGTCTTGTTGTATAGAAATTATTCTCAAGTAAAATCATCCTTGTGGTGACCTCATTAAAATTCTTAATCAGAGCCAAGCATAGTGGTACACAACTTTAATCCTGTAAGTCAGCAGACAAAGACTGGTGGATCTCTGTGAATTCAAGACCAGCCCGTTCTACAGGACATTTCCAGGACAACCAAAAACTACATAGAGAGACCCTGTCTCAAAACAATACGAAAACAAAACAAAAACAAACCCAGAAAACAAACCAAAAAACAACCAAAAAACTCCAAACCAAAACCAAACCAAACAAACAAAAAGAAAAAAACAACGTAATCAAATATATGGAGGTAAAATTTATACATAGTAAAATTAACCAATTTAGCTGTGTGATTAGTTTGGGTGAATATATACAGATGGTCCCTCACATATAGTCGGTTACATCTGGATAAATGCATCATAAGTTGAAGCTGTCATAAGGCAAAAATGCACTAATTACACTTTGCCAGCCAAACAGTTGGCTGAGCGATAAAGGATTCCCCAGGACTGGGGTTCACTGAGAGTTGTAGCTACCTCCTGTGGTGCAGCATTGAGACAGGATTGCATTGCATGTCACATGCCCAGGAAGGGATGCGACACTACAGTATGATCTGTACTAATGCAAATTGCTCTTGTACCCCCAATAAAGTGAACAAAACTGTTAAGTTGGACCCCTGTGAATCTGTAACTATCTGTTCCATCTGGTAGCCATGACTACAATCAACATGCAGAATGAATCCATTATAGAATGTGAGCCTCGTGCTGACAAAAGGCAGAACACCCTCTTACCATCGGAACCTGCTGACTACCGCAGATCTCTAAAACTTCTTGAACTCAGGTGGGTAGTAAAATTGTTCTAACTTTGTCCTGTTATCAGAAATTTACATTGCCATTTATATCTTACAATTAGTTTTTCATGTTCTGTTTATGGAAGGGAATAAGGAGTTTAGACAGGGTCTCTCGCTCAGGTATACTTGTCAATGTCAATTTAAAAATTATTCAGGGATCTTATTTGGGGTTGCTTTGAATTTGTAGAGAAGTTTTTGTAAAATTACATTAACAATATAGAGTCTCCAACCCATAAGCATAGTATATTTCTCCATGGATTTTTTACTCAGCAATGTTTTGTGATTTTTTTCTTTAATACCTGGGATTATATATAACTTGATATAGTTATAAGTACTTCATCTTTTTTATGCTACTGTAAATAATATTATGTATCTGCCTAGGCGTGTGTGTGTGTGTGTGTGTGTGTGTGTGTGTGTGTGTGTGTGTGTGTGATATGTGTGTGGTGCATGGTATGAATGCCTGTGTATAGTCATGCAGAGGCCAGAGGAGGATGGATGTTAAGTATCTTCTATCACTCTGTTTTACTGGCTTGAGACAAGATCTCTCCTTAAACTGGAAATTCATCATTTTGACAAGGCTGGCCAGCCCATGGCCTCCCAGGATTCACCTGTCTCTGTCCCATAGAGCTGAGGTTACAAGCGCACATAACCGTGCTGACTGCCTGGATGCTGCTGATGTGAGCTCATCTCCCCATTCTTATACATCAAGAATCCTTATCCACTGAATCATCTCCTTAGGCCACTTATATCATTTATCTCTCAATTTCAATTGCATGCTGTTAATATATAATAATACACTTGATTTTCTAGGTTGCTTTTGTAGCCAGCAAATATATACCACCCATTCATTAACTTCAGTGAGTATATCTTTGTTACAGGTTGCTTTAATTTTCATTTTATCTTGTATGGGTATTTTGCCTGCATGCATGTCTGTGCACCACATGTGTGCAGTGCCCTGGGAAAACAGAATAGGGTGTTAGGTGGCCTGGGACTGGAGTTACAGATATCTCTTAACCATCATGTGGGTACGGGAATCAAACCCAAGTCTTCTAAACACTCAGCACTTTTAACCACTGAGCCATCTTCAGGCCCAGGTTTTTGTACATGTTTGTGTCACCCACAGTAAGGATTGCAATGTAATCTTTTCCAGCTGTATTTCCACTTGTTTATTCATCAAGACTGAAGTAGTTGACACCCACATACAGTGCTGAATATGAATCAATGTCCTGGATTCTCTCTTCTTAGAAAGAATAGGCTTAGTTTTTTAAACATCAAATATGATAATGAAAAGGGTCTTTTGTAGATAGCTTTGATCAGGTTGAAGAACTCACCCTCTATTCTTAATATTCTGCTTTCCTAACAGATAGGCATTACAAATTTTCTGATGTGCCACCTGGAGCTATCAAAATGATTATGTTTCTTTTCTTTTTTTTAGAGCATTAATATAGGGAATTATATTGATTGATTTTTCAAGTGTTGAATTAATCCTCCACTCTAGATAAAAGCCTCATGTGGGTCATGATGTTTTCTTATCCTTTGAATATGTAAGTCACGTTGACAATACTTTAAGAACTTTCACGACTTGATATATAAGTGGCAATGACCTACAGTTTTATATCATGTGCTATTTGGATTTTGTATCATAGTAGTGGTGGCTTTAAGAAGTGTTCCTTTTTCTTCTTTGTCCTAGAAGAGTCTGTGTAGAGTTGACAATGCTTTCCTATTGCAATCACAGTGAATCTTTTTTGTTTAATAAGTGTTTTTAACAAGAGATACATTTTTTGTTCGTTGGTTTTTTGAGATAGGGTTTCCTTAGCTTATCCCATCCACCTTTTACCTCTGGGCTTTTCCTTTTCTCTTACTTCTGTAAATCTTACTTTACTCCATAGCTTGCTGTAAAGCTGGATGACTGGCCCCTGAAGTCCTCCTTCCTTTCTCATTCCTAGATCTCTCCTCCTAGTTTTCTCCTATTTATACTCTTTGCCTGCCAGCCCCTGTGGTGGTAATCTAATTGTATTGAAATATTATTTTGATTTGTACTGAAATATTAATTTGATTGTATGTTAATAAATAAAGTTGTCTGGGGGTCAGAGCTATTAGAGCCATAGCAAGAGTGTGGCGGTGGTGGCACACGCCTTTAATCCCATAGATATCTGTGTGTTCAGGGTCAGAGCTATTAGAGCCATAGCAAGAGTGTGGCGGTGGTGGCACACGCCTTTAATCCCATAGATATCTGTGTGTTCAGGGTCAGAGCTATTAGAGCCATAGCAAGAGTGTGGCGGTGGTGGCATACGCCTTTAATCCCATAAGATCTCTGTGTGTTCAGGGATACAGTCAGCATTGGAGACATATGCCTTTAAGACCTAGGGGGCTGTACATTCAGACAGTGACGAGGCAGTCATGTGTTTGGGTTTACAACCAATGAGAAGGCAGAACAACATACTTTAAAAAAACGAACCGACAGGAGGTAGGTCTCTTTTCGCGAAGCTGGGACAGCAGGAGGAAGGGTGAGATTTTAGCTCTGAGCTCTGACCTCTTGGCTTTCTCTTTTACATTGTTTCTGTGTTTCTTATTTAATAAGACAGTTGGTTACATCTACAAGCCCCCCTCCCCAATCCTTTCTCCTAAATCCCTATTGGCTGTCCAGTTCTTTATTAGACCATCAGGTATTTTGCACAGGCACAGTAACACAGCTTCACAGAGCTAAACAAATGCAACATAAGCAAAAGTAACACATCTTAAAGTAATATTCTACAACAGGCCAGGTTGGCCTCAAACTCAGAGACCTTCCTGCCTCTATCTCCCAAGTGCAGGAATTAAAGGCATGTACCACCACTGACCAACTTGATTTAATTTTTAAAAAGTAAGTACAGCAGTGTTCAGATTATTTCTTGTTTTCCATAGTAACTTTATTGAGATCTGATTTATATAGTAGACAATTTCATTTAAAGTGGAAAAATCTTCATTTTCAGTTCCTGAACACAATTATAGAATCATTACTGCAATTAATTGGATAGTAGTTCTATCACTTCAAGAAACTTCATTGTAGCCAGGGTTTCCCACATGCTTTGGCAGTCACCACGCATTCCTCCACAGCCCCCAGTCTTATAAGACTGTCTCCATGGATTTCAGGGAACCTATGTACAAGAATAATAAAATAAATGGCTTTTTGTGACTGACTTCTTTCAGCAGAATGCTTTCAAGGTGTATTCACTGGGTAGCACGTATGAGCTCCTCATTCTTTTCTCTTTTTTTAATAGAAAAATAAGCATTGTAAGAATATACCAGACTTTATTAATCCATTATCAATTGATGGACCTTTGGGTTGTTTTTAACTTGGGCTATTTCTAGTAACATTGCTTTAAACCTTTAGTGTACTGGCTTTTGTGTAAACATGTCTTCCTTTCTTTTGGGTATAAACTTAGATGTAGTTTAGATTAAATGGTAACTCCTTGTTGAATGCTTTGAAGGGCTGTCTGGATATTCTCCAAAGTAGCTGTACCATCTCTCATCCTGCCCATTAGTGTAGGAGGGATCCAGTTTCTCCACATACATATCAGCTGTTATTAGTCTCTGTTTTCATAATTATAGCCATCTTAGTATGGTAGAATGGCACCTCACTGAGCTTCTGATTTGCATTTTATAAATGACTAAAGATGCCCAGAATTTCTTCCTGGACCCCTGGCCATTTGTCTATCTTCCTTAGAAAAATATCTATACAGAGCCTTTCAGTTTTTAATGTTTGGAGTTTGTCTATTTATTTTTGGGTCGTAAGAGCTCTTTATATATTCTGCATACAAGTCACTTATCAAATATATGAACTGAAACTATTTTCTCTCGTGCTCTGGTTCTCCTTTCACAATCTTGCTGGTTATAATTGATTTGGATCGTAAATACAGGGTTTTTAATTTCTCTTTGGCATTATACCCAGTAAATTTCAACTGAGAGTTTTTTATTGGACATAATCTTGAATAAATTTTGTCATTTAATGCATTTGTTCCAAGTTTTATGCATGCCATTGATTTAAGACACATATCTTTGTATGATTTGTTGAATAAAATATACACAAAGCGAAGTTTTGTGCATGCCATAAACATGCTCCTCCAGACTAATGTCAGACAATAGCTAAGCTACCAGTGAATGGAGAACTCAGGCACTGTTAATAATGGGTCTAGCTTTGTGACTTTATCCTGAGAGCCACTTGTAACCTTGGCTCCATTTACATGACTGAACTGGAGCAGAAATGGAGGCTGATGGAGAGGAACAGAGCTTGAACTGGACAAAAGACCTTTCTACTCGGATCGAGTGCATCACTCATCCCTTGATATTTTGCCAAGAGCTTTGCATTATGCATAGGGTGAATCCCAAGTATTTAGCATAGCCTGTAAGTACCATTGGTCTGGTCCTTGTCTTCTTCTTGGGTTACTTATCCCTCTCTGTTTTCTCAGGCCACACTATTGTCCTTCCAGTCCTTTGTAGGGTTGAGCATTTTCACACACAAACACTTGCAACGCTTTTCCTATCTGAGGTTAAATATCCATCCCTAAAGAAGTATTACCTCACCTATCTGCATCATGCTCTCATATTATTCTCTCGAAGTCCCCATACCTTCCCTTCGTGGTAATCAAGTATTTCCTCTTACAACATTTGTCTCCTACGGGGCCACATGCTTTTTGAGCATTCTCTCCTTCCTGGTCCATTGCCACATGAACGATCCCTGGTGTCCCAAATGCTGCCTAATCATGACTTCCCTGTCACCATGGACTGAAACTTCTGAAGCTGTAAACTAAATGAACTCTTCCTTGATTTGTTTCTGCTGTACTTTGGTCACAGAAAAGGTAACTAACATCCTTTCTCAGTAGCCTCTACTGGCTAAGCTGAGCCTGACATGAAGCAGAAGTTTTGTAAATGCTGTGTGGATGAATAGATTATAAGAGAGGAAAGCCATGCATTCCCACTTCCTGTTATTACCCTGAAAGAGGAGGAATTGCCACGCCCCTCTCCAGGAAGGAGAAGCACAGGTAGAATTTGATCAGCTTCCCTCAAATCCCTTCCTTCTTCCCACAGCAAGATAATGACTTAAATGGTTGCTACATTTAGAAAAAGGGCTTGTTCTGACTCAACACCCTACAAGCTTCTATTCCTTTTGGAGGTAGCTTTCTACTGGACACATACTTTCTTCCCCTCTGTGTATTCAAGACTTGTGGGTCCTCGGGTGACCGAGCTGGGTCACAGAATTGCAGTTATTCTGGGGGTCCAAACACAGCAGCTCTTGTGAGCTTCCTTCTCTGTTCAATCCTTATTTTGCTTTTCCTCTGTGACTTCATTTGTTTTCTGGTGCTATGACAGAATACCCAGACAGGAATTTAGGAAATTGGTTTTGCCTTATAGTTCTTAGTTCTAGGCAATGGGGCTGTTTGGTCACTGTATCTGAAAGGTCCTTCCTTGTTATGTACCCATGGCTGCTTCCCAGTATAAGCTCTTCCTAGTATACGTGCTATAGGTCCTGAGGGATGGAGGACACATCGTCCTTGCCAGGAGTCCTTTTGTTGTAAAATAGCACACGGCAGCAACATTCCCTAACATCTTCTCAATACAAGAACCATGTGGCATGCTTGGTGAATATCCACCCAGGCTACCGATTATAAACACATGACCTCCATGACCTGCTTTGCCCAGAAATCATCCTGTTGTCCCAGCATAGCACTTGAAAGATACATTTTATTTACCAACCTTCTTCCTACACACCACCACCACAACCACCACCACCACCACCACATGAACTGTAGAAACTGTTCTGGAGTTACGGAGCTCAGGGAGTTAAACTTTAGTAAGAACTCAAGGATTGGGAAGATAAGCAAAGAGTAGAGTTGGCGCAGAACCTGTTACATTAGCATATGACTTCTTAGGGCAAAGCAATGGTTTGTCCAGAAATAGAGGCTGCTGAAGCAGGAAGGGCATGAATGTGCTGAGAATGTGGCTCCACTTAGACCTCAAGGCCATTGTCTACAGTAGGGGCCATTCACCTGCACTGGGTTTGTTATGATTCTGTTAATGTAGATCTGCAGAGCTTACACACACCACCACACACACTATCCATCCCTTTCATCTTAGAACAAGAACTTGCATAAAGGAAATCCAGCTGACGCTATTTCCACTGTGAACCAATGCTACCATTCCTTAAATAATCCCCTCTCTGTGCTGAGATTCTCAATGGCCCCACGACCCAACACCATAGAAGCTTCGGGATGTCTTTAACTCAAGAAACAAATGATTCTGCAGTGTATGGCCAGTTTACTTCATAATTTGTGTCTGAATCATGAATAATAATGTCTTCCTAGGAGTATTTAAAAAAAATGAAAGATGCTAACAGGGATTTTAAATCATTTTTATCTGCTGTATATTTGTGAGCTGTTCCCCTGTCACTTATAATTAGTGGCCAGAGCAGATGGCGCAAGCTAAGCATTAGGTAATATAATCACTAAATACCCCCTATCACTCCCTAAAAGCAAAATGGTTCTGAATTAGAGACACTTCATTTATCAAAGGATTCCCCCCAACCCCGCCCCTTGCTGGAATACATTGTAAGAAATTACGACATTAGATAAAAAGATATTTCCACATCAGGAAGTTCAAAAGATTAGGACGCTACAGAAATGTAAGTTAAAGGAACTCATAAATGTTTCAGGAAGCATCGCACTAGAATTATTACTATAATTTGAGAAAGGCAGGCTCTGCAATAAAGGGAGATTCATGACATTGCCAAAATTATTCTTCAAATTTCTGACATATTTAGGTAGAATTTTCATGCCAAGTCAAATAATTACGGAATTTAAAAACTGCTTGAAGGAACGCTTGAAATTTTATGCTAACCAGGGTTTAACTTTAGAGGCCATGTACTCTCTTAACATGCTATGGTTTATAACCTCCTTCCAAGCTCCAAAGGTGCTCATCCATGATTTTAAAAAAAATCCCATAGGAAGCCGAGGCAACGGGATCCTATTGTAAATATTACTCAAAGTTCCGTTTACTCACTCACTCAACAAATGACTATTGAGCGTGCATTCACTGGAGACACAAGGTCTTATGCTTTCGTAGAAACACCTTCAGAGGGCAAAGACAATGAACAGAAAACACCATGTAATTGTGGACTGCACAGTGAAGGGTTAACTCGACAGGCTCAAGCTGCTCCAATCCACTGTTTTCTGGAGGTTTGGCTCTCACCTCTGAGCCCTTGGTATACAGCACAGCACTCGGATGCTTGAGGCCTTCGGTCCGGCTATACATCAATTTGACCTCTAGGGGGCGCTGGAGACTGAGCGGGTGAAGTCAGCCTCATGGGCATTGCACGCCCGTGTGAGTGACCTTCAACAACCCTGGGCACCGTGGCTTGGCAACAGTCTGCTTGTGTTGTCACAGACTGCTATGGGAAAAGCATGTTTTTGTGTGACTGCGCGGCAAAGGGCGGCAGGGAGCGTGTCGCTGGACACTCCCCTGCACCTCTGGGTACCTTTGCCTTTCCCTGGTTTTGATGTGTATTCCTTTGCTGTAATAGACTATCAAAGTGAGTGCAACAGCTTTCCTAAACCCTCTAAGTCCTTCTAGCAAATCATTGAGTCTCTGTGTCCCTGGAGAGGCTTGATATACACACTAGAAACAGGATGAGGTATTAGAGTACTGTATCATGGTTAGTTAAGTGTAAGGTTCATGGGTTAAGTAAGTAAGGTCCTGTATCTCGGTGTGGTGCTGTGAAATAATGTAGTTTTAGTAGGGGTATCAAAGAGAGAGAGAGAGAGAGAGAGAGAGAGAGAGACAGAGACAGAGACAGAGACAGAGACAGAGACAGAGACAGACAGAGAGATAGACAGAAGGTCTAACGAAGCCTTTAGGAGGTGGGATCTCTTGGGAAGATCGTTGGACTCAGCTCCTTCCTCTCTTTCTCTTCCCAGCCGAAAGGCCCTGCTCAGATGTTACATTCAAATCATAAACACGTTTATTTAACATCTCATACTTTTGGGAGCTGGATAAGCACTGTTAACTACTGGAACCAGTTACTGTTCTAAGAAAATTCTGCACCTTCAGCCTTGTGAGACCCTAAAGGGAGACCAATTCAATTCAGCCCAAGGCTGCCTGGACTCCAGAGTTACAGATCTGTAGGCTATTAACGGGGTGTTACGGTTAAGTTGCTAAGTTTGTGGGGATTTGTTCCGTAGCAGCAGGAAGGGAGCGTACCTTCTAAGTCAGCATGGGCTGTTCTATCCAGCAGGCTAACATGGGCTGGGAAAGCTTCAACAAAGCAAAAAACAAAAAACAAAACAAAACAAAAAAACAAAACAAAACAAAAAAAACCCACTTGCTTCTTACAGAACTGGAATCTGAGAAGCCCAGGACGAAAGCTCTGGAAAATCCGGTGTAGACTCTTATACATGTAACAAATCGCGAAAGGGATGGGGTGGGGGGTGGCGACCTCACATGTCTTTTCTTAAAATCCAACCAATCCTAAACTAACTACAAAGGGTTCTACTTTCATGTCCACTCCAAAGGCCCCACCTGGACACCATGCCTCCGTTGGGGAGTATGTCTTAACGTGCAAATTCTTTTCAGGGGGTGGACAAAGACACTCAGCCCACAGCACCTGCCTTACACTTAATTCTCTCCCCAGTTCTCTTGCGACTGACTCATAACGCATCCACTGTAACATGCCCCCCAGATCTTAGCACAGCTGACACCATGTTAAAGGTACCATTCCGACCTTAAAACTCAACATGTAGTCCCCGCAAGACCTTTCAAAATGGGAGCAAAGACCTAATCCATCAAAGATTTAGTCCAAAGTTCTGGGAAAGTCTCTAAATGTACTAACCTTGCTTTTTTGGCTTCTGTAGTTCTGCTTCTGGCTGACTGAAGTGTGACAACCAGGCTGTGGTTTTATGCAGAAAACACAAAGGACTGTAAGGTTTGGGGGCTGCATGATTCAGAGAAGTTCAACACGCAGCTGCCTGCTGGCAACAAAGACTTTCTTTTCAGCTCTTCAAGTGTCCATGCTGTAGTCTCCGGGGAGCTCACCTTGAAACTCCACCAAGTATAATAAACACAAACACTCCGTAACATGGGTGGCACAAATGTGCGATTCCAGCACTTAATGTTGCTGAGATCCATGTATTGGGAGTTTGAGGCCACCCTGGGCTGTGTAGGATATTCCAGTCAACCTGGGCTCTACAGCAAGACCATG
The DNA here is from genome assembly GCF_049852395.1 of Peromyscus maniculatus bairdii. NCBI lineage: Eukaryota > Metazoa > Chordata > Mammalia > Rodentia > Cricetidae > Peromyscus > Peromyscus maniculatus. The sequence goes on along the minus strand of NC_134867.1, from coordinate 41,016,337 downwards.
TCTCAAACTACCTGACTAACTCAGAGCTATTTATTTTCATGTGTATCCCTCTAAAAGCTGTCCTCCAAACTGGACTATAAACTCAGAGGAAACAGAAGTGGCATCTTTATTTCTTCCTAGTTACTGATAAAGAGGTCGACTAACTCAGAAAATTTAAGGGAAGCCCTTGGAAATCTTTCAGAAAGTACAATGTAGATCTTCCTTCTCATAATAAATTAACCGTGTGTCATGTCTGTGCTTTGTCATTTGGTTCCCAGTGTCTGTCTTGGGCCCAGTGGGACTCTGTCACTAATGAATGTCTCTAGAAATGTAAGAAATGATGGATTCATAAATGTATTACACTTCTCAAATAAAATATATCAGCACTCATTCACCCGAACAAAAACATTTCCGTGTATGTCACCTGTGGTGTGTGCATGTGTATGCACAGAAAAATCAGACAAAGACTCTGAGCTTTTCCTTCAGTTAAACGAACTCTTCATTTGAGTCTGTGGTGCCAACCATGCAATTGTGGACAAGAAAGGTCGCATCCTGCCAGGCTGTCTCCAGCTGAAGGAAGCTGGATATATATCAAAAGGGCTTGCAGATACCTTTGAATTGCATTTAATAGTCTATGAGTTCTAAGAGCCAACAGACTCTCTCTACACTCTGTAACTGAGCGTTAATAAGTTAGCAAGCCTTGTAATACACTTGTCTAATGTCAACTGATTACAGATGGTGAGGGCAGGGTGGATTGAATGCCTTAGCACACAGGTTTTTTGAGGGAGCTTACAAGTAGCTGGTTGCTATTTTTCCCTAATAGAGATACCAGCTGTCTCACTGTATGCATGTATTCGGCCTACCCATATCTTTTACCTCTGCCCATATGGTAGGACAATTTGCTGTCTGGAATTCTGTTCTGTTTGCTGAAATCAAGAGATACAGAATCTGGGAGATGTCGTGGGTACTGTCAAAGAACAGAGCATCTCAGACCTTCACGGGGGATGTTTAAGAACCATCTTGACAGTAAAGCAGAGACCTGTCAGAGGCCAGAGACAGGAGTCTCTGAAGTGGCCTTATGTGGGAGTCAAACCTAGGCAGCAGACTCACGAAGAGGTGCTATTGTGTTTCCAAAATGTTAATATAACTCAGTGTTGGAAACCGACTGCCAAGTATGGATTTGTATCTCAGTTAGGTTTTCGATTGTTGTGAAGACACACCATGATTGTGGCAACTCTTTTAAAGGAAAACATTTAATTGGGCCTAGCTTACAGTTTCAGAGGCTTAGTCCATTATCTTCATGGCAGCATGCAGGCAGACACGGTGCTGGAGAAAAGAGTTCAGAGTTCTACATCTTGAGCCACAGGCAACAGGAAGTGAACCATCACACTGGGCGTGGCTGGAGCATATGTGAGACCTCAAAGCCCGCCTCCATAGTGACACACTTCCTCCAACAAGGCCACACCTACCCCAACAAGACCACATCTCCTAATAGTGCTACTTCCTGTGGGCCAAGCATTTAAACACATGAGTCTGTGGGGGCCATACCTTTTCAAACCACCACGATTTGATTATCTAATATCAGTTATTTTACTATTTAGAGGTACTGGGAGTTGAACCCATAGCCTTGCACCTACTAGGCAATCACAGTACCACTGAGCTAATTCTCCAGCTCAAGATGTGGATTCTAAACACAAAAGGTCCCCTAAGCATTGGTAGTTCTCTCCATTGGCTCAAGGAGAAAATCTGCACAATTTTAATACAGCTCAGCTCTGCCTGGGCTGTCTTTTTATCTTCTTCCCTATCTTTTGAAAGTATATTTTAAAAAGTGCTATTTAAGGGTATAAATTATACATGTAGGTCCTAGCTGAATATTTATTGGAAATTTTCTCGGCTGAGATGTAGCTGGAGGGCTTCTCTCCAGGTTCCCCAAGCCCTGCAGTCCCACAATCCACTTATAAAATAATCACTCAGACGCTTATATCACTTATAAACTGTATGGCCGTGGCAGGCTTCTTGCTAACTGTTCTTTTATCTTAAATTAACCCATTTTTATAAATCTATATCTTGTCACGTGGCTGGTGGCTTACCAGAGTCTTTACATGCTGCTTGTCCTGGCGGTGTCTGCAGTGTCTCCCCCCTCAGCCTTCCGCTTCCCAGAATTCTCCTCTCTCCTTGTCCCACCTACTTCCTGCCTGGCAACCTACTTCCTGCCTGGTCACTGGCCATCAGTGTTTTATTTATTGACCAATCAGAGCAATTTGACATACAGACCATCCCACAGCACTGAAATGACCCTGAGGTTAAAAAACAGAACAAAACAAAACAAAAAAACACCACTTCTGTGAAAACCATTAGGTATATAGTACAATAATAATCTTTATGCTGGATTGAGGGAGTGAGAGGGAGGAGAAAAATTATGCATGCTCGCATAGAACTGGTTTGAGAAGAAAAGCTGAGACTTAACATGTACCCTGACAACTAGATTTGCTCTATACATTTCAAGTGTGTTCTCCAATACATTTAGAACAGGAGTAGTCAAAAGGAAAGTTAGTTATGCAGACTCCGTAAATGGCTGCGCCTGAGGCCCTCCCTGTTCGGCCACTTACAGTGTTATCTAGGAAAAGTCATTTCCTCAACCTAAGCTGGCTTTCTCTGCGACACAGGAGCAATAACTGCATGGCTCATAGAGAAGAGGGCGTGGTTAAACTGCTGTGTGGTTCAAATAGAGTCTAGTGGGTGAGCACCGTGCGGGGCTCCTTCGAGCCCAGGAGAACTTCCCCTTTGAACTCCCTGTTGTTTGAAGTTACTCATTAGTCATGACTTAACTCCCTCTCCTGCATATGTCGTGTGATGGTTTGGGTGGGGTTTCTTCACTGCCCAGCTAGGGTTGATGACTACGGTTTACGTTTCTTCACACAGTGTGCTCAAAGGCATTCTTTTCTGAGCCCTCCCCTCACATCCCATCTGCCCTTCCGTCCTTATTCCTCTGTGTGTTCCCCATTCTCTCCTCCTCTCCCCTTTCTTTTTATTTCTTAATTATAATTTTCGATAGCTCTCACAGTCCAAAATCTGAGGACTCCAGCAATATCTCAACTTGTCTGCTGAGCTACTTGACCTAGGATATATTTTCCTAATAAAAACTGATCTAATACTTCTCCTTATCCCCACCCATGTGCCTCCCTCCCACTCCTAATCTTATTCACTAAAATATGAGTATAGTCGATTCTATCTGTGGTTGTTTATCCTCCAACAGTTACTGAAATCAAAGGGGGAGGGGCAATTATTGTCAACTGGTTAGTACAATGTTTGTGTAGTGGTAATATCTGGAAGCTGTGCTTGTCTTCAAAGTCAATATCCAACTCAAGGAATAATAGAGTTTGCATCAGGCACTCCAAGCTCCTTGGCTGAGGAACTGTTTATTTTCCGAAGGACACACTTGGCCCTACACATTCAGGTTCCATTTGAACATAATAAAGACCTTAAGTAAAAGAATATAGGGGACAAACCATAATCTAAGCAATAAAATAACAGCAGAGGCATCAATCCCAATGATGTAACATAAAATAAATGAAAAGCCAGACAACATAACTCATCCAAACATTATTAGCTGGACAGTAATGGCACCCAGTGATAGTGAATTTGATGAAGTTCCAAAGAATTCAAAATAATGATTACAAGTATCAAAACCACAATCAAATGGATAAAGGAAATAAGAAAAGCAATGCATGATCTGAGAGAGGAATTCAACAAAGAGAGAGACTGAAGGAAGAAAAGACAATCTAAATTACTAAACATAAAACATAGTAAGTCAAATTTTAGACATCTCTGTGAAAAGTGTCTGTAACAGAATAGATCAAGAAGACAGGATATCTCATTTTCAAGACAAGATGGAAGAATCAGAACAGCCCAACAAAGACAAAATAATAAGGTGTCAGTGGGAATTCCAAGACATACAGAAAAAGGCCAAATTTACAGATTGTATGCAAGAAAAAGACAGAATGTGTATTGGAGAGAAGAGGAAGAACTTTATTCTGAAAGCATAAGAAGAATCAGAAAATTTCCCAGAGTTGGGGGGGAAAATGCCAATCCAGGCATTTAAGACACCAAACAGATAAGACCAGAAAAGAATTTCTCTTCATATCATAATTAAAACACAAAACATGCAAAACAAAGGAAGTGTACAGAAAGTAGCCCAGGCAAGCCCATCACAAGGACACCAGATCATTCTATAAAACTTTAAAAGAAGGGGAAGAATGACATGTTTCAAGTCCTGGACGTTAGCAGCCGCCAAACTAGCTTACTATCCTCAGCAAAGCTATCATGACTGAAAGAAAAATTCAAAATTTCCCACGATGAAATAGACATAAAGAATTTATGGCCACTAAGCCAACTCTACTGGAAACTTAAAAGAAACCCCAGACTGAAGGGGAAAAGCAAATCCATGCAAGAGGCCACAGGAAGGACTAAAGCCATGCTAGATAATAAATAAGCAAGAGGAGTAAAGGAAAAAATCCGATCACATAAAATCAACAAAATGACAGGAATTAATAACACCTTTCAATAAAAACTGAATATCACAGTGCCCCCATCAAAAGATGCTGATTAGCAGATTAAATAGAAAAGCCAGAAGCATCGATTTGTTTCCTTCCAAGAATGGACCTCACCACAAACGACAGACACTACCCTACCTCAGTGTAAAAGGATGGAAAACAAAACAACACAGGCAACAGCAGGTGTTACTGTTCTGATATTTGACATGATGGACTTCAAAAACTAGTAAGAAAAGATAAAGACCACCACACTCTTATTAAGGGGAAGGTATTTAGATCGGCAGTGACCTCAACCCTGTGGCCTTGCAGTGGCCTGGCTTGCAGCTGTCTCAGCTTTTCCAGCTCAGTTTCGTTCATTAAGATATTGATGCTGAGATCCTTAAGCCCCTCTGAGCTTTCCACAACTTGGCTTTTTAACCCTTTGAATCCATTCTATAACCTCTATCTCTATGTATATATGTGTGCCTACAAATGAATGTGCGTGCGTGCGTGTGTGTGTGTGTGTGTGTGTGTGTGTGTGTGTGTAGTCTGTGATAGACTATGTGGAAATATATATATATATATATATATATATATATACACACACACACATTCATACATATTTACTATGATATAATATGTGATCAGAAAGTTAACATTAGGGGTTGATATTGGAAGGATAGAAGCCGTACTCACCTTGGCCAGTGTTATCTTGGAAAACAGGGTGATCTGACAGTCCTTTGCACACAACTGTTACCATCAAGTGCCTTGGATGATTGTGCTGTCTAGTTCTTCATCTCTTTGTTGCCAGCTGGGGTTATTTTGGGAGAGAGACACTCAACAGAGAAAATGCCTCCATAAGGTTGACCTGTGGACAAGCCTGTAATGCCTTTTCTTGATTGATAATTGAGGTGGGAAGGGCTCAATTCATTGTGGGTGGAGCCACCCCTGGGCTGGTGGTCCTGGTTGCTAAAGAAAGCAGGTTCAGAAAGCCATAGAGAGCAAGCCAGTAATCAGCACTCTGTGGCCTCTGCATCAGGTCCTGCCTCCAGGTTCTGGAGTTCCTGCCTCCACTTCCCTGAGTGATGGACTCTGATGTGGAACTGTAAGCAGAAATACACCTTTCTTCCTCAAGTTGCTTTGGTCATGGTGTTTGTCACAGCAACAGAAACCCAAAGATAATGATGTACTAAGTACTACATGATTCAATGTCTCAGTGCCTGGCTCTGCTATTCTTTATTCTGATTCTTCATGGCTCTCCTCTGATCCTCACTTTGGGAAAGGAATGATTCTCCCAGGCCACTGTATCACTGAATTCTGTAACATTTTATAGAGAATCATAGCTAAAAGTTTGTACCGAGTCTCAGAGGAGCCTAAGGGCAAGGGTTTTTAAGTAATTCTAGAACTGTTAAGACTTATGAGCCAGAGATGGGATGTGACAGTTTGCATGCTCAATGTCATCAACTGCGTGTGTCAAAGGCTTGGTCATCAGTGTAGCAGTGTTCAAAGATGAGGCCCTTTGATGTGACCAGATCTTGAGTACTCCAACCTCATGGCTACATGAATCCATTGGTAGGTCCTTGGCTTGCGATGTCTCAGGAAAGAGTCACTGGTATTAAAGACACCACACTTGGGATGTTGTTTGCCATGAAGTGAGCAGTTTTAATCCCTGACTTGTTCCCAGCATGACATTTTCACATTGGGCAAGTGGGGTCCTGTAACAGGGCATTTGGACAGTGCTTTCACAGACAATGCACCTGTACCAGAGAAACCATCCTGGTATATGGGGCAGCCAGGCATCTTAGTCCCATGCTAGACCCATGGGTCACTGATTGGAATCGCTTGGACACTCTGGCTATCTGAAAGCACCGTACCTATGTCAAGACTCGTAGAGACTGTCTTGGCCTAACCATGGACCCAAAAAGGAGAGCATTATAGCAGAGGAACAGTGCATGATGCAGGAAAAGAATCCAGCAATGTAGACGAGTACTCCACAGGAAGACTGGGGACCATGCTAATGCCATTTCTGACTCCACAGTATTATCTACAGAAATTCATCAGGCTCCCACACATGTCTCTGACAGCACCAAATGACCCTTTTGGTCACCTTAAATTGCTAAAAGTGTGCATCCATATTGAAGGCCATGCCAGGCCTTGTATTTTCTCCCTTAAGGCAGCTGAGAGCCTGATGGAGGAACCATGATAACTCTTTGAAGTCTCTTGTCCTGAGGATTTTGGCTCAGCTCTCAGCATAATAGAACCCACCACCAAATTTGTTCCTGCTTACATTGATTCTGTGCAAGTGGGGTGACTAAAGAGTGTCCCTGTGGCCATATTTCATGAACATCAATTTTATTCAAATTCTATGAAAAACACAGACAGGATGCTTCGCTGTGTTACCCTCTTATTTCCTGGCACTGTGAAGCCCAGAGGAGAGCAGGATGAAGGAGTTCCTGGGACACCAGTTAGGTGTGACCCAGTGTCTTAGTTAGTGTTTCTATTGCTGTGAAGAGACACCATGACCATGGCAACTCTTATAAAGAAAACACTTAGTTGGTGTGGCTTTGCTTACAGTTTCAGAGGTTCAGGCCATTATCATCATGACAGGGAGCAAGGCAGTGTGCAGGCAGATTTGGTGCTGAAGAAGTAGCTGAGAGTCCTACATCTTGCAAGCAACAGGAAGGAGACTGAGATACTGTGTGAAGTTTAAGCAAAAGACTTCAAAGCCCACACCAACAGTGATACACTTTATCCAACAAGGCCATACCCACTCCAACAAAGCCATACATCCTAATAGTGACACTCCTTATGAGATTATGGGGGCCAATTACGTTCAAACTATCACATTCCACTCCTTGGCTCCCATAAGCTTATAACAATTTTATAATGCAAAATGCATTTAGTTCAACTTCAAAAGTCCCCAAAGTTTATTACAGTCTCAACAATGTTTTAAAATCCAAAGTTCGGTGTCTCTTTTGAGATTCATGCAATCTGTTATGTGTAATGACATATATATATATATATATATATATATATATATATATATATATATATATATATATATATATATATAAAGCAGATCACATACAACCAACATATGGCACAGGATATACATTACCATTCTAAAACACAGGGAAGGGAGCACAGTGAAGAAATATTGGACCAAAGAAAGACCGAAAATCAGCTGAGCAAACTCCAAACTCTGCATCTCAAAACACTCTTCAGATCTCCAACTCCGTTCATCTCTGTTGACTGCAACATACTTCTTTCTCTTGGGCTGGCTCCATTCCCTGTTAGCAGCTCTCCTAGGCAGGTATCCCACAACTCTAGCATCTAACATCTTGGGTCTCTGAGGCAATCCAGGCTTCAACTTCACAGATTCATGAAATGGCCTCATTACTAGGGACACCCTGACATCAGTGATTCTCCTTAAGCACAGAGGCAAATTCCGTAGCCCATTTCCTCTATACCTAACTCTAAAGCCAGAACCACATGGCCAAAGCTGCCAAGTTCTGCTGCTTCCTAGGACTGGAACATGGCCCCCTTGTTCAACTACATCTTCACAGCTCTCTGACCTTCACTGCCTAAGTTTGGCTGTCCTGAAACTTGCTCTGTAGATCAGGCTGGCCGCAAACTCAGAAATCCACCAGGCTCTCCCTCCCCAAGTGCTGGGACTAAAGGCATGCCCCACCACACCCTGCTCTAAGCTATTCTTTAATTCCTTTCCACAAATTGGAAATTTAGCTGGGTGGGATCTTGCCCTGAGGTCACCATTTCCTTTATTCCCTTTCTTAATCTGTTTATCTCCTTGAACAGAGGACTTAGCTCCATTCCACTTCCTGGTGCTTTCTCTCCTCAACATTTACATCTTGTCATTTACCCTGCTTAGCTTGTTCCTTTTCATTATAAATCTTCATTAGAGTTACCACTAATAACCAGATGGCAGAGTCTATACTAGACTGTTTTGAGATTTCCTCTGCCAATGGAATTAATGCAAAACTCTTCACTTTAGCCTCAGGCAGACTCTTTAGACAAGGGCAAAAAGCAGCCACCTTCTTCACCAAAACATCACAAGACCAGTCTCTAAGCCATGTACTAACATACTTCCCTGAAACCTCTCGATCTCTACAGTTCATCAAATCACATTTATCTCCACCATCTCCCATGCTTCTCTAGTATGGTCCATTAAGCCGAGCTTAAAGCATTCTACTGCTTTCCTAACGCAAACTCCCAAAGTCCATATTACTCCAAACAAAAATATGGTCAGGCCTATCACAGTAATACCCCAGTTCCCTCCAATTGGTATCCTCAATGAATGAAGGGACCACTCACTGGAGACCCCACAAACTAAAACTTCTTAGTTTGGGTTTCTATTGCTGTGAAGAGACACCATGACCACTGCAACTCTTATAAAGGAAACATTTAATTAGGGAGGGCTTGCTTAAAGTTTCAGAGGTTCAGTCCATTATCATCATGATGGTATGCATGGTGGTGTGCAGGCATACATGATGCTGGAGAAGGAGCTGAAAGTCCTACATCTTGCAGGCAACATGAATGGAGATTGTGACACTGAGCCAAACTTAAGCAAAAGACCTCAAAGCTCACTCCCACAGTGGCACACTTATTTCAACAAGGCCATTCCCACTCCAACAAAGTCACACCTCCTAATAGTGACACTCCTTATGAGATTATGGGGGCCAATTACATTCAAACTACCACACCCAGGCAGGCATAACCACTTCTATCTCTAGAAGCTTCAGGCAGACTTCTGATACCTAACCACAGAAGAGACCCTTGGGAAGGCCAATGCCATTGACTGGGAGTCCCAGATGATGGACTCCTTTCTGATTGGCATCTGCTCTGACAGGCAGTCTGGCTGATTCAGATTTTTACAGACTGGGGGACCCACTGAATGAGGTCCTTGATGGCTTGTGGTCCCCTCTAGCTAGAATCAAAGCTAACTAGAGTTCCTTCCTATTGGTATCCTCAATGAATGAAGGGACCACTCACTGGAGACCCCACAAACTAAAAACACTGCTGACTGGGACCTAGCTCTCTGGATCACAGGAGTCCCTGGTGAATGGAGTTGCCTGTGACTGGAGTTCCCACTGACTGGCATCCCTATTGGCTGGAGCTCCCACTGACTGGCATCCCCATTGGCTGGAGTTCCCACTGACTGGCATCCCTATTGGCTGGAGTTCCCACTGACTGGCATCCCTATTGGCTGGAGCTCCCACTGACTGGCATCCCTATTGGCTGGAGCTCCCACTGACTGGCATCCCTATTGGCTGGAGCTCCCACTGACTGGCATCTTTGCTGATGAGAGTCCCTGCTAACCGAGGTGCTACTGGCTGGACTCCCTGCTGGCTGTGACACAGTCAGTCCTACTCATCTCAGCTGGCTGCCTTACCTCAAAGATTGGCATGGACAGACAGTGAAGGGAGACAAAAAGAGGGAGAGTTTTATTTCCAACATAGGAGCAACCATTCAGACATACACACACACACAAAAGAAATACAACCCAGAAAGTAGGAACTCTAATACTCTCAGTGGCAGCAGGATGCCATTCAAGAGAGACTGGGAGAGTTACAGCTGTCATCGTTCAGAGGCCCCCAAAAACCAGTGAAGAGCAGTCCTCTGTGGAGAGCAGTTCCCAGAAGCAGCAGGTCCCAGAGGGCAGAACTGAAGGTAACCCCCTCCACAGGAGCGAGCCCCTCGGTTGTAGCTGCAGGTTGAGTTTTAGTGGAAGGAGCAGGAATGTGCTCCCAGCCCGAGCTGGAGCATCAAGTCCGGGGTAGTCCGTTTCTGGAAAGTCTTGAGGGCAGCACCAGCCTCCCTCTTCTTTCTTTTCTGACAAGCAGGGCAGTGTGTCTGACTGTGAACTCCCCAGTCTTCCTCTGATGTCAGGTCACCCGGGTACTAGGACACCAGGCAGAAACAGGAGCCAATGAGAGGCAGGCTGGGAAAAGATAGACTTCCATGCTGCTTGGCTGGGCTTCTGCCTGTGCTGAGATGGAGAGGCCAGTCAGAAGGAAGCCTGTCAAACCCAGAGAAGAGCAAGTCAAAGGCTGCTAGAACTGGGGTGGTGGGGTGGTTTCCAGCAGAGCTGCTGTCTGTCCCCTCTGTCCCTTCTATGTGGAAGAGGAAGCTGGGCAGGAGGGATGGGGGACTGTCTCCCCAGATTACAGTTGAGGATTTGCCTGTATCCTGGTCTGGCAGCCAGGAGGATTGTTCCTTTTGTTCTAGTTGATGCTGTTTATTTCCAGTTGTTTATTTTGCATCAATGGCCCTTCTCTCATCAACTGGAATTCCCTGAGAGACTCCCAGATGGCAGGAGTACTCCCATGTAGAAATCTCCACTATGTGTTACCTCCCTCCTAGACAAAGGAGGATTCTAACCAAGAAAGAAGAGCTCATAGCAGGCAGGATTTCCTACACCCTCCTCCTGCAGCTGTGTGTGTCCCACACAATGACAACATGATGACAAGAGGATCATGGAGCTAAGTGTCATGTGGCTGGCCACATAAAATGCAAGAGAGCACAAGAGTGGATGCTTCATGACTGTGATCACCCTGCTCTGCACTGCTCTCCAAGCTGGTGCCTCTGAAGCTTGGTTCTTCATCACTTACTCCCCCCGAACTCTTTCCAATCTAACTACTAAATCCATCTCCATCATACCCAGGACCACACCTCCCTCACTACCTTCCTCTGCTCTCATTCTCGGGTTAACATCTTTCGGCTCATTACTAATTCTAGTTCAACATTTTAGGGTCTTCATGAGCAAGATAGTTTTATGTGTTCTAAATAAGAATATACAATCATTGTGCTTTTGGTTTTCAAAGAAAGTTTTTCAGCATATAGGAAGAAAAAGTTTGTAAAAAAAAAAATGTCAGAAAGTAGAGCAGACAGAGCCAGGCAGTAATGGTCCAAGCCTTTAATCAAGGCAGTGGAGGCTGAGGCAAAAGGATCTCTGTGAGGGGGAGCCTGGTCTACAAAGCAAGTTCCAAGACAGCCTAAACTGTTACACAGAGAAACTCTGTCGCTAAAATAAAAACAAATAAGATAGCTGATAGAAAAAACAACCTCACATTAGGGGTTGGCAAACATCAACTATAGAAGATTTGGGCAGCCCAGTTGGGAGAGTAAACAAAATATATCAGGATCAAGTCAGAAGGCACACAAACATCCAGCTGAAGTCATCTGGGGACAATCTTTGGGATAGCTACCTTGGAATCTGTTATGAGCTGCAGGATTGTAGTGAGAATTCAGCTGAATATGGTAAAGCTATACCTGAAAAAATCAAGGTGTTCTTCCCAAGGAATCCAAATCTCAAGGAGTATTTGGTATTATTCAGCTTTTGATATATCAGCTATTTCCTGCTATGAATTTCGTATGTGCTCATACTTCCCCAAGAACTTTTAACAGTGTATTTTACCTGAAATTCTTCTCAAGCATCCTAGGCCTAGGAGACAGGCGAACTTAGGTTCATAGCTTTGTTTCTTGTGCAAATGAAGCTCAGACCCTCCTTTCTCTCACAGCCCAAATGGCATCCCAGAGCAACTGACTCAGAACACAAGGTTTCTTTGCATACTAGGTGCAATGTAGCTATGAGCAGGTTTCCTAGCTCTGAGCAGAGTTATCTGCCCTGCCAGTATACAGCGGCATAGGAAAATAGAGGCAGTTTTATTTTAGTGACTTACAGACTCTTTTACCTAACCACCTGTAAGATGGTAGTTACGGCACATTTATGATAGACTCATAACGTTTCCCTTAACCGCATATAAGAATATATTTTAAGCACATAGATTCCCTTTGTGATTTATTCCAGGCCTTATCTGACTCCACCTCCTCTATTTACCCCCCTTTGGGGTTGCGAATAAAGCTGGCTATCAGGGCTCTTGTAGGGATCTTGGCATCTTTGCATTGGTTTATAAGAATCAGGCTGAGGGTAAGTAAAAAAACAGTTCCAGGAGAGGAAGGGGAAGGAACCAAAATGGAGAAGAATGAGAATGAAGATGAGAATGGAGATGGAAAAGAGTTGGAGTTATGAGAGGACAGGAGGAGAAGGGACAGAATTAAAGCTGTGTAGATAGAATTTAATCTCAGAGGAATAAAGTAGCTGGATAAAAGAGCTCTGTGTATTTAGATTCTTTTCCCTCAGAATATTCTCACCATTAGTAGTGTCTCTCCTGGGCCCCTGGGAAGGAAACTAAAGAGGCTGGACTTCCATAATTTGCGAAAGGAATCTAATTCAGCTTTCACTTGAATGAGCTTCCCAGGTGGAAATTCTGGCTTCTCATTCCCATTTTTACATCACGGGACAAGCAACAGTCAAATCTCTTGAAAATGGAAATGGACCTTCTAGTTGTACTCAGAGATAATAATTTTACTCTTGCATTGGTTTGCTCTTATTTTTCCCCTTGTTTATGAGTTGAGGGACCAGCACATACTCAAATACTAAGTACGGTAAGACACTTTGAAACAAATATGCTTGGTTTTGAAGTTTAGGGGACTACAGTGGAGATATGTGCTAGTTAGGTCTCTTTTAGGATGACATAAGCTAGGGTCATCTAGAAAGAGGGAAACTCTGTTGAGGATACTCCTCCAACAGAGCCTGTAGGGAAGTCTGGGGGTGCATTTTGTTGATTAATGATGGATTTAGAGAGCACAGCCACTGTGGACAGGTTGTCCTGGGGGTATAAGGCAGGAAGCAGAACATGATCATGGGGATCAAGCCAGGAGAACACATTCTTCCATGGTCTCTGCTTCAATTTCTGCCCATAGGTTTCTTCTCTATGTGTGTTCCAACCTTGGGTTTCTGTAATGACAGACTGTTATTGAGACATAAAAGCCAAATAAACCCTGCACCCCGACAACATTACTCAGTGTTTCATCACAGCAACAGAAAGCAAATTAAGACAGAAAATCGCACCATGATTGTGGGGTTTTGCTGTGATAGAGCTGACCATGCTGGTATGGGGAGGATTGTGGAAGTGTTTGGAACCCTGCACTGAGCCTCTGTTCTCAAAGCTTAATGGGCTGTCTTGTGGGGGATGGCAGAGAAGGATGAGAGAAATGCACAGAATGGAGGCCTGGATGGTGATGTTTGAGAGAGAAGCAGATGCTATCAGAGCCATTTAGTCTACATTTTGAATTAAGAACCTATGGTTTCTCGTCAGCAGAGGCTGAAGAATCAGCTTTGATTAACAAGAGATCAGAACCATTAAGGAGAAACCTTGCTGAGTTGGGACAATTGATACAACCTAGCTTTAGCTGAGACATCAGCGATGACTAAGAAGACACAGGCATCATGGAGCCAAGATCTCCTGGAAAGTATTTGCTCAGGGTCATCACACAGAAGCTGTGGTCCAGGGCTGCCAAGGGCTGCATCTCATGCTGGCAGCCAGAGCGGATCACGTGTCAGAATTTCCCATGTGGTCCTGGTGTTGGGTGCATGAAAGCTGAGGAGTCAAAGGGCCGTGGGGAACAGCTGGGGCTCGGCACTGCGAGAGGCCAGGCGATGCCGTTGTTGAAGATGTAGCCTCCTTGCAGAGCAGACCCCAGCATGGTGGAGCCGCCAGGACTGTGGGATGACCACCAGGAACAGTGACAGGTGTGGCTTGAGTCGGGCTGACCTGACAAGACAGGACTTGTGTGCTGTAGACACCACATCACAGGAACACAGATGAGTGGAGCCCAGAGCCTGAGCCTGGGCTTGGGATACTGAACCACAGCATCTGATTTACATGGGACATTCGTTTTGATTTGATTGTGACTAAGAACTGGTTCTTCCCTCTTGGAGTAAGAGAGAATTTTAGTTGTTTTTGATGTTAGAGGAGCCCACATCACATAGTATCTAGATAGACCCTCCCAACTCATTGCACACCAAGAACCTAAAAATAATTGTCTCTATAAAGGCCATGAGTTAAAGCATAGATAAATGCAAATATAGAAACGTACCTGGACCATGCCTCACACTTCTTGTCATCTCAGTGTCCCCTCACTTTGGGGGGTACACTTTCCTTGGACACCTTTTGTGGGGTGACATGCAGCAGCATAGTCTGAGGATGCATGCCAGAATCCTCTTCTTCCATCCTGCCCAGCCCCTGGGTTGCAGGGAGCTTGAGATTGAAGTTCTGCTCTGTTCCAGGCCACTTGAGGCCTTTTCTGACCGGGAGCTACTGGAGAAGCTGGTGTCTTCCACATCAATCACAATGTCTCTTGGTAAGTAAATACATGGTGCAGTCATAGAGCGCTTGTGACCTCTGCCCAGATTGGGTGTCTTCTCGGGCAGGTCAGGGTCATCCATCTCCTTGCTTTGACTCTGATCAGGGTTTTCTGTGGGTGAGACTAATATCCGAAGAGAAGGTTCACTGGCCCTTCTCCTGAGGGGCAGGGAAAACATGTCAGGGTCTTCAACAGAAGGAAAAGGTGTTGCCCCTGGGTTCATTACCTTTGTGTGGACATTACTGTCACAGTCCTGGCATGCCTGACCTCTCAGTAGGTAGTATACAGCCATGGTTTCATTGAACTTCCTGTGTTTTAAAGATTGTCTTATATCCTGGGTGTCAAACCCAATGTTTTGCATGGCTGCCATAATCTCAAGGTCTGGGCAGCTGGTGTCTCCATTGCATTGAATTGTAAATGTCTTTTCCCCTTTCTGAAGCCATGGGTGGCTCATGAGGTCCCGCACAGTTGGCCTCTGCCTCGAATTCACTGTTAGTAATAGGCTGATCATGCTCCTTAAGTCTTTGGAAAGCTGATAGGGGATGTCATACCTCCCGTACAGAACTTGTTCCCTGAGTTCTGACAAGGTGGCCCCTGCAAATGGGACAATCCCTGTCACCATATAATATAAGAGGACCCCCAAGGTCCAGACGTCTGCTTTGGGGCCATCATAAGGGAAGCCCAGGAAGACTTCAGGAGGAATGAACTGGAAGGTGCCACATGGCTTTTCCAGCTTTTGCCCAGGCCTGAATCTGACACCTAGGCCAAAGTCAATAATTTTCACCTTCCCGTGCTCATCCACTATGACATTGTCAGGCTTTAGGTCTCTATGAGCGACGCCTTCATCGTGGCAGTAGCCTATGGCACTAAACAGCTGAACTAATATGCTTCTAGCCTCATCTTCGTTCAGGCATCCAGACTTCTGGATGCGATTGAATAGCTGTTCTCCCTCAGCCACTTCCATAATTAAGTAAATGTTCCACTCTGTCTCTATCACCTGCAGGAGGGAAACAATGTTAGGATGTCTGAGCATCCTCATGATGTCGACCTCAGACGCTGGCGGCTCACTCCGCTTCTCCTGCTTCATCAGAGCCTTCACCGCGACTGTGGCGCCCGTGAGACGATGCAGGGCCAGCATGACCTTTGCACTGCCACCCTGGCCTAAGGCCTTCAGGATGGTGTACTGCCTGGTGAACACCTCTTCCCCAAAGATGCTGGGCACGGTGCTGGGCTCTGAGGACTCCTCCTCTGTATCACTGGACATGGTTGGTATTGATGCTGTGTCCAAGAGAAGGGGAGGGGAGGGAGACAGGAGATATAAGGGAGTGTACAGAGACATGTGCAATGGAAGTCCCAAAATCCTGGGCGAGAAAGTCAAAACAAAGGACAAATTGTAAACCCCACCAACAAGTAGCTTTCCACTGGCGCACCTGTGGTGACATTTTGTACATGCTCTAACAAATAAAGCTTGTCTGGAGATCAGAAGGCAGAGCCAGCCACAGAGTTAGCCATACAGGCCAGGCAGTGGTGGCACACACCTTTAATTCCAGCACTCAGGAGGTAGAGGCAAATGCATCTGTGATTTACATTACAGCCAGGTCTACATGAGATTAATCCAGTCTACAGGAGAAAGAGAGCTAGGTGGAGCCTGTCTTCCCAGCACTAGGAAGGTTGAGACAGGAAGTGATACAGCTGGGCAGAGAAAGGAATATAAGGGGGGAGGAGACTGGATTTCGGGCCCCCATTCAGCTGAGGACTCAGGGGCATTCAGTCTGAGGATTCCCGGAGGCAGGATTTTCCCCTTTTGGCTCAGGAGTTGGCAGTGTGAGAAGTGGCTGTGGCTTATTTCTTCTGATCTTTCAGCATTTAACTCAATATCTGGCTCTGGGTTTTTGTTATAAGACCATTTAGGATTTGTGCTATAAGCACTGAAGACACACACAGACAAAACCCAAACTCAACACCCAAACCAAGACCAAACTCACCATCCAATGAAGTCACAGCTCAGGAATGTTCTGGATGCTACTCCAATGACTGAAACAGGAATTGGGGAATAGGAGAAGATGTGAATAGAACAAAAATTAGTGAGAAAAAGTATATGAAATAAAACAAAATTTTAAAACCAATAGCCCAAACCAAAGAGCAGCTACTTAAGATATCAATCAATGAAATCCAAAGGAAGCCAGGACACCTCAAGAAATCAAAACAGAAACAGAAGCACACGAAAGCTCATGAAGGAAACAGAGGCAGACAGGCAAAAGTAAAAAGCAAACCAAACAAGGAGTATTTGAAAATCAAAACCAACCATAAGCCAAACAGGTATAAATCCCACATGTAAGCTATACTACTAAATAAATGACATGAAAAAATAACAAAAATTCAAGTCCGAAAAAGTAAAGAAAAAAAAAAGCCCCAAACACAACCATTAAACACCCAAGAAAAATAAGAACATAAACAGAAAAATAAATAGAACTAAAAACAGAAAACCAAGTGTCCACAAGCTCGAGAGAGGCTTCATTCAGTAAAGAATTTCCCTTGCAAGCTTGAGGTCCTGAGTTAAACGTAAAGGATCACTCCCCACCACAACAATGAGAACAAAGAATCACCCACACAAAACAGGCCTGGTGTCACCAGCTTTCACCTCAGCACACAGGTGACAGAGGCAGATCCCAGAGGCTCCTGGGCCAACCAGCCTAGCTTAAGTGGAGAAACACAGGCCGGGAAATGACTGCTATGGAAGTTAAGGCTGTCACCCTACCTTTAGGGAGTCACTGACGGTGGAGCTCTGGCCTTCCCCAGTGCCTGTACAAGGCCAACAGATGAACTCACACACACTCACACATACACAAGGATGTATCTACACACAGCACACAGTCACACACACCTACACACAGTCACACAGACACACACGCTGCACACAAACCACACAACCTCACTAGAGATCAGTAAATCACACAGGCTAAAACTCCACCCCGCCTCTTAGACCCACAGAAACCAGGCCAGGCCACACCATTATATCCGCTGGGTGGACTCTCACAATGGCTCCTCGTGAGGTCACAGTAAGTAGGACATGTGTAGGTCATGTGTAGGTCATGTGTAGGTCATGGCTGTGCAAATCTCACAGAAACTGAAATGACTTAAAAGCTTCTGGCTTGGGTGGGCTCTGCAGAGGATCATTGGGCTTTCAGAGATTGAAGCTGGGCACCATGGCTGGAGGACCCCCACCCCCACACTGCTATCAGAACTGCTAAATACCCCACCGCCCCCCACACTCAAGGGCCACATGCAGATTCCCAGCAGTGTAGAGGAGCCAGGCATGGGATGGTGTCCTGGTGCCATTCCTGTTGTGGTGATAAAATACCCTGACAAAAAAGCGACATGGCAGAGAAGCTAGTTTATTTCGGTGTACAGTTCCTGGTTATAGTCCATCGTTATGGGGAAATCAAGGCAGGAACCTCAAAGGATTAGTCCCATGGCATCTACAGTCAAGAGCAGAGAGAAATGAATGCTTATATGCTAGGTGTGGGAGGCCAGCTCCCACCTTTTTGAAGGTTTCTTTAGGAGGAGGAGAGGGGGATAAGAAAATATCAGAAAGAAAGAGAGATCTAGCTCACGAGAAAAAAGACAGAAACACAGGATAGTTTGAGGAGGGCCTGGATCAATACCCAACAGCCTCGAAGGTTTATTCAAAAGGTTTCTTATAACATGTCAAGGGGAGAGGCAAAAGACCTCCCCCTTGCTAGATCAAAGCGCACCATACAGCCAAGTGCAAACCCTTCCAAACACCTGGTAAACATGCCAGTGACCAAATCATCTCCTTATGCAGCCCTGCTGGGTAAAGCAAGCTCAGATTCTCTGACCCTGAGTAATTTGGGCCTCCACAGCTCACTTGATTTCTTCTGCTAGGTTCGATGTCTACTTTCTCACAGTCACTGATTGTGCGTGCGTGCGTGTGTGTTGTGTGTGCGTGCGTGCGTGCGTGCGTGCGTGCGTGCGTGCGTGCGTGCGTGCGTGTGTGTGTGTGTGTGTGTGTGTGTGTGTGTTGGCAAGTGTGGAGCTGTACAAGTCTGATATGTAGCAGTCAGTCTTGGGAGAGCAGCAAGATGATGTCTCACACTAGGGGAGAAATGGTGTATCACTTGTGCTGATGCTTAGCCATGCATGGTGTGTATTTGTGGGGGATGGGGTGCTCATGGTCTTCTATCCTGCATTGTATATGAGGCATGAAGGAACACACCATCTGATACCCAGCAGTACTTGTGGGCAGGGACCCAGGACTACTATCTAGTTGAACCTGACCCTAGAGTTTTTTTCTGGGCAAATAGGAGTGATCATCATGGCGTTTAAACTTGCTTTGTAGACTGGAAAGCTATAGGTGTGGAGCGTGAGTCTAACAGTGCCTGATGCTGTTACTTTATGAGGGGAAGGAGAGGGTTCCTAAATGGGCTGGTACCTAGCAGTTTAGGTGGGGCATGGGTGCTATCCTACAAGGCCTGATACCTCACCATGTGTGAGGCAATGCAGGGGGCTGGTGAGCAGTCACTAATGCTGGCACTGTATGAGGGACATGGACGGTGTGGCAGGGGGGAGTCTAACCAGACCTGAAATCTAGTAGTGCATGGGAGGTCAGGCGGGAGCAGAGGGAACAAATAATCAGTAATATGCCTGGCCAAGTGGCAGGGCTGTGTTCATCAGGGCACATTCTGAAAGTGTATTTGGAGCTGTGTGGGTCAGTGGTCCACAATAGCCTGATACATAGCAGTAAGTGTATGGGGATATGATTAGCAGGGTGTGATTAATACCACTGTTTGTTTGGTGCATTGTAGGTAGGATGTAGCCAGCACTGCTGGGTACCTATCACAAATATGGGCTGGGAGGGGTCCCAGGGGACCTGATTTGTAGCAGTGTATGCAGAGCTGCAGGGGTTGTTGGGCAAGGCCTGATGCCATGTGGGCTCTGGCTGTGGGGAAGCTGGCCAGCTCATGTAGCACGTCTGTGTAGTGTGTGATGTCCAGCAGTGTATGTGGGGCAGTGGATCAGAGAGACAGCGTTGTCCAGCAGGGCCTAGTGAAAACGGGGTGTGTTGGGTGTCAATGGGGGCATCGGCCTTGTGTGGTGGTTTGAATGAGAACGGCCTACAGGCTCATTTGTTTGAATACTTGGTCCCCAGTCCGTGGAACTGTCAGGGAGTGTTAGGATGTGTTGGCGTGTTGGAAGAGGTGTCATTAGGGGTGGCCTTTGAATTTTCAAAGACTGGTGTGATTCCCAGTGTGGCCCCTCTTTGCTTCCTCTTTGTGGACTGTGGTGTGAACTCTGAGTTACCCCCATCCCCCTACCCCAGTGTCCCTGCTCTGCCATCATAAATGTTAACCACCTGGAACTGTAAGCCAATTAAACTCCTTGACTTATAAGTCGCCTTGGTGGTCATGGCGCTTTGTCACGGCAATAGAAAAGTTACTAAGACAGCCGTATGCATAGCATTTCATGTAGGATAGAGGGGCAACGGGCATTGCTTGCACTTACAACGAGGGTATGCCTGTCCAGCGTTAACAGTGGGATGCCCCGCGTGGCTTGGTAAGACATATAGCATGTTAGATGTCAGTGTGTGGACGCTCTCTTGTAAGGCCCTGAATCTAACAGTTCGTATGGGACCTAGGGCTACTCACCTTGACCTGAAACACAGCAGTGTATGTGGGGCCTCAGGAGGATTGGGTCTTCAGTGCAACCTGATTCCTAGCAGCGTAAGCGGAAGTCTGGTGGTAGGCTGTCCAGCGGGGCCTAATATGTAGAAGTGTCTATGGTGTGGAGGAAGTGGGGGGTGGGGCTAGCATAGCGTGAAATCTAACAGTGTGTGAGACAACAGTCGGAAGCGAACAAGTCCAGTGCATCTAGGTTGGGAATCAGGCCCTCCCCTCCCCTCCATTTGCTCACATAATGTGGGAGCCCACAGAGGGGTCCTGGTGAGATCTGAGCTTGCTTTACCCAGCAGGGCTGCATAAGGGGAAGGACTGACCACGTGTGTGGTCACCAGGTGATGGATGACCATGTGTGTGGTTACCAGGTGATGGATGACCATGTGTGTGGTTACCAGGTGATGGATGACCATGTGTGTGGTCACCAGCTGATGGATGACCATGTGTGTGGTCACCAGGTGTTTGGAAGGGTCTGTGTTTGGCTGTGCTAGGGGGAGGTCCTTTGCTCTACCCTTTGGCATTTCTACGAATAGCCCTTTAGAAGAGACAGAAGGAGCTGGTGGGTTTTGACCCAGGCCCTCCCGAGGCTGTCCTGTGTTTCTATCTGTCTCTCTCCCCTCCTTATGTCTATCTACATATTTCTCTCTTCTCCCTACTCAAGAGTGCCCTGGGGAAAAAGAGGGGGTGGGTACCCCCACAATATAACACTACTTACCAGGACTTGCTGAGTATAAGCCTTCCACCACTTGATGTAAAACACTAAATATCAACCCCTGCTGGCCGCCACCCCCCTTTCACCTCTCTGTTTAAGCTATGGAGTACCAATACCCGATGCTACCCCAAACTGCATGCACTGTAGGGTAGGAGGGCTACTGTACACTCTTGCAATTTGGGTTCTGCTAGACCCCTCCCCCATCCTACCCCATTATACCAGGTATCAGCCCCTCCTGGACACATTCCCCTTACTATCTCTGTCCAGAAACACACCGCTGTGTTTCCAGACAGGCACCCCCTTACTGGATCCTTCCCCACCCTCACTGATGCCCTAAACACACTACGAGGGAACAGGTCCTGTTGGACATCTGACTACCACACAACTTAACATGCTCAGTGATCGGTCATGTCAGTGGTTCTCAACCTAGAGGTCAAGACCCCTTTGGGGGGGTCACATATCAGATATTTACATTATGATTCAATACAGTAGAAAAGACGGTTGGTTACATCTACAAATTATAGTTAGGAGGTAGCGATGAAAATAATTTTATGGTTGGGGTCACCACAACGTGAGGAACTGTATTTTTAAAGGGTTGCAGTGTTAGGAAGGTTGAGAACCACTGTGTCATGTGAATTATTGTCACAGAGCAGATCCGATACACTGTTAGATAAAAGGCCCTTCTGGATTTCTGACCAGAACCCCACATACACTGCCAGGGATCAGCCAGTGATGGACATCTTACTATTATTCAGCTTATACTATCAGCAAGATGGGACCAGCACCACCCTGTCGCCCCCATTACCCTACACACTGCTGTGTGTCTGACCATACTGGACCTACCCCCTTTTCTCCCACACAGTGGTAGGGACTAGACCCTCTTAGATGCCCACCCTTTTGCCATCCCACATACATTTCTAGTTCCAGGCTATGCTGGACACCTTCTTCCCATCAAATTTCTCAGTACCCAATTTTCTACCCAGCCCCGCAGACCCACATACAAGGCGAGTTATCCGACTCTGCGGGACACCCTCCCGGCACCACAACCAACACTCACACCGCTAGGGATCAAATCCTACTGGACAGCCCACCGCTTGATACCTCACATACACTGCCATGGATCAGCTCTGGATGGACAATGCTCTTCTTCTGCACAAATGTTAGGTATCCGGCCATACTTGATGCTTTCCCACCCCCAGAGAACAATAAACATACATTCAATTTTCTTCAGGCCCTTTTAGACCCCCGCTGGTCATTACCACACACAAACAACTAGAAACCAGGCTTATTTTCCTTTCCTTGTTTGCTTTCTGGCCATGACCTTAAACATATTTCTTCTACCGCGTTCTCTCTAGTTTGAGGCACTACTACTTCATCACAAACCCTGAATGAATCTAATTGATGAGCAAGAGGAGGGATTCTGCAGGTGAGGGACATGGAGATCATGATGGGAGGCTGTGCAGAGATGACCGGCCACACTAGTGGAAGCCCATGAACTGTGGACTGGTGGCTGTGGAGCCCCCATGGGACTGGAATAGGCCCTCTGGATATGGAAGATTGTTGTTTGGCTCAAACTGTTTGAGGGGCACCCAGGCAGGGGGATCAGGATCCATCCCTGGTGCATGGGCAGGTTTCTGGGAATCTGGTGCCTGTGGTGTGACACCTTGCATAGCCTTGGTGCAGTGGGAAGGGGCTTGGACCTGCCTAGGCTCAGTGTGCTGGGCTCTGCTGACTCCCCATGGGAGACCTCGATTTGGGGGATGTGGGGATGTGGGGTGGCTTGGGAAAGAGGGCTGGGGGGTGGGAGGAGGGAGGATGGGGGAATCTATGGATGGTATGTGGAGTGAGTAGAAAATTTCTTAATACAGAAAACAAAACAAACAAACAAAAAACCTTGAATGGCCATGCTATCGATAATAGAAGAGACTCTCAAAATTGGGATCCAGAGCTAATCATTTCTATTCGGGGTTCATTCTTCTCAGGTGTCTGTGACTCTGACAGAAGCCAGCATGATGACAGTACTTTTCAGACTAAACTCCACCAACAGAGACAGGCAGCTGCCAGGCAGTGGTGGCAAGGATGTGACCATCCGGAAGTGATCATTGGGAAGTGATCGTCAGGAAGCTTCATTGCCTAGAACTGAGGATCCTCCTCGCTTCTGTTCCCCAAATACTGGAGTTAATGGTGTGTGCATGCACAGCAGGCTTGAAAAGATTCTAATTGTGTAAAGAAATGATGATTTGTCCTCTCGAGGCTTGTCACGTGGTCGCCAGTGGCGTGATAGAAAGCCCAAGGAAATCGACTTCAGAGCAACTTCCTATTTGTAGAGGTTCAAGCGTCTTGCTGCCGGGCTTGGCTGCTTTAGGCCCACGGCAGCACAGTACATCACGCCGTCAGGAGCACATGGTGGAGGAGGTCTGTGGGACAGCTGTGTCACAAAGCCCAAAAGAACACTAACGTCTTAAAGAGCACACCAGCCTCAGCAGCGGGAGGCCTTGGCGGAGGGCTACGTTCCACACCACAGCAGTGGAGGATGCAGTCTCCAGATGCGGGAGTAGTGGGCAGGTAACTTGATGTCAGCATTGTGAGACCCTCAACAAAAAAATACAACTGAAAGGTTCAGTACTCCAGACCACAGGTTCTTAGCAAGGCACCTGAGTTTGTTTAAGTCAAGCTTGTAGAACATTAAGTTTAACCAACTCTTAGTTTGGGTTTCTATTGCTGTGAAAAAAACAACACCACAACCAAAGGAAATTTGGGTAGGAAAGATGTTTACCTCGTAACTTTCAGGGCATACTCTATTGCTGAGGGCAGGCAGGGCAGGAACTCAAAACAGGGCAGGAACCTGGAAGGCAGGAGCTGATGCAGAGGCCATGGAGGGATGCTGCTTACTGGCTTGCTCAGCCTGCTTTCTTCTAGAACCCAGGACCACCAACTCAGGGCTGTCCCCACACACAATGGGCCGGGCTTTCCTACGCCAATCATTAAGTAAGAGAATGCGCCCGAGGCAGGCTTCCGTACAGGCCAATCTGGCAGGAGCATTTTTAAAACTGAAGTTCCCTCATCCCAAACAACGCCAGCTTGTGTCAAGTTAACATAAGAAGGCTAGCAAGCACACAGTTGGAAGCACATAAACAAGTACAAAATTGCTACCTACTTTCCCTCCTTCTGTTGACCCGGGTTTTCCTTTTGTTGCGCAGGATGCACTGGGTTCCTGGGTTTGCCTTCTTCTGCCTCAGCCTCCTGAGTAGATGGAAACGGAAATTTTTGTCATACTGCTCAGCTTGTTTCTGTATACGTTAAAATTTTTATTTCCATATTATAAAATCAAATTAGTGGATAAGCATGGAAAAGTCAGAAAATTTTAAAACCTATATAAAAATATTCTTAATTCTTGAGTCAGCCTTTGTTGATAGAGACTCATTTTTCCCATTTTTCAAAAACGTGTAAACACTGTTTTCAGTTCAGACCTCCCTCACTGTTTTGGCTATGATGGTGTGGAACTAATCATTTCACAGCATCTTTCTGCCTGGGGCCCCACAGTCCCTGGGACTGTACGCAGAGGTTGGGATGTAAGGATAAAAAACATAATGTACTATTGACAGCCCTTTTATGGCAGAACATTGATAATTTTACTAAGTTGTTTGGGAGTATCTGTGCAGGTGTCAAACAGGGAAGCAAACCATGCTAAGAGACGAGAATGAAAGCCTGGTCCAGGTTGACTCCGTCAACTTGAGTCAGACTTGGGGGAGTCTAATGCCAGGCTGTTCATGTCAGCATATTTAAAACACAGATCAAACATTTTTTTTTTTTTTTGGAAAAAGTTTTCAGGCAACAATCAGTCCAGTTCTAGGTGCACAATAAAGCTTAAGGTGTGACTACATAGCGACTCGTTTAAACAGTACACGTGACCGTGAGGGTGGGTTCTATAGCTAAAAGGCCTAGAATCTAGTGAGTTCTCTGATAGACAGCATAGAATTTAAGCAGGCCATAAAGAACATGTGACATCTCCCCTGAGGATGGGTAATGGTTCGGGGAGGGAAGGGTATGGGATAATCATTCTGGAAAATTTAGGTGAGGTCTGCCACTATAATAAAGGTAGGTGAGGTCTGCCTCCATAGATAGCAAAAAAGGTCCCCAGGTCCTTAACAAAATCCACTCCTAGTCTTTTGGGTGGGAAAACAGGTATTTTAGCTTCCCCATTGAGAAGTTTAGTCCCCTGTGGGTTTAGCATTCCTGGTTTCTCTAGTGATCTGTGGGTGCAAGGACCCTTGTTCCCTCCAAAGGTTGCTTAATTTTGTGTGTGTGTGTGTGTGTGTGTGTGTGTGTGTGTGTGTGTGTACATGTTTATATGTGTTTGCCTATGTTTATAGATGGGCGAGTGTGTGTTCACCTGTGGAATCCAGAAGTCAAGATCCAGTGTCGACCTCTCTCAATCCAGAGTTGATCTCTTCCTCAACAACTCCCTACTTTATTTTTTGAGACAGGGTCTTACTATCTTTTACCTAGAGGAACAAACATATTGTGCTCAGTTTGGGTCCTCATTGGTTGCACAAGCACTTTTTCAGCTGGCCACCTCTTCATCCCTTACAGGTTGCTACTTTAAATAGAGACCTTTCCCTGATGTCATGCCTATGTTTCCAAAGCAATAAATACAAATAGACATTATTTCCACACTGTCTCTTCCATATTCTGAGAGACATTAATCACTGTGCTGACAATAAACATGGCACGTTCGAGAAAATTTTGGAAACATGATTATCACTTTGAAGAATGATGTGAAATTTGTGGAAATCTGACAAGAAGAAAGAAAACATTTAATTAAGCTGTAAGTGGAAAGAAAGATACTTTCCATAGAGGAAAGACACTTTCTCTTGCTTTTCATTGATGTGAGTTTAAACCATGCGTAGATCTGATCCACCTGTGGATCCAACAGGGAAACCGGTAACATATCGTCCAGTGAGGACCACTACTCTAGTATGTTTACAGGATGTTGAGCTAATGTATGTGGAATCCACGGTTTTCACCCACATTGACACATACTAAATTAAATAATCTGTTCTAAATGCCAACATAAAACAATAACAATCTAAATTATTTTATTCAAAAAAACCAGGAAGTATTTATCAGAGGAAATGTGCTTGCCTAGGCGACATGCTGAGTCCACCCCCAGGATCACAAACACAACCACAAAAACAGTTTACAACTCTTCACATTCACATGCCCGATCAATGTACCTACCATCTTCAAGTATTTTTTTTTTTGCAACGTTAACATTTTAGCGTACAATTTAAGTAGGCAGAATCTTCAAAAGATGGCTGATACGGTTGCGTAATTGATGGTTCACTGAAAGGGTGAAATAAAAAAAAACAGTGGCTGCAATCTGTTAATTTTACCAGACCGGTTTAAACTCGCCTGTCCTGTGAATAGGTAATGTCAGCACTCAGAAGGCTGAAGCGGGAGGTTCACCATGGTTCAAGGCCAGCCTGATCTACTTACTAGGTTCGATGCCAAGGTGAGGGAGGAAGGAGCTAGCGGGAAAAGCTGCCTGTGATATTGTTTGGGGGAGTTTATGTTATCAGTGCAAGCCCGGACGTTTCTTAAGTACTGTCGTCTGCTAAGGTCGCGAAAATGCCTTCTGGGATGTTAGAGTAAAGGCCACATTTGGAAGCAAGACCCGAACAGCGAATGTAAACCAGGCACGAACTCCGTACTACAAGACTGGGCCCGCAGAAGGCATTAATAATAATCACTCCCCGCTATGGTGGAATTAATCCAGCACCAACGTGGCTGCCACAACAGAACACCAGTTACCTGAGCCTCACTAAATTCCCAGGCTTAGTGAAAAATACTGCAGGGCTGGGGTCCCTGGGAAGTGACCGATTTCCAGTGAGCTGCACAGTGCCAGTCCGTACAGGCACCTCATGCTGTGAATAGGACTCCCCGGGTGGAAGGGGCTTGCTAGAGAGTGTGAAGCTGGGGCTAGGGGCGGGGCGGGGCGGGGCTAGGGGCGGGGCTTGGAGGAGTGGGGCGTGGCCACAAGATGGGGCGGGACTGGGGTAGGGAGGCAGCACTGGCATTCTCAGCTGGTGCTGGGTCCGCCGGCCTCCGCAGACCCGCAGGTGTCGGGTCCTGTGGTCACATGGCACAAGAGCACGCGCCCTTCTCACCAACGGTCCCACTGGCCTTCGCCAACGGCAAAGCTCAGTCAAGTGAGGACGCCTCTGTCTCTTACCGCTCCGAGCAAGCTCAGGAGCACCCTGCACCTGCCTAGGCGGCCACAGAAGCTCAGGTGGCCCCAGGGTGACATAGAGGGCCCATGCAGACAGAGCCCACTAAGGGGCTCGGGGCCAGGCTGATGTTGCTGAACGTCCGTAGACCAGGTGAATGTTTTCATTGTTAAGTTGGTCGACATGGGGCCATTCCCAGAGACACTTGTGAGCTTTGGGATAAGCTTAGCTTGGGCAGCAAGTGGTTGTTAGTTTATAAATTTTTAAAAATTGGTTATTTATTAAGTATTTACTTCTTTGTCTGTACAATGTGATAAGCATTTTCAACTTAATACTATGCTGAGAAAAATGTTGTAGAAAAGTAAATTCACCATGATGGATTACCACTAAAATTGCTTTTCGTGTGTGCCATGCAGTAGTCCTGTTAGGAGGAAGAGTTATTTGGCTATTTTTTTAAACGTTGTATTATTGGGCTGTTTACATCAAAACAACTCACAAAGTGTTTTATTTACTAGACAGACACCAGTTATATAGGCAAATTTAGCAAATGAGTCATTAATATAATTATAACTCATAGGGAAATAATGCTTTCTTAAATGTACAACTACAATGTTGTATGTAAAAAATTGAATCTTGTGACAGTTCCTTCCAGCTGTGGAGAATCCATCTTATCGTAGAACATGTATATATGAATATATATGAACATATGTTGTGAAGGAATATGTTTCTGTGTGTTCATAAATGTACTGCACATACATCCCTGGACTCTACCTTTAAATGAAATCAGCAATGAAATGCCCTACTGTGAACAGATAAATCCAGGGATGAGAGAAAATTCTAGGTTAGTTCTCTGTACTCTTCCATTGAGTGCAGGGTGAGATGTGCATCTTGAGGTCAGTGAGTGAGAAGTCAACAAAGGTTTGAGGAGATGGGGGCAAGTCACTGGAGGATTGAGATCACAGGGGTAAACTGTGAGAAAGACGATGAATGAAAAACAATGAAAACACAGATATCCACACATAAGTCTCCTTCTGCTCAAAAACTCTGTGTATCTGTTACTTTCCTGACGTTATTGTTGACAGTAGAAAGCTGGCTGATTGTAGAGGATGGAGTTCCATAAGAACAGCAGTGGACAGAAATGGGGTGTAGCCACACCAGTTCCAATATTCATTTGTCTGATCTGGCAAACTCATTGCTACGATTTTGGTCATTATCAGGTCAGGATACCTGTTCCCATCTCAAAAGGTTGCAGTGAGCATGCCATGCTTGCACACGGATGTACTTTGCTCAGGGCAAGGGCTAATCTGTTCAACTGCTTCTTCAGGGTAATTTTTGCTTGGCTTTTTGCTCAGGGAGGGTCCTTTGTCACTACTGGTGTCCTTGTTCCTTGCATCATGTATTTCCATTTGTAACTTTCCATTCCATGCAGAGAGAGCAGGGAGACTTTCTTCTGTAGTACCCAGGATCTCCTTGCATCTAGTTGCTGTTAGCACAAGTCAAGGTGTGGCACTTTATCATGTGCTCCTGAATATTTTCACTCTTAAAACTATTCGTGCTTTGAGTATTTCGAAAAACATTTCTTGGCATTTTGATTGGCTTGAATTTGGTGGCAAGTGGTAAATTTTCCTTTGAAAACTTGTAAGCGGTGGTCGTTTTATAAACATTTAATAAATGCTTATCAGGTGGCCCAAGGCATCGGCCCTGAATGAAGTGGTGAGAGAAAATGTTTGCAGGAAAGTTAATTTATCTGAAGAGATCTCCAGCAAAATAGATTTTCATGCTTGCATTTCAGTAAAACTATTGGGTAGGAGGAAGAAGGTCCTTCAATATGGTAATTTATCTGACCTTTAATTAATTTATTGGATTTATACTTGTGATTACATAAAAAGATGCTCAGTTAAATATTTTTGTTGGGATTTTTAGTAGTCAGATATAAGTGGTATGAGCTTAAAGTAACAGATATGAATTATGGAAGTATTCATACCTCGTAGTGAAAAATACTTTTCTTACATTGTTGATTGCTTTTACTCTTTGCTCTTTGAGGGGCCCAAATAAATACACACACGGACTTATTATTACCTATAAATGCTCGGCCTTAGGTTGGCTTGTTTCTTGCCAGCTTTTCTTAACTAGATTATCTCCATCTGCCTTTTGCCTCAGGGCTTTTACCTGTCTCTATTTCTGTATATTTTTTTCCTTCCCTATTCCATGTCTGGCTGTGAGGCTTGCCCCTTCTTCTCTAGATCATTTTCCTTTTCCCCCAGATTTTTCCTCCTATTTATCCTGTCTGCCTGCCAGCCTCATCTATCTTTTCTTGTGCCGTACTACTGGCCATTCAGCTCTTTATTAGATCAAGCAGGTGTTTTAGACAGGCAAAGTAACACAGCTTCACAGAGTTAAATGTAACATAAAAGAATGCAACACATCTTTGCATCATTAAACAAATGTTCCACAGCATAAACAAATTTAACCCACCTTAAAATAATGTTCCACAACATTTCCCCCTTTTTTGTCTAAATAGAAATGAAAGGCTTTAACTTTAACATAATAAAACTGTATACAACAAAAACAGTTATCAAGTAAGAATTACATTTACAATATTCAGTTCATTTGTATTTAGCAAATTCAGAGCAAACACTCCATTATCTATCCTATCTTAGTGAATCCAAAGTTTTATACCTAATTTACTTTCTATCATAAGTAAGGAAAATTATAACTCAAATTTTTTAGTCTTTAACTCCATCAAAGACCCAGAAGGACATAATATTATCTGAGTAAATAGGAAGTGCATTGCAAGCAGCTTCCAAAACTCTAGAAATAACCAAGACATCTGGCTGCCTAGACAGTCACCCAAAGTTCCTTTGCAACATTGGGGCATCCACCTTCAGCCTAGAGTATCTGTCAGACTTTTCTGGGAAGCAGGAAATTTGAAGGATTTTCATGCCTTGTATAGGCAAAGTTCATCAGTTGCTTTTCTTTGTGTCCTGCAGAATGTCTGGCAGATTCTTCCATGAAGCAGGAACCCTGAAGAACCATCCCACCTTGTTTTTGACAGTTTAGCAATCACTTTCCTGTGGGTCCTGCATGTCCAGTTTGGACAGCATACTGTTAAGCAGTCAAAGCAAAGCAATTTCTTTCCCAAATGGCTAACCTTGCCACAATGAAAGCAAATTCCTATGGAGTTTCTTCGATGCCCATCATCTTTTTATGAAGTAAATTGTAACTGCTACAACCAGATGTGTCTCATTATCATTAAAAAAGCCCTAAGTTAGCAAAACATGTTAAATGCCATATTCTATAGCTCTTTGAAGTGTTTGAAGACAATTTATCTATCTAAAATATATCTCTGTATGATCTCGAAAACATACCTAACGTATCTACAAAGATGATTGTTATAGATGACTCACTACTGATCTATGTTTCTTGATTATTCTAAATAGATTATAATAATAGCTTTCAAAAACTAGAAATGTACCTCACATTGTTAAATGAACTTCATAATACAATCCTTAAACAAGAATAGAAACATATATACAGTGTAACAAAATAGCTTCTAAATTTGTATCAAAATATTAAAATCCATGCCAAAGCAAAATATCTGAGATTAACAGCTGTCTTTTTATCCTATATTCTGGTAAGTGATAATAAACAACCATAATAGACCAAATAACCAAAAACCTCCCACACCTCATCTCTTAGGAATATGGGCATCATGTTCTCTAGAGTGCTTCCTGTTGTCTGTGGGTAAAGGCATCTTCAGGGTCCCCGAGAAAATTTGAGATAAATGACCAAGTCCTGGGAAGACCAGAAGTAACCTTTGCTGATATCATCTGTCAAGATTCAGGAGGCCTCCCTTGCTCGAACCAAATCCATCTCATTCCTAAAAAAACAAACAAAAAAAAACCCCAAAACCAAAAACAAAACAACAACAAAAACCCCACAGCCTCTTGTTTCCTATGGAAACAAAAGCAAAAACTCTTCTCCAAAGCATTTTTGATTTTCATTTGACAAATATATTTTACTTCTTTAAGTTAAGATAGCCCTATAGTATCTAGCTTGGTTCAATTTTTCAGTCCTGTTCACAAGCCCATGTCTCCAAGCAGCTGTCTTTTGCTTATCAGCATTCAAAAATCAAAAATCAACACAATAATATACAGCATCCAGACTCCCTGTATATTTCCCATCTTTATGTGACCTTTTTTTTGTGTACTACTTTTATTGTCTCTTTAAAGATTTTATTAGTTTTAATACATTTATTTCTTTATATGACTGTCGTATACCCATTTTCTTTTCTTTCTTAAGCCTACACACATTGTAAAACCCACTGGAATCTGTTTAGAGGGTTTTTTTTTCCCATTTGGACCTCTTTTACTGCATATCTCTAGTCTTTTTTGACTGTGTGAACAAACTTTAAACTGCTAAAGCTACAACTGGGTCCTCCAGGAAAATCTATCAGCTGGCTCTGCCCTGCTCTCAGTTGGTGAAAGCTAAGCCTAAAGCTAGTGGCCCAATCAGAGAGATTCATCCGACCAAAACTTCATTCAGCACCACAGCTACGGAATGCTGGTGCCCTGCCCTGTGCAGACATTTTTTGGTTTTTTGTTTTTTTAATTGTTGTTTCTATTTAGCATGAAAAAGGCTTTCCTATACAGCTTTTTACCTTTCTCTATTTGTATATATCTTTTCCTTCCTTCTTATTCCATGTCTGACTGGGTGGCTAAGTGGCTGGCTCCTTTTCCTCTCACTTCTTGATCCTTTCCCCGCAGATTTCTCCTTCCTCAAAGTGTTCAAGCTTTGGCTATTTAGAGGGTCTGACATAGATATTTCTCTCTCTCATCCTCCATTTCCCCCCTCCCCCCCCCCCCCGTTACACTTGCATCATGGCACTGTGATACAATGTGCTCTAGGCTTCTTCTATACATTTTGTATCCCCAAAGTAGCTATTTAATCAAGGAGCCCTGGTCCCTTTTTGAGAGAATATTTGAAACCAACACATCATGCTATACTTGCTTATTGCTATTTTGTTTAGGCTCTGGTAGCTGACCAAGCAAGAAATACATGTGTGTAAAGAATACCTGTTTATAAATATTTCTTTTTATGACCATCTCTATCAGTCTACAGATGAGTTCATGCCATCTGCAGTTCTTATTCATCATCCCATGGATCATCTGAACTTCTTCCCCTTCATTTGTAACTCCCTTCCAGCAGTGAGAGGCATTCATGGTTCAGTGGTTAGTGTAGCCGCCCTCTGCTCCATTAGTGAGAAAACTGGTTCCCACCAACTGCCCTCCATTACACTTGATTTCCACAGTACAACAGTCAGGCTGCTGTAGAACACAGTCCCTCCAGCAAACCATCTTCTTCACATGAGAGGCCTTCACTCTCAGAGGTCTGTCGGAACTGGACTTGTTGAGTCTTGACATTTCCTCACGGAAGGATGGATTTGGTGAGTCATGAGACCCTCCTCTGAGTCTCCAGCCACTCCTGAGTCATTTGTGTGCACCTCTGCCCTTGTTGCCCCTGGTCTTGTGGGCTGGATTCTCAGAATGTGCCAGAGTATTAGGCTGGGGTGTGGAATTGAAAAGGGGCTCCCTCTGTGCAGTCTGGGGAAGCCCTCCTCCATGCTGGGTGAAGACATGTCAGTGTGGCTGCTTTAGGGTCACCCGGGCTCCTGCCAGTATCCCCTCACCCTCCTTTGCAAGTTAGCCCACTAAATTGGTTCCTCAGTGTGAACAATGGTGGAATCCTACTTTGGTTTGTCACTGGGGCCTTCTAAGAAGGGATAGACGTTACTTATGGCTCCTAGGAAAGAAATTTTCACAACACAGGCTTAGCAGTGCGTTAACTTTGTAGACTAGAAATTACAACATTTATATGCTCGTTTTTTGTCCTGGATCTTAAATTCCTATAGTTATGTGTACTATGGTCTCTCCTGCTTTTATGAAATTAAATTACAGTTTTTTAATGTGATTTTTTTTTGTAACATTCTGTAGCTTATCTTTGGAATCGCTGACTGCCCCTTCCCTGTTCTCTCTTTCTCCCCTCCCTCCAACTCTCCCTCCCATTCTCACTTCCTTTATCTTTCCCTCCCTCTGTCTGTCTGTCTCTCTCTGTCTCTCTTTCTCCCTTGCTCCCCCTTCTCTCCCTCCTCTACCCCTCTTCTCAACCTGTAGTTTAAAAGTTTTGATTATTGCATTTTGTGACAAACCCATGAAATATCACAGTCCTTCTAACCTAATCCATTTGTGGAAGTTTGCTGTAGACACTGGAGATGCCACAAGCATGTATTGTGTTATCTAAACATATAGCACATTTGGAAGCATACCCCCCTCCCTGAAGGGCCAAAGCCTGAACTAAAGCTAGGTGCTGACAAGTTAGGCTTGGACCACTGGTCCTAATCTAACTGAAGTGATGACTAACAGTGAAGAGCCAAACATGGAGATTTTGTTCAATATGGCCACATTGGGAAGAAGAACAGATAAAGAAGTCACACCCTTACCATCTCTAAGTTTATCTTCAGGGTCCCATCAGGAGGTTTAGGTATTAATAGAAGGGAAGAGGTATGCAAAACTACACAGTGTGGTCAAGCTGAGGTCCTGCTCACCACTGATGTATCTTTATCTTGGCTCCACACTTTCCTGAAGGTGTTCTGACAAATCAGACCTTGTCACACAGTCCATAAGGAGACCAGGTATCTGTGGGGAATGTTCTATATCTTTGTTGAACCCAGCACAACCTTTGTACCTGGGAAGAAAGCAACATGGAGCCACTGGAAATTGCTGAACATATATATATATATATATATATATATATATATATATATATATATATATATATATATTTTACGTTATGTGTGGCCAGTTTTACCCTTATGCTCCAAAGTTCTCTTGGTTTCCAGAAAATGAGTCACGTGCCTCCTGCAACACTGTCACATGGGATCGCTGCAGTCCCTGAGGAAGTAAATCTACCATGCTTCTCTAAAGGCTTAGTAAGCACTGACCCAATTACTGTCTGTAATTTTTCCTTTCCAACTGTCCTAGGACCATATGAAACCTTCCACCATCACTATTTGCCTTAGCAGTGTGTGTGAAAGATCCATGCTGTGGTCAAATTCTTCCACGTGGCTTCTTAAATGACAGCGGCATGCTGTGAATATTTTCATAGCTTCATGTGCCATCTGTGTATCACATTTGGGTGACTGTTGGTAGCCTGTCTCCTTGCCCCTTTTCTTTCTATAGTTAGGGATTTTGTATCTCATTTAACAAGAAATCTGGCAAAGGACAGATGCTAGATTGCTCTCTGTTTTAGCATAAAGGAAACAGGTTTTTCCATCTCTAGCGTATGGACTTCTCTGGCTGTCATAGTTGAAGATGCTCTTCCCAGAGTCAAGAGTGTCTGGAAACTGAAAGTGACTCTTTCCTCTCACTCTCTGCCCTCTTTGTGAGCATATCTTGTCATTATATTTATGCCATTAATGTTGTTGAAAAGTATACAGTTTGGTTCTTTTCCATATGATCAGACTGTGTGAAATCACGTCCAGTTCCAAGTCATTTACAACTCCTTTAGTGAGCCCCAGTTCCTACTAGTACTCACTACTCAGCTTCGTCCTAGATGCTTGGCCATTTTCAAATTGTGACTCGTCATTTTATTTGTGACTTCAGAAAAGTCCTTATATGCTTTATGTTCTTGCTTTTTGTTTTTCAAGACAGAGTTTCTCTGTGTAGCCTTGTCTGTCCAGGAACTCACTCTGTAGCCCAGGCTGGCCTCAAACTCACAGAGCTCTGCCTGCTTCTGCCTCCTGAGTGCTGGGATTAAAGGTGTGCGCCATCACATCTGGCCCTTTATATGTTCTTAAAGACTCTTACTGGATATGTATTTTCTAAATACGTTTTTTTTTTAAACCTAATCTGTGACTTGCGTTTTTGTCTTATTAACAGTGTGTTCCCAGCAGAACTAGCTGTGAAGACCCTGTCACTGAAAACTCCATGTGCTTTGGCTGCAGGAAAGAGCAAAATCAAGTTGGAACTGAGCTGGAAGCTTCTTCCCTGCTGACCAGCTTTCCTAGTGCTGGAATGTGCTTTGCAGGTTCTGGAAGAGAACAATCAGGAACAAGCTTAACTCACACCCTGTGTGCGACATGACGGGCCGGCCGAGCAATGTGCCATTGAAGCAATAGTTTCAAGACCATGAAGGGAATAGCCAGTTGCTTTTGACTGGATTTGAGGCCAGCTCCATTTGAGGGAATTCATGCCAGGTACTAGAAAGCTGTTCAATAGCCCTTGGCTGGGGAGCTACGGGGCCCTGTTGTGGAAGATTCCTGCTGTTGTTTTGCTAAATGGACATGTAGTGCCCAGCAAACTGCCTTCTTAATATTTATGTCTGTGTCTACAAATTAGTGCCTACTCTCAGCTCTGGTCAAAGAAACTTTTTTTTTTTATTTTTCAGTGAGTAGCTGTTATTGCAGAGATGTGTAACTGGTCAAAGTGTTAAGGATTGGTCACAGTTCAGCACTAAATGAGACATCAGTGTCATCCCAGGGCTCAGGGAACATTGTGGAAGAGGGAATGGAAAGAATGTAAGAGACAGTAGAGGTAGTGGGGATTTATGGACCTCTGCCTTCAGGCAATATCATGCTCCACACTCATGAGCTCAGAGCAGCAGCTGTACAAATCGGCGCCTCAACATTGGTCATGGTGTCTATACCTGGTGCATGATCAAAGATGCTTCTGCCTGAAGAATGATAGTTTATGCAGAGACTGCTGCCAAGATGCTATGAGCAAGTGACTGGTCAGTGCTCAGTCTTAAATGGGACACCCGTCCCCCTCTGTCTGAGGCTCATTGAATATTGCAGAAGATGTTGATGACAGAGTGTAAGAACCAGACAACAGGGAGGAGGGCTGTCACATGCTGTCTTCAAGGGAATGGCATGATGACCAGGGTTGTCATGAACTCAGAGTAGTTACAGTTGCCTGATGGGGCCATACAAGACTGAGCCCACAAACCTCATTCTCTTAACAGTATGTCTCCCACCAGAGATATATGTGACGACCCTATTGCGGAAAACGCCACTGCTGAAGTTTTAGGGTGTAGAGAAATCAAGGCTGTCTCCCTGCCGGCTAGCTTTGATAGTGCCAGAATATGCTATGAAGGCTCCCAGGGGGAAAAGTCATCAACAGGCTTCTTCAGCTCCAGGCCCTCTGTGCCACACTAATGACCTGCCGAGCAATATGGCCACCGCCGGAGTAGACGGGGGTAACCTATTACTCTGTATAATTGATATATGCCAAAAGTGTGTCTCTTGCTGCTGTGTCTTTTCCTCGGGAGACATAACGTGTTCACACTTATTCACCCCAGAGAGTGAATTCACAACAGACTACTGCTTTTGAATGTATTTGCGTCCAGTTGCCCTGGGACTTCATACATGGTACAGAGCTCCTAGGCCCTGGTGAGGGAAGATCCTACTATTGTCATAGATGGGGTGGGGGGTCATGGGGTCTTGTCCTGCCCAGGGGAGCTCACAGCCATGATGGGTTACTGGGGCAAGGAAGTCGCTGTCTTCAGTTGTACCATTGTCAACTCAGTCATGATCCCGTGGGTACCTTCACATCCATGCTCATGTGTGCAGCCCTCCTGAAGTCCAGTGAGTCGTGCAAAAAAATGTTAACAACTGTGGGAGGGTGGGTCGGTGGTGGTAGAAAAAGGATGAAAGAGGGCCAGGGAATAAGGGTGATCAGAATATTTATATATGTGCATAAAATTTGAATAAACCCATTCTTCAACATTCTATCAGGGATGGGTGCTGGGCTAGCTAGACCCAACCGCTCTGGGAGGATCTGTAGGTGGTTAGGGATTGCTATGAAGTCTTCGCAAAGCCTCCTGGCCTCATGAAGACCCACCCTTCCTTCAGGCTCTATTGGCAGTTAATGGGGACGAGGTGGGGGGCTAGGGAGGGTGGGGAGGTATTCTGTTTAGTGATCTAGCCACTGCTGTATTGCCCTTGCTCCTTTAAGCAACCCTGATTGAATTCATTAGATCAAACACACAGAAGACAGGAAAGTGGAAGGAGGTCTGGTTGGGTAGAGGAAGGGTATTAGATGGGGGCCCCTAAAGGGTGATGGGGGTGAATATGATAATATATATATATGTATATGAAATGTCATAATGAAACCTATTATTTTGTATAGTTAATATATGCCCAAACCAGGTCTTTTGCTGTTATATGATAGACTTTTCCCAGGGAGATGAAACACACACATGCTTACCCCAGAAAGTAAACCTACAGCAGACCAGAGTAGGGACTGCACCCAAATTCAGCTTGATGACCCAGTGGCTTTTGTTGAGGTTACTCATAGGCGCTTGGTACTTTTAACGGCAACTGTGGGGCTGAAGGGATGACTCTGAGGTCAAGAGCGGTGGCTGCCTGGCTAGGGGATTCAGGTTCAATTCCCAGCTCTTAGGGCAAGTTCACAGCCTCTGTAACTCCAGTTCAGGGGACCTGATGCCTCCTTTGGGCCTCCACCGGCACCAGGCATGCATGTGGCATGTGGGAACATATGCAGGCAAAACCCTCACACACATATGAAAAAGTGCAGCATCTCTGTAAAGCTGGCCACAGCGCAGGAAATCGACAAGTAGGAGCTTTGTGCAGGTTTGCAGGCAGCCCACAGTCCTGGGATCTCTTCCCAGCCTCCTGGCTCATCTGGGGCTCCCCCACACACCAGTATCTGTTTATACCTTTTGCCCAGCCAGGGAGAAGCATTCTAGAGTCTTCCATGTTTCTTCCTTCTTGGACTTGTGACCCTTTGTTTACCTCCTGAATGAACCTCCCTTTCCTGCAAGGGGACATTTCAATAAAGAGGAAATGATCATACTTCATTTGCAGAGCAGGAATTTGCCCTTTTCACTTGATCTTAGGAGGCAGACTGAGAAGCTAGAAAAAAAATAGATTTTGAATAAATTCACACATTTTAGTGGCTTCTTACAAAGGCCGCAACAAAGCTTTTGTATTGCATCTCCAAAGCTCATCATGGAACTGTTATGATATATTACGTGGGGGACCCCGAGGGTATCCCACTCATGCAGGGAAGCACGCTGGCACACTAGACAGATGTAGTGGCAGGCTGGCGGGCGATCCATGCCAGGCGGGCATGGCGACAGGGCAGCGGTGGGACAGTCATTCACGACTCCAATGCTGTATCTGTGCAGCAATGATTTATTACGATATAGGGATAAAGAGACAGAAAGGAGAGAGACCAAGAGAAGAGAGGAAAAGCTGAGGTGTGCGCACCTCAAGGTGGGCAAGAAAGAGAATTGGAGAGGAAGGGGAGGGGTTTTTCCTTAAAATGAGGATTTTACGTCAGGATGCAGGGCCGCACCAAGGAGCCGTCAGAACGGTAACATTGGCTTCCAAGGTCAGAATGATAACAGAAACATGGAGCCCAGCTTCTGTCTTCCTGAAGTTTATAGTTTTTCATTCTAGGTTTTGGTCCGTGGTTTACTGTGAATTGCTTGTATTTATTGTGATAAATGCATATGACCTAAAGTCACAGTAGACCATTTCTCTGTAGAGTTGTGCAGTTGCTAAGGCCCGCCTCCACAGAGTTTTCAGTATTCTGTTTAACAGTGTATCCATGTAACACTCACTGTCCAGACCTGCTCTTCACTGTCTTTTTGTCTCTGTTGGTGTGATAATCTAGGTATCTTGCGTAAGTGCAATCATATAGATTTTGCCCCTTTGCCATGGCTCTATTGTTCGTAGCTTAATTTCCTCGAGGTTCTTGCCTACGGTACCGAAGGGGGGTCAGGGGAACTTGGACAAACTTGTGCTGATCTGGAAAAGAGGCTGGCCGTTGAAAGAGAGGCTCCTCCTAGTTCTGGGTTTTCCTTTACCCTGGACTTTGCAGTCCTTACAAATTGCTAAGCACTATCAGGCTGGGAGCCAGTGAGGGGGGGGGGGGTGAGAACAACAAAGGGGAGGGCCCTGGAAGATTCTAAGAAGTCCCACCCAGAGCTCCACCTGGGGGGTGGCTTTAGTTCCCTTGATGGGAGCTGTTTGTCCAAAGTGTGTCATTTTTGGTCTTTCTTTGTGGCTTTTGCCTCTTGGATCCCCACGTCTGCGGCTCACATACGCTCTCCGCACATCACCTCACTCTCCTGTGGTTCTTTTTTCCTGGTTGTACAATTCTTTGTCAGTCCCACAGAATGAACTCAGTGGTACCCTAGATGGCCGCCCTTCTCCCCACGAAGCCTCAGACAGTTCCGCACGTCATTGTTTCCTTCCTTTGCAAGTCTGAATAATATTCTGTGGTAGAGCTAGACCACATTTTCCCGTTCTTCTGTCTTTTACTTTGGGGCTGTTATAAACAATGTCGTGTCTGTGATCATTTAAAAATCTGTTCATGTCCCTACACTTTGCTGAGACACTCTCAGAAGTAGACTTGCTGGATCATAGGATCATAGAGTATATCTGGGCTTTTTTTGTTTGTTTGCCTTGACAATTTATGTAGCTCAGGCTGGCCTTGAACTTGTGATTGAAGGAGAGTCAGAGCAACTTAGGTCAACCAGAAAAACAGGGGTAGGCTCCTTTAAGAGGGGCTGCTTCTTTCTCCTGGGGTTGTACCCCCAACCCTACACCTATCTAGAACATTGTACCTGTTACAAATTGCTAATGGCTGGCAGGGGCAGGACCAATCAGGGAAAAGGGGAAAGAGTCTGGAGTTGGCAGAGCCTGGAGATACTAGAAAATGTCCAGGAGCCCCAGAGTCCCCTGGTAGACTCTCAGCTCTGCAGCCTCCTCCACCCCCCATGATTGCGACTGTCTGTTCTAATGACCTTCATGGTTTTCATT
The DNA here is from genome assembly GCF_049852395.1 of Peromyscus maniculatus bairdii. Lineage (NCBI taxonomy): Eukaryota > Metazoa > Chordata > Mammalia > Rodentia > Cricetidae > Peromyscus > Peromyscus maniculatus. Next base: position 40,976,117 of record NC_134867.1, on the reverse strand, counting down.
CTCTTCTGTTTCCGGCTGTGCTTTTCTGCTCCACTGTCTTGCACCTGCCCCTGTCGCTGCTTCCCAGTGGAATTTTGGTCTTCTTCTGCTTTCTCTAGACATCCAGTCTTTGCCCCATGGAATGAACCAAGCGAATCCCCTAGACGAACATCCTTCATCCCCCCAAACACTCCTCACGTGATCTTCCTGCTACAGCTTCCAGAAGGCTGGGATTACAGAACTTTGTGGAAGCTCTGGTCTGTGCAACTTGTCTGGGATTCTTCTCTTTTGGCTTGGCCTATAATGGGAAGGTTGGACCTTTTCCTGGTGCCCCACAGTCCCTTCATGTTCTTCCTGGGTATTTTGTAAAATTCATGCTCTTGACCTGTGTGCTTTAATTCCTCCACTTTATCTTCGGCTCCTGACATTCTATTTTCTATTTGATCCATTCTACTTGAAAGGCTTTCCATGAGTTTTCTATGTGGATTACTGAGTTGTTCCGGGCTATCTGTCTTTCAGCTTGAGTTCTCATCATTATTTCTCTTTATGGAATTTGGTTTCCAAATCCTGGATCACCTTCCTCATGTCATTCAGCCTCATGTTGTGTTTTCTTGGGTAGCTCTCAGGCATTTCTCTTCTCTTAAGTATGCAGAGATGTTCCTTTGTCTTCTTTAGACTCCTTGAATTCATTCATGAAGTTTCCGATTGTTCTCTTAAATTCTGTGTCCTGGAGTTCATCTAGCTCACTGTCATCAGAGAACATTTCTATAGGACTGGTGGATTGGGGGGGCCTGGGCATACTGTCTTGACCCTTTGTATTGTTTGAGTCTCTGCAATGAGAGAGAGACCTGGGCATTTGGACTTCTTTCACTGGTTATGTATCTGATGTGGAAACAGCAGACTGGACTGGTAAACAGGATGTGCCACTGGGCCAAAACCTGGAGGTTGGGAAAGGTTCAAAGAGGCCTACTAGACTGGACCACTGGGGCTGTGGTTGTGAGGCCCCTGGGTAGGTCTGGAGATCGCAAAGCATGCAGGTGGGATAGGGTCCAGGGGACTCACCACACTTGGTGGAAGCACAAGATATTTGTAACAAGCTTGGCCTAGAGGGTGAATATACGTGAGGCATCCCTAAGACACTTTTCTTCTTTAGTAGGGAGAGTTTAAATCCCAATGTTGGACTCATATGTAAATATATTTTACTTTTAATTGTCTAAGAATTGTTTAGAGAGACCAATTCTGTCCACCAGTCACCTTATACAGTGTGCTGCCTAGCACCACGTGGAATCTAATCCAGAATTCCAGGTAGGTCTCCCAGAACCTGCCTGCCTATCCATCATTCTACCTATCACATTAACTGACACTGTTGAGTCAACCCCTAAACTCCAGGTAGGGCCCTCCAGAGCTATTCCACCCACCTATCAGTCACCCTACTGAGGTATCTGGCACCATATGGAATCTGACCCAGAATTCTAGTTAGGTCCCACAGACCCATTCCACCTACCCAGCAGTAACTCTACCACCTAGATACTAGTACCCACCTAGAGTCTTACCTAGAATTCCATGTAGGGCCTCCAAATCCATTCCACTCATCTACCTATTGGTCAGTCATCCTACCCAACAAACTGCCTGTCTTGGTGTGGAGTCTGTCCCAGAATTCAAGGCAGGTTCCCCAGACCTATCCTGCCTGTTCACCCATCATCCATCCACCCTGTGCACCCTACCACCTGGAACCCAGAAGAGATTATTTCCTCCCTTTTGACATCTCATCTAGCAGATAGTTTGTGCTGCCACTTAAAGAAACATTATATTTTCTCCAGAACGTGTACTGAGAGAATTGAATTCTGCTCTATTTTGTACTGAAAGATAAGAAATTGATTTCTGTCAGTTAGGTGGAAAAGAGCTCTCTTTGGTTCTCTACGTTGATGGGCACTTTCCATGCCCATGAGCTTACTCTACCTCATGCTCATAGGTGTTGAATTATTTAGCTTCATGAAATACTGAGGGGGTGTGAGGAGGGTATAGTTCTTTAAGACAGGGACTTCATTTAAGGTGGAAATATATTTTGAGTTTTGGAGCTGAGTGGATAGAGGGCTACTCAGAAGAGCTGTTGGGGTATGGCCTAGGTAAGCAATGACCTTGCAGAAGGTGCGAACTTGGGGTATCAGTGATGTGACTCAGGATGGTTGGAGCAGCAGTGGACCATATTCCTGGATGGATGGACTTAGAAGCTGATGCCGGAGCATCCATTCTGAGAAGCCATGGATGCTACTCTGCTTCTGCAGGAATCCTTGGGGGCATTGTTGAGGGACTGGTAGGTCACTTCTAGCCTTCCTCTGTATGCCTTTGCCTATGTCTCATCAGAAAATAACCTTGTCATAAGCCTGGTTCCCTGTCAGTATGGTTAAGCTACTCATTCTTATAAGTAAAGCCTAGGTTTATGAATGAAAGCACTTTTGTTCATAAATAAGAAATGTTATTACATTGGTGAATTAGTTACTTTCTATTGCTGTGATAAAACACCATGGCCAAGGCAACTTATAGGAAGTAGGGTTTTTTGTGAGGGGGGGTGGGCTTATGGTTCCAGAGAGTTAAGGTCTATAACTGGAGGGACATTATGGCAACAGGTGGCAGACATGGCAGCTGGAACTAGAAGCTGAGAGCGGAGGGCTCCATATCTCTAACTGCAAGCAGGAAGCAGAGAGAGCAAACTTGGACTGGCATATGGTTTTGAAACCTCAGAGCCTGTTGCCAATGACAGACCTCCTCCAGCAAGGCCACATTTGCTAGACCTTTCCACTGGCCCCACTAGCTGGGGTCAACCCTTGAAGCATCTAAGCCTCTTGGGGGCACATTCTTATTTAGACCATCATAATTTGTGGTTTTGGGTCAGGACCCCTTTCCAAATTCCCAAGATTCCTAAAGGCTGTGCTGGGGAAGGCCAGCAGTCTGCTAGTCTTCTACCTCATTCCCTAACCTGCCTGGGGCTGCCTCCCCCTTACCCGGGAGAGGGAAGGAGAATCAGCTGGGGTGCTACTGTGAGGTGAAAGGTTTTGATTTTTTTTCCTATTGCTGTTTGCTTTCTGTGCCTGGCACCAGTGTTGTCCCATGGCAGGCTGCCCCTTGCTTCCTTTGAGATGGCTTCTCCAGGGCTCTCTGCCATGGCTCCAGCTCTCGGATTCCATAAGCTCTTGTTTCTATCTCGTCTTTCTGTTGTTAGGGGCAGGGTGTTTTTGCCCTGATGAGAGGCAAGAGGTTAGAAGTATCTGCAGCAGGGTCCTGATGAAAGAGCTGAGACTTCCTAAGTGGTCCCTCAAGGCTCAGCTTGTCTCAGGCAGCCCTGGCAGATGGAATGCAATCAGGCATCATGCTAATTATCTGTTGGGTGAAGAGTTTCCCACCCACTATTGAAGCAAGGGCATTTGTGAGTGGCTGAGGACTTTCTATTTTGTGGCTTCCTGACACATAAGTCCCTTCTCTCGGTGAGCTCAGGGCTACACACTGCATGCACAGTAGGGTGAGACGTAACAGTGAAGGGGTGTTGGGCATTCTCAGCTCTCAATGGAAAAATAGAGAGGCCATCGGCCTGTGTAAAAAGGCACAGATGAGATCCACCAAGAAGGTCCCAGGACTCTTCTTTTTCCCTAACCGAGTACTGGCACATTACCTCCAGGCCATGGAGGCAGAGGTGTGCTCCACAGAGGACCACATGTCAGGGAGCTGGGGCTGGACCTGGGGAAAGTAGACACTTCAGTCCAAGTCCCCAGGGAAGACAACAGTACTGAGGAGATGTGGTAAATCAGGCCAGGGAGTAATGGACCCCGTGGAGAGAAGAGTGTTTCATGTGGACCTCTGCCAAGCACCTGAGATGGGCATTCTAGACCCTTGTTCACAAATGCTGATATCTATGGATTTGGGACCTGTGCGCTTAGACACAGGCCTGTCTCTGGCCCCATAAGCAAAGATGGTCACTTCCTGCCCAACTCCGTCTTTGCATCTAGGATACACATTTCTTTCTATTTCTGTATTTGCGTTGCTTGTGTAGATTTCCCATTGCATTGTGAACTCTAGGCTGCAGAGGCCATATTCATTTTGTCTGGGGAACTCTGGTGTCTTATTCCCACTCCAGGTCAAGAGGGGAGCTTAGAGACTTTGATGAATGAACACATTCATTTACATATATGCAGGGAGAATACTCCTAGACATAAAATTAAAAATTAAGAGAGAATAGCATCAGCATGCATTCTGCCCAAGGTTAACTGCATATAAGATTGATTGTGGGTGATATTTCTGTCCTAAAAGTTTTCAACAAAAAATGAAATACTTAATAGGCTATGTATAACATATTGGTGAAAAGCCATATTCTTAATAATCAAATGAGTTTTACTGGTGTGTTAACATCTGTAATTGATTTTAGAATATATGTGATGTCTCCTCATTCTGATGATACCGTTTCCAGTGGTTCTGAGGTAAGAAATTCATTAATGCTGAGTTGGACAAAGGCAAGTAGCTGTTCAGAATTTCTAGAAAAGACTATGGTGGACTGGTTGAGTTCCAACAATAATATTCCTAGACTGAACTCTTAATATAAATCAGGTACTGTCTTATGTTAGCTGTGTAACTTATAGGTCATTTAGCAGGCTTGAACCATAACTTCCTCCTCTTATAGTGGATAGTGCTTATCCTGTTGAAAATTCCAATTCAAATATAGGGCGTCAGGATAGTTTGGTTGGTAAAGGTGCTTGCCACTGAGCCTGATGGCCTGAATCTGATCCCATGAATCAACACATGGAACTAGAGAAGCAACTTCCACAAGTTGTCCTATGACCTTCACATGCTTGTTATGGCACAGACACACACACACAGACACACACACACACACACACACACACACACACACACACACACACAGGGCCTCTTTCTCACACATAATAATGTCCTTATGTAAAGTAAATATCTAAACAATAAGAAATTAAAGTACAGCCTAAACATGGCTGTATATACTTGTAATTATAGCAAGAGGGAGACTGGGCAAGGATAATAATAAATTTCATGTTAGGCTGGGCTATGTGCCCTGTCTCAAACAAAATAAAACAAAGCTGTGCCTGAAAGCAGCAAGACAAGACAAAAGCTTGAAAGAGGGAGAATCTCACGTTTATGAGGAGCACATTCTTTATGTGATTACCAACTACGAGTGACTAAGTCTTTTAGATAATGTGGTCATTCTTCTTTACCATGATCATAAAGTATAGAATTTAAGTGAATAGTTCACAGATGGCTAGTTCCCTCTACAGGAAATCAAAGGATTGCCAGGAAATTGATAAACAGGCAAGTTAAATCTGAGCTAACTTTTGTTTTTGTAATTGGGAGGTAATTGTTACAGAAAAGTGTTTCATATATATCATATATATTTGAATATATGTGATATATATTATCCTACAATATAGTATGATATATGTAATATGATATATACATCAAACTGAGCTTTAATATAATTATAGGAAAAATGTTTTTGGGGTGCTGGGGAGATAATTCATTGGTGAAGTGCTTCTGCCCAAGCATCGGGTTCTTAGTTTGGATCCTAACAGCTTGTGTGAAAAGAGTGGGACAGCACATGTCAGTGCATGTCCTTAACTCTAGTGCTGGGAGGAGGGGACCCCTCAACTTGATGGACAGCCAGCCTAGCCCTTGACAAACTCCAAGTTCAATGAGAAGACTCCATCTCAAAATACAGAGTGAAGAGATTGAGGGTGACACCTGTTGTCAACCTCCAGTTTCCACATATACCTGCCCACACATGTGTGTACATATACACTTGTGTGCACCAGCATACACATATGCATACATATATGAATGCATATGTTCACTAAATGTGCACAGAAAAATTTTAGTCTACACCTTAGATTTGTTATGGTTATGGAAGCAATAACTGTTAAAAACATGAACATTAATATTAAGAAGACACTTTTGTATAGTATGCTACTTTTCCAGATAGAAAGTTATAGTGGTAATAGGTGCCTACCATTTCCTGAGTCTTCTATGTGCCTCTACGTGTTGCACATTGTCCCTTCTGGGAATATCTTCTCATATCCTACATACAGACAAGTAGATTGAGGCATCAGGAAGCTCAGGGACAGTGTCAAGATGATGCAGTCATTGACAGGGAAGAGCCATACTTCTCTGTGTTCAGTTACTTTCTGCTGCCATGGTAACAACCATGACCAAAAGCAACTTATTTATGTAGCTTACAAGCTATAATCCACCATGAAGGGAAGTCAGGGCCGGAACTCAAGCAGAGACCCGGGAGGAATACTGCCTATTGACTTGTTTTCCATGGCTCACTCAGTTTGCTTTCTTACACAACCCAGGACCAACAGGTACAGGGTGCTGAGGTGTGCCTAGTGTCTGCCACACAGTGAGATTCTGATATACATCTGACAAAACCGTGAGAACTTGCCTTAAACTTAGGGGTCTCTGAGTACACGTCTCCTTTAGAAGGCTCTATTGTTAAAATCATTATTCTTGTCTTCTCTCTGCGTGAAATTCCATTTTTTTTCTCTTGAGACCATCAGGCTTGTGGATGGAGATGGACTTCTCTTGTTTCCCTGTGCTTGTCTTCAGTGCCGCTTCTCTTTGGTTGGCTGGGAACATTCTGCGGATGTCTCACTTCTTGTTTCTTTGTCCGTGTTTCCATTCTTTTCTGAGCCCTAGATTGTCATGCTGCTTACTGACTAAGGTGCTTAGCACTTAGCCTAATGCCCAGGGATGCATGTCAGCAGTGACACGGGGGTGATGTCAACAGGAAAAGGAGGGTCTTTGCCTCCCTCAGACCACAGTCTAGCTGTGGAGAGTCTGTTGTCTTCCCACGTCTGATCAAGCCGACTGAAACTCCCACAATGTGTTCACTGTTTGGGTCCTGTTGTTCATCACATTTCCCTTGTCATTCTTTATCACATGCGACCATTATAATCACTATAATATTGGCCTACCAGCCTTTGAATCAATCTTGCTGCCTTGAGCTGATAAAGAAGCCCTTCATTGCTGTCTCTTGTTTTGTGGTGGTCTTTTGTAGATTCATGAATTGCTGGCACTGAGGCCGTGGTAAGAAGGGTAAATGTTTCTCAGCTTAGCCCTTGACAATACTAACAGGGTTCCTATTTGGGCTGATAAAGCAAGTCCCTAGGAAGCAAGGGTGGCCTCTTTGAGGGGATGGGGCTTCAGGTATGAAGTACTGCACAAGCAGAAAAAAGGTCTTTTCTGTGATGTGAGACCTTTGAATACTGGGACGTCGAAATGGCTACAGAGGTTTTGGGTTGTTTAATTTTTCTTTTCAGGGGCTGACTTTTTACTCAACCAACTCATCCTGTGCCTATCAAATCATGGAGATTCAGCTCTATCAATTTGTTTAGTACTAGTGTTTATTTTCCCAGAGAAAGGGAAGTGTCAGTGTGTGTTTAAAAAAATGATGAAAAAATACATGAAAGGAAGGATATATCTGGATGGATACAACCAACCATAAAATAAACGCCAGTGATAGGGTCACCGAAGCCCAGGCACCACCTCCTACTTTTCAGGAAAGAGAAATGATCAGGAAGGTGACAAACCTGTAAATGTGTCCCCACCCACTCATCCTCCTCATGACCTTGAGATTTCTCACAAAGATGTGGTTTCAGTCAGGAACAGGAAGTCATGTTGGTCTTGTCTCCTCTGGACTCAACAATCTTCTTGTCACTTAGCATAAGCTTCTTACCCTTGCATCAAGGTTTTTAAGTGACTCAAATATCCCCGTTTCTCACCTCCAGATCCCACTTTCTATATGGAAGACCCTGATTGTTTCTCTCTACTTAAGGAGTACAGATTGAGTCGAGTTGATATACACATCTTGGAAGATGAGACTTCTTTTCAATGAAATTTTAAAATGTTGGCAAAGCATTTCAAGTGCTCAGTAATGCACAGTCTGTCCCTTAGTGCATCAGTGTCCCTTCAAGGATCATTTTTGCCATAATAAATGTCATAGACACCAAATAAAACCACGAGAGTTTTAATGACAGAGCCAGGTGATTTATGCAAGTTAATATAACCTTTCAAATTATGCAATTTCCTTCTTTGTAGTGAGCTAGTTTCTGCAGTCTGTTAGGACACTTGTCCCAGAGCAATTTTGGCGCCTGTAAACTGGCTCTTCTCCATTCTGGGAAATCCAATATATACAACCACTTAAAATTCTACCTTACAAAGCTTCAAGCGAGGGCAGGCCTAGGGATACAGGCCTATAATCCTAGATGTTGGAAAGCCTAGATGTTGGAAAGACAGGAGGATTGCAAGTTTAAGGCCTGCAAGAGCTACAGAGTGAGTTCAAGGTTAACCTCAGCCACTTACTAAGACCCTTTATACAGATTAAAAAAAAGTAGACTAGAGTACAGTTCAGTGGTGTAGCACTTTTTCAGTATTTATGAAGCTCCGAGTTTAGTCTTCAACACTACACATGCGTGCGCGCGCGCGCGCGCGCACACACACACACACACACACACACACACACACTCAATATTCTCTTGTCAGAGTGACTGTTCAGTCAGTTGTCATAGCGAAACATTCATATGTGAAAGTCCCTGACTTATATCTACTCCTTGAGACATACATAGCACGTGGAAGCAAATAAGAAGTAAATGTTTGCTAACTTGGGGAAGCTGGGGACCTTCGGGGTCATTTCTCTCCAGATATGCTCAGCAGCACAGGGCTCCAAGGCATCCCTTGGCTGGAGCTGTCAGTTCCTTACCTCTGGCATCTAATTGCATGCTACCCTTCATTGCCTTTAGTGGCTACTAAATATGGGAGCCCTACATGAGTCCTTGTAGTTAGGGAGGCTGATTGCTTTCACATGGTTATTGGCAATGAATAAAGGAGGTTTGTGAGCTTTAAAAAAAAGTTATTATATAAGTTCCTTCTTGAATTATGTTTGCAAATAGCATGTTATTGCGCCAATTCCTTTGGTCTTCATTTATCTTAGCCTCTCTTTCACTTGATGGTACATTTACAGAAGGCTTCCCCCATAGGTTGAGCATCCTATGGCTGGGTATCAGAACTGAGCTCTGAAGGACTGCTCTAAAAACCAATTCCAACATGCTCAGGTCTCAAGCTTTGAGTATTTCTGCACTGGTGGTTGTAACCGTTTCCAATGGATGGCCAAAATTCTTGTTCTGAAGTTGAGAATTTCAAAGTATCTGGCACCTGCTTAATGCCCTTCAAGAACAGAAGACAAAGAGTTAAACCCTGCCTCTCTCTCATCCACTGTGCCTACATGGGCTTTTGTGAAATGTTCTTTTACGTGATTCCAGTGGAGCAAGCATTTGCTGAGGACTTACTGTTTACCCGACACTATTCCTTCAATGGTCTCATTCTCCCTTACCAGAGCCCAGTGAAGCAGTCCTGTTTCTACCGCCTGGCAGAGAAGGACTATGAGGATCTGAGTTAAGTAACTGGCCCAGTGCTGCCCAGCTAGAAAGTCGCAAAGGCGGCCTTCAGAGTCATGCTCTCTGCTGCTGAATCTGCGTTCTTACACAGTTCAGTCTAGTGGCTTGCAAACTTAGTGTCCATCCCCTGTGTCACTGTTGTGACTATGTGTGATTTCCTCTTCTGCTGGCTATTTTTATGTTAACTTGACACAAGCTAGAATCATTTTGGAAGAGGGAGCTTCACTTGAGAAAATATCCTCCATCAGATTGGCCTGTGGGCAAACCTGTGGTACATTTTCTTGACTGATGATTGATGTGGGAGGGCCTGGTGTAAGGGTTTATCCAAAGCAAAGTCATCTTGGCTATTGGGAGCCAAGAAATAATACAAAGTCACACCACACAACAAAGCTCATATAAGATTTATTGGGGGGGGGAGGCGACAGAATGCTGGCTGCCTCTGAATGGGAAGAGAGACAGCAGAGGGTTGGATGAAGGGGGAGGCTTTTATAGGGTTTTTGGAGCATGCTCTGGGAGCTTAGCGGGAAAGTGTCCTATGATAAAAACACTGTTTGGCCATAAAAACTGAGTCGTGGGGGCAGGCATTTCCAAGGCTGGGTCAAGCCAGGAACAGGGTGCTTTTCCTTCAGCCTATGTTTTGGACTTGGGGTCAAGTCAGGGGCAGGGTGTACTTTTCTTGGCTCTAGTTCTGGGGTCAAGTCATAACCAGGGTGCTTTTTCTGGTCCTTTTGCCCTACATATAGCTCACTATGGGCAGTGCTACCTCTGAGCATGTGGTCTTGGGTGCTATAAGAAATCAGGCTGAGCAAGTCATGAGAGCAAGCCAGTGAGCGTCATTCCTCCACAGTCTCTGCCTTAATTCTTGCATCCAGGTTCCTGCTTGAGTTCCTGCTCCAACTTTCCTGGATCATGGATTAAAATTGTAAGATGAAATGGACCCTTTCATCTTCCAGTTGCTTTTGGTAGTGGTATTTTATTACAAAAATGGAAACTAAACCAAGATACCCTTTTAGAATTAAATGGGCTAAAAGAAAAGTGTTTAGTTAACATAAAAACAACAAAAGTCAAACTAATTATTGAGTCATAAGACTAATGTACAACTCAGCGCCAGATAACTCTCATCGGATAAAAGCTTACAAACAAATGGTACCTGCCTGGGGTTGAATAGAGACAGGCCTGGTCCTTGTTCATCTGACTTTGTAAACTGATGTATAAACAGAATAGGTCAGTGTAGGCAGGCTTCACAAACTTCTCATCCCATCAGAGGCTGCTGAGACCACTTTTCTGTAGTAGTTCAGACCTCTCTTCCTGCCTTTTGTCATCATTGACCACATAAACTACAGTGTTCTTAAGAACAAAATAATAAACAAGCCTTCTTTCCCAAGGATCCCAATATCCAGCTTCAGTCATTGTTTAGTCTTGTTCCAGAAACAGTTAAACACACCCTCCAACAAAGCAGTTTACTTGTGAGTTGACACAGAGGGTAAGCTACCAAGTTAGTTTTGGCATATCATGGTGGTGTGTGCCTGTAATCCCAACAAATGGAAGACTGGGGCAGGAGATTCAAGGCCAACCTAGGTTACACAATGAGTTTTCATTAGACTGGGTTACACTGAGAAACCATTATCTCAACAACCAAATAAAATGCCAACTTAAAAATATTCAGAAGTAGGCAAGATGGCCCAGTGGGTAGAGGCACCCACTGCCAAGTCTGATGACCCAAAGTTGCATCCTTCAGACTTTTATGGTGGAGGGGGAGATTGTATTACCCCGAGTTTTGCTCTGATCTCCAGAAGCTTGAAGTAACACATTCACTCCCCCGTTCCTCACAAATAGGTACACAAATGTGTAATCAAAATTATTAAGAAGTAAGTGGTCACAGAATTGTGCTCGTTCATTCCTAAGCAGAAGAACCTAGTCTAACCCTACATCCTCTTCCTCCCAACCTACATGTGTGTATGTGTATGCTGCCCTGTACCCCAGACTCCCTGTCACTCCTCTCAGAGATCTGGAATTACAGGTGGGCCATTAGACACACCCCGCGTTTCTCTGTGTTCTTGAGTCTGAACTTTGGCCCTCAGATTTACATGATAAGCACTTTATCCACTGAGCCATCTCCTCAGCCCAGTTCACTCTTTAATTTCATTTTATGGTCCAGTGATTTCAAAATTTGCTGAATAGTTCTGCTACCTAGCATCTCTGCTCTATCCCTACTGGTCCAACCTGGCTGTCTGGGCTTTTTTTTTTTTTTTTTTTTCTGTTACAGCTGCCTACTAACAGATCACTCTGGAGTCTATCTTTTTGTTTGTTTGTTTTTGTTTTTTTGAGACAGGGTTTCTCTGTGTAGCTTTGGAGCCTTTCCTGGAACTCACTCTGTAGACCAGGCTGGCCTCGAACTCACAGAGATCCACCTGGCTCTGCCTCCCGAGTGCTGGGACTAAAGGCGTGCACCACCACTGCCTGGATCGGAATCTCTATTTTACATATTACTAAAATGACGTGGTTTGATGGGAATTGGATCATGATGACCCCTTTTCATGTCTTTTGTGGAACACTTCTCTGTCTAAGGTAGAGTCTAGCACTCTCTGGCATCCCATATACATTGTGGCAGGACAGAGAGCCCAGAGCCTGGTGTCCACTCCTGTCCCTCATCCCAGGTTGAGTCTGCCCCTCCACTTAGGCCTCTTCAGACATTTCAGGACTGGTGGTGTCTAGAGTTTGGACTGTGCTGGGCAGAGACACACGTGCTGGGCACCGTTGCCCCTCTGCCGTGCATTTCCACGTGTCTTATTTTAGTCTTACCCTGTGATCACTTTCCTTTTCAATTTAAATACTGGTTTTTAGTTCTGGGATTAAACCCCAGGTCTAGATCATGCTTGCAGACCTTTTGTCCTGGAGTTGTCTCGTCACTCATCATCCTGTTGAGAGGAATTTAAATTTCCTTCAAGATTGGTTTGTTTACCGTCATCTGTTCAGCTAATGACTTTGTTTGAGATCCACTGAACATTCAAGAACATTTTGTTCAGCCGGTGTGGTGGCACATGGCTTCATCCTCAGTGCTTAGGAAGCACAGACAGATGAGAAAAAAGGCAGAGGCAGGCAGATCTCTGTGACTTCCAGACCATTTGATCTACATAGTGAATTCTAGGCCAGCCATATATAGGCTGTATAGTGAAATCTTGTTTCATACAAAAAAACTGTTAAAAAGAATGTCTTGTTTAATTTCTACATAGTTTGTAGAGTTTTCTTGCTATTTATGTCTGTTGATTGTTGTAGAATATTTTAAGGTGGGTTACTTGTGTTTATGTTGCATCTGTTTAACTCGGTGAAGCTGTGTTGCTTTGTCTAAACCACCCGATGATCTAATAAAGAGCTGAATGGCCAATACGGAGGTAGGAGAAAGGGTAGGCAGGACTGGCAGGCAAGGAGAATAAATGGGAAGAGCAGAAGAAGACAGATCAAGGAACAAGAGAGGAAGGAGGAGGACTTCAGGGGCCAGCCAGCCAGCCACCCAGCCAGCCAGCCATGCAAGCTACACAGCCAGACACGGAGTAAGAAGGAAAGAAAAGGCATACAGGAATAGAGAAAGGTAAAATCCCCAAGGTCAAAGGTAGGAAAATTTTAAGAAAAGATGGCAAGAAACAAGCCAAGCTAAGGCCAGGCATTTATAATTAATAATCCTCCATGTATGGTTTATTTGGGAGCTGGGTGGCAGGCCTCCAAAGAGCCAAAAGAGCTAAGAGTAAAAGCAACGACAGTTGATCTGATTTGGTGGTGACATTATTTCTTTTAACTTTTATTAAATTTCTCTTACAGTTTCATACATGCATACAATGCATTCTCCTTTCATACTCTCCAACCCCTTTTATCTCCTACACCTATCAATCCCCACTCCTTAGCATTCTCTTTCTCACATTCATGTCGTTTGGTTTTGTGAAGTTCTGAGTTTAACCAAAGCTGTCTGTGTGACCGTGGTTTAAAACTAAATGTTGGAGACTGGGGTCCTCACCAATGCCAGTGGCAGGGCTTGATAAGTACCTTCCCTGTCCGTGACTGACTAGGTCAGGACCAGCCTTGTGAGGCTCAGCCTCTCTAAGATTTCGTATGGTACTTATCCATTTTTTTTTAAATGCTTCAAAAATTGAACTGTAAAGAAACCTATAATCCTAAAAGGCTAGGAGATAGATAAGGAAGATGAAACATCAAAATAAAAAGCTGAAGTATTTGGACCAGTAGATGGCAGTAGAACATTGTTTTTCATTATAATATTGCAAGACACAAAACTGGCTAAACGTTAATGGAAAAACAAAAACAAAAACAACTACTAGTTACCCAGTATGGTTTAGATATCCTGTCAGGCATGGTGGTGTGTGCTTGAAATCTCAACACTTGGGAGTCTGAACCCAGAGGATTGCTGTCAGTGTGGAGCCAGCCTGGGTTACATAATTATTAGACATTGTCTCAAAAAAAAAAATGAAGATAGATAAACCAAAATACTTCTGTACTTTAGTTAGTGGTGATGTATTGATATTAGTTGTAAGACACAGCAGTAATTCTGGTGAATGAAATGCACTATATTAATGGAAGTTGTTAATAATGGGGAACTGGGTGTGACATCATGACTATTTTTTATATCTGCAATTGAAAAAAGAAACAAAAAGAAAATTGTAACTGTTCCCCAAATATTTTGCCTTGTTTGTTTGTTTACTTATTGATTTATTTACTTTCCCTTTTGAGGAAGGGTCTCACTAAATCGGCCTGGCTGTCCTAAATTCACTATATAAACCAGGCTAGCTAAAACTTACAGAGATCTGCCTGATTTTTGAAATGGTTTATTATTTGGAAAAATCACTCTTGTTATAGAATAAGTAGAAAAACTCATTCTCAATCATTCTCCTCATGTAAACTTACATATGGAAACCTTTGAAAATGTAGTTTTAGATAGACAAAGTTGAAGATATACCAAGATTTTGTTTATACATTATCTCCATGTTCCTTATTTGGTTATGAAACCAGGACTAAGTATCACAGACAGCAGGTGAGTCACTCCCAAGTAACTACTTTAAAAAACAAGTCAAAAGCCGGGCGTTGGTGGCGCATGCCTTTAATCCCAGCACTCAGGAGGCAGAGCCAGGCGGATTTCTATGAGTTCGAGGCCAGCCTGGGCTACCAAGTGAGCTCCAGGAAAGGCGCAAAGCTACACAGAGAAACCCTGTCTCTAAAAAAACAAAAACAAAAAAAAACAAAAAACAAAACAAAAAAAAAAAAAACAAGTCAAAGAAAAATCTCTGCCATTTTATTCAATATTTTCTCTTTGGGGGATGTTCTCTGTGGTCATTGCATCATGGCCATGCACTAGTGTGTATGGACCACAATTCTGTGTAGAGTCACATAACTGTGGAATCACCAAAACATGGCCAACAGTGAAGGATTACCAAGGGTGCGTTGACCTAAAATTAATTTATTGTCAACTGTGTAATGAGTCTGGGCTATTGTGGCAGCACTCAGCAGTGTTGACCGGTAACTGAGCTGCAGCCTTGGTTCAGAACACACGACATGTACACTGCACACTGTCACTCCACACAGTGTCAGCTAAAGCTGCGCAAAACACCTGGTGACAGATTGCCCATTATCAACCACAGTGTTGACACAGTTCAAAGTCTTCCACCCTGGTAGAAACAGTAGTTTAACTATGGAAACAAAGGCTTTTAAAAATAATTTTGAAAAAGACTAACAATATAATTACATCATTTCCTTTTTTCCATTTCTTACCTCCATAACCTCCCAAGAACCCCCTTTCTCTCTTTTAAATTCATATTAACTGCATCTTTCAGTGTTGTTACATCTATATGTATATTCCTAAGTACATAAAAACAGTCTGCTAAGTCTGTATATTGTTACTCGTGTTATGTTCAGTGCTGATCATTTGGTATTGGATAACTGATTGGTTTGCTCTTCCCTGGGGCGGACTATTCTCCTGATTGGTGTGCTCTTCCCTGGGGAGGACTATTCTCCTGATTGGTGTGCTCTTCCCTGGGGAGGACTATTCTCCTGTTCTCAGCTTTCCTTAGTGCCCTGTAGTTCTCTGTATAGAGTTGAGACCTTTTGAGTTTGCCCCCTTCCACATTAGCATGTCTGTTGGCATCATCATTGTTCAGATCAGAGGAAAGGCTTTGGTAATCTTTTGTGTCGTTCTTCAGCGTATATCGTTGAATTATATTGTGGTAGAATGTTTCTAAAAATTATGGATTTAGTTTTTGACTAGAGTTTCATAAAAAGTGATTAAATTAATTTTGACTTGTGACTAGGACAGCATTTCTGATTTCTGCCTTTTTGGACTGTGTATTTATTTGATGTGAGGATATCACCTTGGAGGGTTTTCAAATCAAAATGTCCTTCAACTCTGAAAATGTTGACTCTGCTCTACCTCCTTCAATATCAAATATTTAGCCAAGATTAAGTTCCTGGTGTGAAAATAGGCAAGCACATACATCTCATAAGTATGCAAACTTGCTTTTGTATTTAATAAATGCTAAACTAATATGCATGCCAGAGAATGTATATACATATATATATCAACTCCTTTATGAATTATCTTAAGTATTTGGTTTATATGCATGTTTTATGTACCTATACATCTAGGATGATGTGAAAACTTACGTCATGAAAACCTATAAAGATTCCTACTCAGAATAGTTGAGACCT
Organism: Peromyscus maniculatus bairdii; assembly: GCF_049852395.1. Lineage (NCBI taxonomy): Eukaryota > Metazoa > Chordata > Mammalia > Rodentia > Cricetidae > Peromyscus > Peromyscus maniculatus. Next base: position 40,959,966 of record NC_134867.1, on the reverse strand, counting down.
GCTGCTGCTCCTAGTGAGCTCCATTCTTCTCTTTTCTTCCTACTTTTTTGCAAGTCTCTTCCCTGGCATCACAGTTCTGAAACCTAGTGGGGTTCACTGGGGCCTGGCCCTACCCTTCTGTCCTCTGTCCACAACCTCTTTGAATTGTCTCAACTATTTGCAATCCTCTGATACTAGAAACTTACAAGTTTGTAACTGTCCAGACATCCCTTCTAAGCTTCATGGAATGAAACAAATCACATGTGTCTCAAGTCTGAAACAGCCAAAATACAGTGCCTCCCTCTCTTTTACATCCAGAGCAATGGTCCTAGCATCTAGTATTGTGAAGAGCTGTCTTTAGTGTACTCTTCCTACATCCAACCCTCAGGGACCTAGCTGCCACCTGCAAAACTGACTTCAAATCCACGCGACTCACCCAAGTTCATTATCTGTATTCAAATTTAAACTCCAATCTTTTCCTCACTTGGCCCTTCCTAAGTAGATGGCTTTCCTAACTGACTTTCCAACTTCACTCTGACTCTCTTAGAGCAGCCAGAGAAATTAAAGGCACACATCACTTTCCACTCAGAATCTTTCCACACCCAGGGCCTCTGCCCTAAAATTCAAACAGTTTGGGGTGGTTTTCAGGGGTTGGCTGACCCTGTCCATCCCTGTTTAAAACAAAACAAAACAAAACAAAACAAAACAAAACAAAACAAAACAAAACAAAACAAAACAAAACAAAACAAAACACTGTGTGGCTTTGTCTCTTATTCAATATAAACACTGATATTGTTTTATTACTAAATATCAAAAGAAAGAAAAAAATATCAATGATCTCATCACCCACTCAGAGATGAGCACAATTGGTGGTCAGTATATCTCTTTCTGCTTCTGCCTACTTGTCATTTATATTGCATACATGCCATCATACATGCACAGACATGTTTATCCATGTTTATGTTATATATACTTTTCAAAGGTTAAGAGCCAGCTCAGTTGGTAATGTGCTTACTTCTCAGGCACACAGACCCGAATTTGGTTCCCAGAGCCCATGTAAAAACCCACTGTGGTTGTACAGTGTAACCCCAGGGATAGAGACACAGGGATCTTGACTCTCTCCAGCCTACAGTCTAACCTGCTGGTGAGTCTCGAGTGAGTTCAGGTCATTGGGAAAACTTGTCTCAAAAGTCAGGAAGGAAAAACAAAAGTTGATTGGTGCTTTAGGAATAACACCCAAGACTGACTTCTGGCTTCTGCCTACACACACACACACACACACACACACACACACACACACACACACATACACACATACAAAATTGCACAAACTTGTGCACACACAGAAATTGTGTACATATACAGAAGTACAAATAAAATTGCTATGTTCCAACTACTTTCCTATGCCAGTTCACATATGATTGCTCTTTAATTTTTCACCATCTCCTGTAGTATAGAGACTGTTGTGCCCACTGTACTGACACTGTACAGTTAAGTAAATCACCGGCTTTCTTCATGTATTCTCTTAAAATATAGTTGATGCAGCCAGCATGCACAGATATGGTAGCCGTCACGTGAGCATGGGCCACCTGCTAATAGCCACACTCCCCAAGAAAACTGACTCTCCCTTCCCAAGCTGGCACCAATGGTCAAAAGTACCTCTGCTAGGGGCGGGGCTGCATGCCTCCCTCCTCCACCCATGCTAGAATGTTGACAGGCTTGATCTTACACAAGTCATGTGCAAGTAAGCACACTGCCTATAGGTCCATGAATACAAGGGCCATGTCACATTCAGAAGACAGCATGCCACTTTCAAGATCTTCCCTAAGCCTTTGAGGTAGGGGGTAGAGGGTTAATGTAGATGTCCAGTTTGGGGCTGAGAATTCAGGAACTTAGGCTCAGATCATTGGTTATAAGTCTCTGCCTTAACCACTGCCTACAGGGAAAAATAATAAATGCTCTGTATAAGGTTGAGAGCTGCATTGATCTATGTGTGTAACATACATGTTAAGAAGACAGTTTCATCACACTTTTATTTAGATAGACAACAGTAGTCTGTTCTCCAGGGGCCTATGACCTCCTTAGCCAGGACTTTTGATGAGGTTTACATCTGGACACGGTACCTCTTGTTTTCTGTGATTCCCATTTTGGGGATGGAATGCTTACCCTGGGCCACTGTACCTTGGACATCAGTAACTTATATTTTATAGATGGTCACAGGAAGAGTTCACGATAAGTCTCAGAGGAGCCAATGGAGAAGGACTTTCAGGCAATCTGAGACTGCAAAGACTGTGAAGTCCTTGAAGAGGCCCAAGCGTGTTGTGCGTTATGAGACACACAGGAGCCTGTGGGAGCCAGAGCAAAAAAGGGGTGTAGATCTTCAGTGACCTCACCCTCATGTTTTGAAGACCTGGTCCCTAGTGCAGTATTGTGCAGAGGAAGGGGCCTACAGAGGTGACTGGGTCCTGGAGACTCCCATCTAGTGACTGGATGAATCCATTTGTGGATTTGTGGCTTGAGAATTCTCCAGAAAGCAGCATTTGCACAAGAGCCAGCTACTCGTGGCTTACTGGCTGCTGTGAGGGGAGCGGCCTTGCCCCAACAATTGTTCCCAACAATTGTTCCCAGCATTCCACAGGAAGCAGCCACATATGGTCTGAAGCCCCAAATAGCTCAATAGATCACACTCTGTTCTAAGTGGACAGACTCAGGCATGTGTCTCAGGGATGCAAACTGACTAGTTTTCTCATTCCCACCCTGACCCCTCTGTGTGCAGAAGGAACTTCTCTGGGACACAGGTCCCGTGAAGACATCAGTCTCTTCAGTTGCCCATGGTCATGAAGAGCTTGGGTAGCAGCAGGTGGACTTGGGATTCCTACACTGATTTGGAACTTCTGTACATGTGAGTTGGAGCTCAGCAAGGCATCCCAGGCAGGATGGTTGCTGTGCTTTGTTTTGCAGAGGGAACAAAAATCAAAGAGATCAGTGAGCGGTCAAGGAATACAGGATTTGTGCAGGATGGTAGCAGTTCCAAGGTCATTACTTGGTAGGTAGGCTTTGCTGGTGCACAAGATGTGTCTATATGAGCAGGAACCATCCTGTCACATGGGGCCACCTTCCTTTTCTCTCTTGCCACATAACTTCCTATCCAAGACATATAGCTCTTTGATTGGCACCCCTTGAGCATCCCAGCTTACTGAAATAGCCATATCTGCTGTTAGGCTTTAGAAGGACTACCCTGGACATGGATCCAGAGGGAGAGAATGTCATCAGAAGATTAACCTTCTTGCATAATGTAGTTAAGGAGTCAGATTGACCAGTTACTACTTGGGAATGCTGGAGAACATGCTCATGCCGCTCGGTGACATGAATATATAGAATATAGAATTGTCTACAGAATTTTGTCAGACTCCTCTCTGTCTGTCTAAAGATGTGAAACTGTCTAATGGTGCCAATGTTCCCAGTGCTCATACCTGAACTTCCTAACATGGTCTGTCAGGGTCTGAAAGCCACACAGATCTGGATTTATTTCCCACGGGTAGCTCCGAGCCTGGAACCTTCAGAAGTATTCTTAATGATTTGGCACTGTTGGAGCGACCCAGATAGGTCTCCACATTCTGCCTTTTCAATTAACTTTCCAACATGACTTGTAAGAACTCACTCCCCAAAATGGTGACTGTTTTACAAGGAGAAAGTGGAAGAGAATCTCTTTGATTATCTTTCATGAACATCCATCCCATTCAAAAGTATGTGAGAAATGCATATCCAAAGTACCAAGTGTGCTGTCTTATATCTCTTAGCACTGTAAAGCACAGAGAAGAGCAGGCCAGGGGCCACGTCCCAGGAACAGCAGTTTGGCATGACTACAGGTGGGCCTGTCTCCAATAGCTTTGGGCAGACTTTTGGCCCACAAGCTTAGTTGGCCAGATCTTTGACTGGAGTACCAGATTGCAGCCCATTCTGCTGATTCAAGTTTCCACTTAATGAAAAGCTTTGTCCTTATCATAGAGTAAGCTGAACGGGATCTTTGTTAACGGAAATCCCAGTTGACAGGAGTCCCTGTCAATTGGGATCCATACTGACTAGGCTTCCCATTGATTAGAATCTTCTTTGACTGGAGTTTCCCAATGTTTGCTCTGTCTCAATGCACATTGACAAGGATCAGTTTTGTCTTGAGTCTTCATTGATTGAAGTCCCCATTGACTGGTATTCACGTTGATTGGAGTTCTTGCTTACTGGAGTTCTCTCTGGTTGGAATCTTCACTGATTGTAGTAACATGGACTAAAATTCCTACTAATTAGGATTATACTGATTGGAATCTCTGCTGACTGTGAGAAAGTTGACGATCTTTACCTCAGGCTTTTGTCTTAGGATCTCCCCAACAATAAAGTGAGTGGTCCGTGAAAAGTGGATAAACAAAGGGAAGTTTATTTGCAACTTAGATGCCACAATTCAAACAGAAAACGAGAATTTCACACCGGAAAGTGGAAACTAAGACCTTTGGAGGCAGCGGGATGCCAATGAAGAGAGGTTGGGACTGTTGGAGCTGTGAGCTCCAGGAAGCTAACCAAGAGAAGTCTTCTCTGGAGACCCAAGTCTCAGAAGCAGAAGGTCTCAGAGGGCAGAACAGTAGGCCAGTCCCTACAGCAGAGTAAGTCAGTCCCTCAAGATGACGTTGCAGGCTATGTCTCAGTGGCCACCGGGCTGCTTCCTCCAGCTAGAATCTGAGTCATGTTTTGTCCTGGGTGTCTGAGAGAATGCTGCAGTCCTTCTCCTCTGTCTTCTTCCATGAGTGGTCCTGTGAGTGTGACTACGGTGTGTTCAGCCTTCCTTCAAAGTCAGGGAGCCAGAGGCAGGATCTGACTGAGCTCTAGGCAGGTGAAACAGATTTCCATAGTTTGAGGAGCTCCTTGCCCTGTGCATACATTGGGGGCAAAGAACAGAAACGAACCAGGGACAGGCCTGTCAAACCCAGAGAAGAGATAGGAAAAAACACTACCCAAACTGAAAGGAGGTGGTGGGGTGGGGAGGGGCGGTTCCAATCAGGTCTGCTGCTGCTCGGTCCCCTCTCCATCCCCTCTCCATCCCCTCTCCATCCCCTGCACTGTAGAGGAAGCTGAAAAAGAAGTGGCCAAGGACAGTGTGGTCCAACAGCAACTGGGAGTTTTCACCTGGGTTCAGCTTCTAAGGTTATTTTTTAAAGGTTATGGCTGCTGATTCACCCTTCAATTGGGGGCCTCTATTCTCTCTCTCTCTCTCTCTCTCTCTCTCTCTCTCTCTCTCTCTCTCTCTCTCTCTCTCTCTCTCTCTCTCTCTCTCCCCTTTGAACAGGAATCCCCTGGGACTAGAGTTCTGGATGACTAGAATACCCTAGGGAGAACCTCTATCGTTCGCTCACTCCCTCCTTACTGGGCAGGCCCCTTGTCCAGGAATTCAGAACCCACAGTAGCCTGAGTTTCCTACCTGTGTACCCCAACACAGTGACCTCAGGATCATGGAGCTCGATGTACTGTGGCCGGCCACTTTAAATGTAAGGATCCACATGGCAGGGACTCTCAGGGAAAGTCATCACCCTGCTCTGCACTGCTCTCCAAGCTGGGTCCTCCTGTCTGAACTTGGTGATCTTTACCTTCCTTCTGCATCACTTCCTGTTCCCATCCCATAAACCTCGCCCCCCCCTTACTCCATCCTCATCCTCTGGTAATGCCCTTCTCTTCTTTCCTTCTCGTTTCACAAGCAGGATTGTCGTGTACGTTATGAGCTATGATACCCATGCTTGAGGTTTTACAGGAGCTTTTATTACATAGTAGACAATAGTAAATTAAAAACAACAACAACAATAAAAAGTGGGAGAAGCAGCAGATATAGGAAAATACCTCCAATTGGGGGGGAGGGGTTACAAACACCCCAGCGATGACTGGGGGAGAAGAAACAAAACGTAACAGGATCCAATGGGGGGGGGGTCATGCAAATATCCAGCTGAAATCAACTGGGGAAGTCCCTGGGAGGCAGCCGGCTTGGGTTCTGATTCAGCTTCCTCTTTGTGAATGAGGAACTTCTGGCTTCTCCTCCTCACTGCGGGCGGTTTTCTAGCAAGGGGCAAACCATGGTACCAGCTGTTAGAGATTCCTGTCTCGCTGTTCTCAGACAGTTTTTACTCTCAGGCTGTTTTGCTTGTCCCTTCCTTGCTTGTTCCAGAATCAAGGGGGACAACCCAACCCCAGACAAGGGATCTTGGTGGACGCTTTGAGACAAACACGGTTAGGGCTCAAGTGTGTGTGTCGGGAGTTGGGGCGAACTCCACTTCCAGATCTAGCCTTTCACTGACCCTAAACAACACGTGACAGTTTACTATTGGAATGTATTTATTTATAAACAGGCCGTGGGGATTGTCTTCTGAGGTGCTAATGTGTGGGTGGGTATGACTTAACCGCCGCTCAGTGTCCAGATCTAGCCTCCAAATGTGCTTCTTCACCCTGTGAAGGTACAAAATGTTGGTCTACCACTAGACAAGGACATGAGTAGCTAAATGTCAAAACGGACCTGGCTCATTCCTTTCAATTGCTCTTAGAAATCTCACCTTGCCCCTCACTTCCTGGGAGACACTCTCATCTGGCAAATCTGACAAGGCTGAGGGTTTTCAGGGCAATATGTGGCATCACAGTCTTAATAGGCATGTCCCAATCCTCCTCTCTCCCTTCTGGCCCCTGGGCTGGCCTGAATTAGACGCCGATTCCTGGTGTGTTTGGTGCCGCCATGTTGGAAGGCCTAACTGCCAGTTTGGTCTGATGCCTGGCCCCTGAGTAGGTGGTATGAGGCCATGGTCTCTTTAAGATTTTGTGTATTAAAGGCTCTCTAGGTCTTGGGTATCAAGCCCATTATCTTCCACGGCTGCCACAATTTCAGAGTCTGGGCAGACGACGTCTCCATCACACAGCCATGGGTAACCCATGAGATTTTGTACAATTGGCCTCTGCTTAGCGCTTATTATTAATAATGGGCTAATAATGCATGCTTATTAATTCTCTGGGAAGCTTATAGAGGGCATCATTTTGCACTTGAAGAAATTGTTCCCTAAGCTCTGACAAGGTGGCCCCTGCAAACAGGACAGGACACGGTTGCTGTATAAAACGACACCCAAAGTCCAGATGTCTACTTTGGGGCCATCCTAAGGCAGGTCCAGGAAGACTTCTGTGGGGGAAGGACCAAACTTTCAGGCTACATCAGTCCTTCTAGCCTTTGCCCGGGCTTGAATTGAAATTGTTTTTAATCTTTTGCTCCCATTCCACTAGGACATTATCAGGACCCAGTGGTCTCTGTGAGCTATGTCTTCATCAGGGCAATAGCCACTAGCAGTTAGGAACCGTTGGAAGGATTTTCAGCCTCTTTCAGGGTGCTGGTCTCCTGGACATGGTGGAATAGCTCTTCTCCCTCAGTTACTTTCAGGATTAAGAAAGTGTGCTGTTTGGTTTGGCTTACTTGGATGAATGAAACAATGTTAGGGTGGTTGACTGTAGTCACAAGGACCGCCTCTGCAATCACTGGTTTGAACCACCTCTCCCATTGGGCCCGAACTTTCACAGTGACTGGTTCATCTGTGAGATGATGGTGGGTCAGCATGACCTTAGCAATGTTGTCTTGGCCTAAAGTCTTTAGGATGATGATTGCCTCTTCATCGTAGATGACAGGCACTGTGTGGGGCCCTGATGACTCCTTGCTGTCACTATACATTGTGGGTGGGACATTACTACAGAAAGGGAAAGAAAGCAAAGGAGGAGATGAAGTAGGAAAGCATAAGAAGTGAAAAAAAAATTTTAAAAGGAAAAAAATATAAAAAAGCAAAGACTGTATACCATACAGACAGCTAAAAATGAGAAAAACCTAAACTGCATTTAAACAAAACCCCAACCATTAAATCCGAAACCCAAAAGCCAGCTCACAGTCCAGTGAGGTGGAAGGTTCAGAGTTCAGAAATGTGTGGACGTGAAGTGAAAAAAATGTGCAAGGGAAATAGAGAGATGGCCAAGGATGGGAGTGAAAGACTGGTCCACGCCCAAGTAACTGTAAAATCGTTAACATGAAGAACCCCAACTCCAAACCAAAGGCCAACTAAGTAACAAACTAAAACATCAAATCAAAAACCACCCGGAAAAAAAAAACACAAAAAGTTAAAACAAAAACAAAAGGAAAAATACAATAAATAAAACCAGAGAATGGAAGCTAAAACTCAACCCAACCAGACCAAAACAATACTAGAAAATCAAACCTGGTGAAAGCCAGAAAGTTGTAAGTTCCACAGATCCAGAACAGTGCCAGAGGTAAACACATTCATAACAAGGAGGGAAAAAGCTGAATGAAAGTAAAATAAATACCAGAATATATTTTTTAAAAATGTGAATAAAAATGAAAACTAGGGAAAAAAAACCTACAAAGACTGAAAAAATTAAAAAAGGAACTAATAATCAATTAAACAGATACATGGGAGCAAATGAACACACACCTCAGTAAACCATGTAATGAAAAGAATAATCTAGAGACTGGAGTGATATCAGTCTACCAAGCACTTTGGTTGTAAGCATGAGGTGGGGAGTTACGGAAAATACCAGTCTCAGCACAAGGTAAGTCAATGACTGTGCATCCTTGGAGCTGGGTGGCTGGCCAGCCTAATCTGCTTGGAAACTATAGGCCAGCTAGAGACTTCACTTGAGGGAAGGACATACCTGGAGTGAGTCAGCTGAGGTGGAATTGTTACCTTGGCCAGCAAGCTTCCTTTGCATTCAAATTGGGAAGTACTTGAAAGCCAGAAGAGGCAGCCATGAGTGAGGTAGGTGGGAAGGCTGTCTCTGTATAGTTACAATTCCCTGGGGGGTTGGCTGTTTTTCTGAAACCTACATGGCTACTGGAGGCCCTTCTTGCTCTTACTTAGAACTCTCCAGAGCGGTGTGAATGTTCTGCCTAAAAAAGTTGTCACTATATGTGAGGCGGGGTAGGGGTAGCAGGAATAGAATTTCCCTTGGCTGGACTGTGGGGCGGGTGACAGTCCTGATATTGCAAATACCTCATCTACACATATTCCTCCCCAGGCTTCTCAGAGGCCCTATTGTGTGTGAAGAGCTCTCTGATGGCCTTCCAGGGGACATTGGGCATTCACTTTAGAGCAAATGTTCTGAACAGGCTTCTGCTTCTTTCGTGATTGATAACAAGTCAGAAGAAGATACAAATGGCTACAGTTATATCTGTTACCTCTGCAGAGGATACTCTGGAAAGGAAGGCAAGACCTAGAAAGTGTTCGATGGATCTTCTCTTGTTTACAGAAGGGTGGTCATCACCAATGGCTCCCCTCGACCCTGTCCTCACCTTTGGGAGCTCTTGGGTGCAAGGGCCTTTAAAAGGAACATCTGGTACATATATTTATATATATTTACTCTGCACGGGGATCCAATCTAGACTAAGTGAGTAGACAGTCTCCCCCACTGTGAGCAGACCCTAGCCTGTGTTGAGAGTTAGATGGGCTGGATTCTTTCTGGGTGATGCTTGATAGGCGCTTGCAGATTGCTGTGATGCCTAAGTACTTCCAACTTTCTGCCTATTGTTTTGAATAAATGAAGCACCTTCAGGAAAGCCCTGGAACCCATAGATGGGTGTACTGGGGTAGCAGATCCTAGTGGTCAAGAGTGTCCCTGAAGATGTCCACTGATTGTGCCATGGCTCCTGCTACCCTGATGATCTTTGGGACTATGACTGCATTTGTTCTCAATTAGATAACCCCTGCCCTGGCAGGGATGACTTTAGGCCTCTCTCCTTAAGGATGCATGTTCTCTGTATAAAGACTGTCTTATGTTTTTTATAAGGTTTACTCGGGAAGTTGCTGAGTCCCGTAGCTTAACAGTATGAACACATGTAATTTTAATTTATAAAGTGTGCACTTGGAATTCAACTTCCTTTTATTACGGTGCTAATACTTCTTTAATTCAGGTGCACTATCTTCTAAGCCAAATAATTGCCATGGCATCACTATGCCACATTTCAAAAGGTCATCACAGCTAGGCTTGTTGATAATTGATCTGTTAGTGTTATTAAATCTAAAAAAAAAAAAAATGCCTGATTATTTTTCCTGAATGGAAAAGAAGGCTGGAAAGCTTAAGCAGATGATAGGGATCAAGTAAGTTGTATAAATATGTAAAAGGTCAGAATTCAATACACTGATGTCAAAGCTCTGCTTAAATCAATGGAGTTATGATCTAGTTTCCCTAGCAATTAAAACACTGCTTAGAGAACAAATACATTCATTTAATCAAAATTTATTTCAATGTTTGGTTGTAACTGTCATTCTGGGTATTCAATAACCATACTTTGAGGTCATACTAATGTGGTCAGGAAAATTAAAATGGTGACTATATTCTCCCTTGCCCTCCAAGGTCAAGTAGGTCCTACAGATACAGGCATCTCTCAAAATGTTCTTTAACTGTTAGGAGTCACCTTTTCTTTTGTTAAAGAAGACCATGGAGATTCCACCTGGTGAGGTCTAACCAGTGTCCAGTCAACAAAAAAGAGGGTCAGTACAAAGGGGAGTTTTCTTCCATGTTTCCAAGCAGAGCCACATGGAATTATCTTCACATGGAATGAACACAGTTATAAAAGGAAAGTTAGATGATTCAGCGGTTCCTTTCAAACCCAAGTAACCCCCAAGGACCATATCCTCAACTGGCCTTGACGATAAAAATAAATGCAGCTTCCTCACAGTTAAAGAACACCTACCTGCATGGTCCTAAACACCCAGCAGGAAAGTATAACCAAAGAATAAAATGATTGGTGTACATCTTTAATGGTTTAAGGAACCACTCTGTAGACATAGGTTTAAAACCATGTGAGATGTTGGTTAGACAACCATTTCTCATTAGTGATTTTCTTCTTGATAACAAAATTGCTGCCCAGATATAAGACATCATGACCTTGGCTCAACTCAACACTGTGGTGTCTAATCTGTAGTCAAGACAGACAATCCCAATCTTATTTCAATGATCATTTGATTTTCAGGTTAAATTTCTTTTCTCTCTCCCTCTTTAGAAGCCATGTGAGAGAGACCTCACTGTGGTTCTGGTCACTCCAAGAGTTGTCAAAGTATCTGAAAACAGATTCATCACTCTCCATCCCAGCCTTGGATCAATTGCTACTATGTGGGACTTTTCTGAAAATGGTCACCTAGTTTGGTCTGTAACATAGTGTGGTCTCTAGTATTCTCTCTACTTGCGTCCTGCTTTTATGGATGGCCCTTTAGATGGAGCCTCAGATATACTGGCTGCCAAAACAAGACCAGCTCCAGGAGCCTGCCTACCTCATGGGAGTTCCCTCTCTCTTGGACTGACACCCCTCTGCCCTACTACGCCCCCTCACAGCATGAAGCAGCTAGAGCGGTCATCACCCCCTTTCCTGACAGTAGTTGGTGTCAACCTCTGAGGGCGGGAACAAAGGAAAGTTAGATGGTTATAGGTAGACTAGGAAAGCAAGAGCAGGCCTCCTGAGAGGGCTGTTTCGTATTCCCAGAAGATATTGTGAGGAGAAATGGTAAGATGTGGGAGCAGAAACAAGAGAGGGAAGGGGAGGACATAGGGACCCTAGGTAGTTCCCGTCAGAATCCCTCTAGAGGGCTTCGAGCTGTAGGTATCTCCATCCTAAAGGAATAAAGCTGTTACTTTCACGTCTCCATGGTTGAATCTTCTGTCTTTTCCAGTGTTCAGTTCTTTGTTAGTGCAAGGGAAGAACTCAGCTACCCACTGGACAAACACCATCAACCTCCTTATACAACTGCTGCGGGTGTCCTCTCCAGTGCCACACAGGATTTGAAGGGCAGTGCATTCATTAACTTTCTCTCAAATTGCAATACTAGCCTGTCTAAATCACTCAACTGTTTGACCACTGTACACACACACACGCACACGCACACGCACACGCACACACACACACACACACACACGCACATGCACACGCGTGCGCGCACACACACACGTGCACACACACCCGGGGGTGGGAGATGGGGCGATGGAGACAGAAAGAATATAAATGAATGAATGAATGAATGAATGAATGTAGATGAGCAGAGAATCCCAGGAAAGAATGCAGAATGTGAAAAAATACATAAATAAATATATTACCATCAAAGTGTGTGTGTGTTTATAGTCCAGATAACTTCAGGGGTGACTCTGTAAGACAAGAAAAGTGTACATAATGGTTGTACTCTGAACAACTATGTGTCCTCAAGAGGAAATCCGATTTCTAACAATTGTCAAGCTGTGCTGTGGGAACGCTTTCCCTGGGGAGCCACAAACAGCACCGACCCTTTACAAGGCCCCAGTGACCAACCAAAGTAGGATTCCACCATTGTCCACACTGAGGAACCAATTTAGTGGGCTAACTTGCAAAGGATGGGTGAGGGGATACTGGCAGGAGCCCGGGTGCCCCTAAAGCGGCCACACTGACATGTCTTCACCCAGCATGGAGGAGGGCTTCCCCAGACTGCACAGAGGGAGCCCCTTTCCAATTCCATGCCCCAGCCTAACACTCTGGCACATTCTGAGAATCCAGCCCACAAGACCAGGGGCAACAAGGGCAGAGGTGCACACAAATGACTCAGGAGTGGCTGGAGACTCAGAGGAGGGTCTCATGACTCACCACTCCATCCTTCCGTGAGGAAACATCAATACTCAACAAGTCCAGTTCCGACAGACCCCTGAGAGTGAAGTCATCTCATGTGAAGAAGATGGTTTGCTGGAGGGACTGTGTTCTACAGCAGCCTGACTGTTGTATTGTGGAAATCAAGTGTAATGGAGGGCAGTTGGTGGGAACCAGTTTTCTCACTAATGGAGCAGAGGGCGGCTACACTAACCACTGAACCATGAATGTCTCTCACTGCTGGAAGGTACAAATGAAGGGGAAGAAGTTCAGATGATCCATGGGATGATGCAAAAGAACTGCAGACGGCATGAACTCATCTGTAGACTGAGAGAGATGGTCGTAAAAAGAAATATTTATAATCAGGTAATCTTTACACACATGTATTTCTTGCTTGGTCAGCTACCAGAGCCTAAACAAAATAGCAATAAGCAAGTATAGCATGATGTGTTGGTTTCAAATATTCTCTCACAAAAGGGACCAGGGCTCCTTGATGAAATAGCTACTTTGGGGACACAAAATGTACAGAAGACGCCTAGAGCACATTGTATCACAGTGCCATAATATAAGTGTAAGGGGGGAGGGGAGGGGAGAGTATGAGAGAGAAATATCTGTCAGACCCTCTGAATAGCCAAAGCTTGAACACTCTGAGGAAGGTAATAAACCACCAGGATTGAATAATAATCCGAACCATAAAATTCTACTGGATATTCTGTCTGAGCCCATATTGATAAATGATTAGATAGCAGGAGTAAAGATAGAGACGGTATTTACATAGGAGCATTCAGAATAATTCATGGGGACCCTCGGGCCCAAGGACAGGGAGTGTGTAAGTTCTTGTCTGAAACACCTGTTCCAGAGTCCCTTCCTCCCAGAGTCCAGTCCAGAAAAGGGGGGGAGGAAGAGTAACTTCACCCCAGCCAGGTGCCTACAGTGAACCCGTGGCTGCACCGCTCACATGACCCAGTGAAAATGAACCTCCCCCTCTGCAGCCCTCTTCCTCAGCACTGACACTTTCAGTCTCAGCATGAGAAACCCCGGATGAACCAAATGGAGACATTCTGCACGCCACCTGACCAGGACATGCCAAAAGGTGTCAGTGCCATCAAAAGCAAGGGCCATCTTGGAGACATCCACTCTGCAGAGGACCCCAAGGAGACCTGAAAGTGGGGTGCAGTGTAATGGACAGGATGAGGCACTGTAAGTATGAAAGGGCATTCGGGAAAGTCACGAATCTGAACAAAGCATGGTGGATAATACGGGATAGGCGTGGCTTCGTGAATCTGGGTAAACGTGGCACATTCAGAAGCTCATGATAGGAGCATGGGTAAGAGGATGTCTCTAAACTTTCTACGGGCCAGAAATGATTCTAAAATGAAATTCTGGACAAATAGTGGGGGGGAAGGCAAGGGAAAGCAAGTGTTAGTCAACATTAGGGCAGGCTTGAGGAAACAAAGGCCACAAGCCAAACCCAGCCCACTGGCTGTTTCTGGGGGATCGGGATCAGCTGATGTTCAGCAATGCCCATTCTTCTACAGACTGTCTGTGGTTGCTTTTCCACTACACTGCTGGAGCAGTTACACCAGAGACCATGAGGCCGCAAACGTTAAAATGCTCATCAAGTTGCTCCCAGATGAGGATGAACAACAGAAATGAACATCAAAACATGGGCTCCAACAGGGAGCTCACGCTAGCAATAACAGGGTCCGGGAGAACTTCATGTATGACGGTCCATGACTGCCCTGGACAGAGTTAGGTCCATCCCTGTCACTTTCCAGAAGCTTCCTTCTCATCCAGTCATGTTCTTCTTACACTGCACAATACTTCTCAGAGCCAGGACCTAGTAGCATTTTCTTAACTGCTCTGATCTCAGGAGGAAACAAATGTTGTTCTGACATCACCCAGAGGTGCTGTGATCACATCCCCAGGCTGTTCACATTTTCACCAGTGGGTTCCTATGCTGAGTAGTCACCTTTTGGGAGGACAGGCTGGAGACCACCCAGACCCAGGAGTGGAATCGGCCCACTCCATCAAGATAATCCCTCAACTGAAACCAGCAAGGAGTCTCAAGGCCACCAAAGTCAACTAGATGTGATGGCAAAGATGTGGGACCATTTATGAATGTTTCTTTACTCTTTGAGGACCACATAACAAAGCACTGGTTCCAGTTTGGTGGCATCACTGACTGAGCATGTGCTATTCACAGTTGCTCATCCATCTTGAGCTCACTGAGGACCAATCCTGAGGATCAAATTCTAGCACACCAGGAAGGGCAAAGCACGATATAAAGAGTCCAGGTCCTTGGAAACATCAGTAAGTTGCTGACTAGTGGCACTGTTCCTAGAGATCTTTTTGTGTGAAATAATAAATTCTGTCATCAAGTACATCATGTTCAAATATTCTGCACGATTCTACTCTAGTTGAAAAAAATGGGTTTGATTTTTGACAATTTAAGAAACCAAAACTGTAACAGTGCTGTTATTTATATTATGTCTTTAATATTTAAAATGTATTCCAAATATGATTGTGCCTCTACATTGCAAGAATTGTGCATGAGAAATGATTCCTTGTCCCCAGGAATGGAAAGTTACAAATGGAAATGCACACTGTAAGGAACAAGGACACGGGTTGTGACAAAGGACCCTCCCTGAGCAAAAGTCAGGCAAAACTTACCTGAAGCAGCAGCAGAACAGATAAGCCCTCGCCCTGAGCAAAGTACACCCGTGTGCAAGCATGGCATCCTCACTGCAACCTTTTGAGATGGGAGCAGGTATCCTCACCTGATAATGACCAAAACCATAGCAGTGAACTCAAATAACTTGCCAGATCAAGTCAGTGAATGTTGGAGCTGGCACTGCATGAAGCTGGGCACACACCTCCACAGTGCTGCTGTGCCCCTGGTACAGCGTGCTGCTGTTCTCATGATACCCACCCTCTCCAATCAGCCAGTGCAGGCCTGCGATGGGAAGCCTGGTCTCTAGAAACCCAACCAACCAGGGACACAATTCAGTTCGTACCAGCTTCAGTTGGCCATTCATCCTGTCGCTTACACGAAGAAAAATCTGACATGGGTACTGGGTATATGGGCCAAAGGTCAGTCTCTCCCATGCTCTCCCCCACAAGCATGACCTGAGAACTGCAGATGAATGAGGGGAGCTGACTTTTCTCAATCAGATCCCCTGCTCGATCCTGGCCAAAGGGAAAGCAGAGAGCTGTTTCCGTTCCTCCCACAAGTGATTCTCAATTCAGAGATCAAAGTCCACAGCAAGCAGCAGCCACTGCCAGCCTAGAAGGCAAAGGGGAGGTGCTGGCAGGGGGGTGGGGTGGGGAGTGCAGCACTAGCCACATTCTCTAGCTGGCAAGTATGTTCTCCAACAAAAATTATCTAAATGTCTTTTTAAACACTGATGTGGGGATAAATTACTCTTTTAATTCTGTGCACATGTGACAAACAGGCCTAGAAGAAAATGAGCAGTGCCATCTTGTGACAGCGTGAATAAACACCAATTAGGTGAAAACTATGGAAAACTGAAATCATAGTAGACCATAAATCTCAAAATACCTCAGCAGGAAGACGTGCTCACGGGAACACAGAACTGTGACCATGTGATGTCACCACTACTCAATGTGATTGGCAGACTGATTTGCTCCTAATTCCTGATCAACATTGTGGGAGGCCAGCTCCCACTTTTCAAAGGGTTCCTATGAGGAGGAGAGAAGAATAAGAAACATTTAGATAGAAAGATAGCAGAGAGGAGCCAACCAGAAACACAGGATAGCTTCGGGAGGACCTGGGTCAAAATCTACTGGTCCCTTCTGTCTCTTCAAAAGAGCCTTTTATAACAATGCCAAGGGGCAGGGCAAAAGACCTCCCCCTTTCTAGACCAAAGTCTACCTCACAGCCAAGTGCAGACCTTTCCAAACATGTGATAACCACGCCTGTGGTCCGATCCTTCCCCTATGCAGCCCTGCTGGGTAAAGCAAGCTCAGATCTCACTATGAAACTTCTGTGGGCCTCCAAACAATCATACACAAATAAAAAACCTAATCCTCAAATACATAGGGAATGGACTCAGAAGAGACAAAATAATACTTATAAAAACCTAGGTCGGAGAAAATATGTTTCTTGCTTGAAATTCTCTTCAAGGCTACCATCGGTAACAACCGCAGCAGAAAAGTCAGATACACAGTTTGGAAGTGGAGGGTGACTTATGTGTCGGTGTCTGGGCACACTGCATCTTTCCCACAGCTTACTCCTGGTCTAAAACCTCCAGTGACCTGTCCATGTGTCCTCAATTCTTGGTTGACCATGCACTCACTGGCCCTTCTGAGGACACTGTCGCACCCTACGCTCAGCAGAAAAGTACAAAGAACTAACCTCATATTTTCCCACATGAATACTTTAAATCCATGCTGGGTGTAACCTGAGCTGGGAAGCAGAGGATGCAACGCTTTAGAGCCAACCCCCAAATGACATCTGTCTAGCCCATTGCAGAGGGTCACTCCAAGGACTGCTTGGCCTCACATCTATGCACATGAATGTAGAAGCAGCTAACATATCACTCTTTATGAAATAGAGGAAGCTGGGTACGCACACATAGGGACTCTTTAAATACTGGCTAGAAAGCCAATCCTTTAATCCTTATTGCAATCATGTACTCAATTCAGCATATATATATATATATATATATATATATATATATATATATATATATATATATTTTACTTATAATATCCTACTTGAGTGAAAAATCCGAGGGGTAGTTCAACTACATTATGAAAACAGATTCTCAACAGCAGGTGACTGCCAACCCAAATGTGGCCCCCACGATGCTTCTGCATCATGGATTTTGTCAAACGGCACACAGGAAGGCTCTTAAAGACATGAAGCAGCTGACAGGCAGAAGCTGAAGGAGGCTGTCCTATCCAGCTCTTCACGTGACACTTCTGAGGTCTGTCCTTCCTAGCTTGGCCCACTGCTTCATGTCACACTCCACTGCTGTCCCACAGCCACTGCTAGGTATCAGGCCCCGCCTTCCTCTACAGTCCCTGGCAGCATTCCACATACATGGCTAGCTACCAGGCCCTGCTGGCTGCCCAGCTGCCTCTGCTCCCCAGCTCTTCTGGTCATGTATGTGGGGCTTCAGCAGCAGGGGTGTCGGAGTGGGGACCCAGGAACAGGGTGTCAAGCAGGGCCTGATAACTAGTAGTGTATGTGAAGTCACAGTGGGGGAGGGGGAGGGATGGCGTACCTAACAGAGCCTGAACCTTAACATTTTCTGAGGGAGGGGTGAGGGGTTCAGGAGGATCTGCTATTTTTCATTGTTTTTGTGGGGATGGTGTCCCTCATGGTCTGATTGCTAGGAAGGTAAGTTTAGTAGTCAAGTATCTCTCAGGACCTGAACCCTAGATGCATATTTGGGGTGCTGGTCAGGTGTCCAGCAGCACCCAAATCCTTAGTCTTAGATGTAAAGTAGGGAGCGGGTGGTGTCCAGTAGGGTGTGATAACCAGCATTCTGGCATGGCCTGAAACACAACAGTCTTTACAGACAGTGAGGGGGCTGGGAGTGTGTCCTCTAGCATGCTATCTGGAGCAGGAGGGAGTCAGTAAGACCTAATTCATAACAGTGTATGCATGGCTTGAGGGGAGCATCCAACAGAGCCTGGCATCTAGCAGCGGATGTGAAGGAGGTAGCATCAAGCCCTGGTATCTACAAATGTGTATGTACTAGGGGTGTGTCCAGGAGGTTAATTGATGCCTTCCAGTGTATTGAGGTTGTCCAGCAAGGCCAGCCACTTACATGTATTGGTGAAATTATTAAGGCCACTCCACGTAGTTCAAAGGGAGATTTATTTAATGACGTAACTTACAAATGAAGGAAGAGGTAGGTTGTGGGTTCTGTGAAAGACACAGCGCAGTCCGGCGGTGTTCTCTGGGGAACGCTCCCCAGTCTACCTCTAGCGTCCACGGTCCAAGAAGGAAGAGTGCGGCGCATCCCAATCTTGGGTCTTCAGGGCCCTCCCTTCACCCCGCCGTGTAGGTGTGACAGTTACTGAAGTCTCAATGGGGGTTGGAACTTCCAGATCAAAGCTGGAATGGCTACCCACTACAACATGTGCTGGACATGCCCTTTCCTGTGGCTGACCATATAGACTGCTACTTTTCACACTATGTTGGGAAACCCATTCTACCACTCCATATTGACCCAAACTCACAGGAATAAGGGTCCCTATGGCAAGGTATCAAGAAGTACTGGGGATTAGGAAATACAGAAGACAGAAAACTGGAACCAGGAGGTCTTGCATTAGCCAAGCAAGTGTATTAAGCATAGCATCATCTACATTATTTGTAGGGGCAAAATGGGCCTAGGATCAGCAGAAAGCTAAATCACACAATGCTGGCAAAGAGAATACAGGACACATCTCATACATAGATTCCTTAGGACTGATACCACAGCCTTGCAGGGGGAAAAGCCAGATTCCCTGGATCTGAAACCTTAACTCCTTCGAGGTCCTTGCTCCAGCCCCAGTCTGGACCTTGCTAAGTCTGGCCCTAGGCAAGGACACAGAACAATTGCTCTCTTTGTCTTTTCATCAGGGTCTCCAAGAAAACCTTATATCAGCCTGGCTCTCAACAGGTTCCTTTTTTGTTTTTTAAGGCCAGATGAGTTATTCGTGTCTGAATGTCTAGGGGATCCTGAAATTCCTAAAACCACAGGCCTCCTAATATCAAGAGAATCGTACAAGTGGTACAACACTACCGTGTACAATACTGAATAAATGTTGAAGGATGTTAAAGGGGCTAAGTCCCTGAAGCTTGTAAATAAATTTTTGGCCAGCTCAGAAAAAGGAGAGTTAAATATGAGATGAGCACAGCCCAGGTCAGTAACTAATTACTCAAGGGTTAATAAATCTAAACTAACATTCTCATGATTCCATATCCACTGTAAATGATTTTTAACTTTATCACATTTCCATTTAGATTGATTATAGCTTACAGGAGTGATGTAGACATATCCAACACCAGCATGACCTTGCAAAGTTAACCGACGGTTGCTTATAGTGTTATCTCCTAGGTACAACATCACAACTTCTAAAGCATTAAAGCATTTCACTTACCTTTTCGTTTTCTTATCTATACATTTTTGAGTGGCCAAAGCCACAGAGATATTATACTTAAGCAAGCTGATTAACAAAATGAGCAGCTTGTACTTGTTCAGTAATGCCCATTACAGAAGCCGCTGCAGAAGCCATAGCAGTGATTACTGTAAAGATGCCAGCTAACATCTGACCTATGAATCTCCACTTTCTAGTGAGAACCTGACGTAGCTCAAGGACAGCCTGTCGTCCAGGGTCACCATACCTCACACCATTAAGGGACACAGGGGCCATAACAAAGGAAAGCCGTGAAGCCAGAGAAGGCTCTTATGAGCAGAGGAGGCGTCCACACATTTAGAGAGGATACGATGGATATGGGCAATTCTGAAGTGTGCCCCACTTTCTTGAATAGACAGCCTCTCAGTCAGTAACATATATGGAGAGTTAACACAATCAACTAGTCCAAACATAAAAAGATGCCCATATCATAGTTGCCCCACAGGCAATCATGCTGTTCAGGGCTGTGGCTAACAACCAAGGGTCTGGCTGGCATTCCTCTCTGGAGACATTTTAACAGGACACAGCTAACGAAGGGATTTATCTCCATCCGGACCAGATACCTAGACGTTTCATGGGACAAAGCAGAAGGGGGCCCAGCATGGCCTGAAAATTAGATGTCTTTGTGGGATGACAGAGGGT